>NC_141049.1:46568032-46730532 GCF_041138505.1 Cibotium barometz
AGCATCTTTATAGGATACTTGCTGCTGCAGCTGGGGTTGCTGTTGCTGAATAGGTATCACCATAGGTATGGGTCCGGCCTGTGGGTGAACCTGCCCATTAGCCCGACCCCTTATCTGCCTTTGTTGCCGTGGCCCTGCCGGAACCTGCAAAACGAGAAGATGCACCCTAGTGATGCAGCTTTCAATACACAAAACCAGCTGCTAGCCACACTTTAAAAGCAGCTAGCTCCTGACAAGCATCAGTGACTTAAACCCAACAGCATTTTCTTAATCTAGCAGAGAAACCCGGCAAAGGGGACACACCACTGGTAAGGCGGGCATTGGTTGAAAACCTGGCCTGCCAGGTGGTGGCACACCTGCCGGCCTCCATCCAGGCCTTATGCCGACCGGATACATGATGCCCTGTCTTTGAGGTAGAGGAGGCACCACACCAGGTGGAGCTGTAAAATACATGGGTGCGTATGGAGCAGGCACAATGGTACCCGGAGGTCCAGGCAGCCCTGCCATTCGTTGGGCATATTGCTGTTCTAACTGCGCACGGCGTACCTCCCTGCGCTGCGCTATCGCAACGTATATAGGCTTGCCAAAAAACATGGAACCTGAAGATATGTTTGATTAGCTCACAGAATTTAATAAACATACACTCAATATAGGAAGAGTGACTGAATGCTATGCTGCCCAATATCAAAAATGCACACCATGTTCAGCCACAGCTTTTGCAGCCTCTTCGGGGGATGAAAAGCACACAAAACCAAACCCTTTGCTAATCCCTTTCTCGTTTCGCATCACTTTGGCGGATACAATGGTCCCGTAGGCTGAAAAGTGCTTACGGAGATAATCATCATCTACCATATCGTCAAGGTTTTTCACATACACATTCGATCCCTGCAACAGAGCTTTCAAACCAATCATTCCCAATCAAAAAAAAAACACCCATTCATGAATTGTCTGGCCATTGTACAACAGATTCAGATCCAAACCTGATACTTCTGTATCCTCTCCATTCGCTTCTCTTCAAACTGCCGCCTCAGCATCTGCTCACGCTCAGCCTTCTTTTGCGCCCGTCCGACAAAAATAGACTTTGAACCTAGCAAAGGCAGAGAGATGCCTCTCATAAAAATTCCATGTTCCCTAAAGTTCTTATCCCTTCACTGGACGGAGGAGATCTCAACCCCCCCCCTCCCATCCCAGGACAGGTGAGTGAGATCTCTTTTAGCCGGTAAGGGTTGGGTCTGTGAAGACCCTTAAACAGAATTGTAAACTAAGATGTGTTGTAAGCTTACCCAACAAAGCTCCATTCATAGCCTCGACTGCTTGTTTGGCATCGTCAGGGCTTTCAAAGTTAATGAACCCAAAGCCCTTTGGATTCTCATTCTCATCCTTCATAATAACAAGATTAGTAATCTTGCCATGTTCAGAAAACTTCTCTTGCAAAACCTCCTCAGTGATCTCCGGATCTATGTTCTTCACATATAGATTAGTATACTTCAGCTCTGCTCCCGGCAATGTCCTCTCACTTCTCTTCATAAACTTCCCCACATACCTGCATAAAAACATCACCATAGACATCAGAACTGTTCTCACAATTGGATCCGAAAGGGGTGACAATAAGCAAAATGCTTCTCTCAACTTACACTTTCTTTCCCTTGATCATGGTCTCGTTAACTTTCTCGATCGAGAGGTTTGCCATCTCGTCAGTCTCGAAATGTACAAAGCCATACCCTCTGCTTTTACCATCTTGCATCGCGACTTTGCATGAGAGAATCTTACCCATTGGCGAAAAAATTTCATGCAGCTCTTTGTTATCTATAGACTCGTGCAGATTCTGTAGCCAGCCACCAGTAGGTGAGTGAGAAGAACAAATCCATAGCACAACCATATGAAAAAATAGGTAACCTTAGGGTCTTTACAAACATCTCTCCAGCCCATCAGACAGCCAAGGGTTGGACCAGGGAGATCCACAGCCCTTTAGGAGCAGGCGGGTGAGATCTCCTCTTTTCAAGAGTGGGATTTGTGTCTGTAAAGCCTCATAGAACACTGCTTATACACAACACGCAACACTTAAGAAAAAGATGTGTGAAAGAGTAGATCTGGCTTGTCAAACCTTCACAAAAAGATTTCCTAAGCCACTTTTTCGGGCACTGGGGTCCCGATGGGACCACATGATCCGAATAGCTTTTCCATTCACAGGAGTGTAATTAAGAGACTCCAATGCTCGAACAGCTACACAAGAAAAAAATGGCATACAGTAGGCAGCCCAATATCAATAACTGAAAATCCAATCCAAAAAAGGAAAAACCGAAATGACTAAGAGGCATCAATGTAGCCATACCAGCTGTTTCTGTGGGGTGAGGAACAGAGATATCCAGATCATATGTACAACATAAAAAATTTCATAGTTAGATACAGCCATGTTGACATCCAAGTCATGCACCAAAAACATTGCATGTATCCAAGAGCACTCAATTGCAGGACAACTGCATGAAGGTAGAACCCAGATCCACATCTTCCATTGCAAAATGTTGCCGAAACCCATAAACAAATGCACATGCACATAAATGTCGTGTTCAACTTATATGTTACCACAAGAATACACAGACCAGAAAACAAATGCTGGAGAGCTTGAAAGGATGGGGGACCATACCATCGGCAGAAGCATTGAAATTTACATATGCATAGCCAAGAGAGCGACGTGAGACAGAATCACGGCACACGCGAATGGAAGCGACCGGCCCAGCCTGAGAGAAGAGGTCATACAGCTGGGCCTCTGTGACATCCACATCAAGGTCACCAACGTAAAGTGAAGCTGCAGCAGGGGCGGGCACACCTGCCATAGCTCCGCCTCGTCTCCTACTTTCTCAAACCTTGGGACTGGTGGAAAGTTAAAGTTCAAAAAATCTCTCTCTCTCTCTCTCTCTCTCTCTCTCTCTCTCTCTCTCTCTCTCGATTTTGAGTTGAGGTGAATGTACGTGATGCCTGGCACCGTAGTTTTATTAGATGATGATTTGCTGGCCAACATATTTGGCTGAAGACCTTCATGGCCTTCGTATTGTGTTTTTGGTCTAAGACGTTCATATCCTATCTATCTATCTCATTTTCTCTCGCACAGCTCATTGATATGTAAAGCCATACCTGCTCTCTCTCTCTCTCTCTCTCTCTCTCTCTCACACACACACACAACAGAGTTCGCCCAAATGGAGTTCTGCGAAGCGCAAGGTAATACCTGTGTGCTAGTCGTATGAGTGGGCGCGAGAACCGCGTCCACTTTTGAAGATGCGTTTGATGCAACCCACGCAAGAAACTAACGAAAGGAATCGACTCCAAAGACAGCGAGCTTCCCCGTGACTATCCGTGACTATCCCGCAGTTGGGCTCCGTCTGGTGCTGCTGATGCCGCTGAAGTGAAGGAACAAAAATGTGTCTGGTTTTGCAAAAGCTCTACCCTAGAGCTTTTCCTCCCATAGTTTTAACCATTCCGACTTAACCTTGCATTTTTTCACTTACTTGGGCAGACATAGTGGTTGGGCACCATCATTCATTTCTCCATCCATATGATGATAGCTATACATGTTCGGTGCACTACTTATGTAACATTACGTGAAGAGTGGCCTTTAATATTCTTGTGTAAGGCTGTTCACACACTTGGGACCAATGATGTTTGATTGATCGACATGCAAATTCGAGACGTCTATGCATGCTTAATCATTACGATTGAGTGGCTTCGCTATGGAAACATTCCTTGGGAGTGGCACACTTGGACCAGTGCATAGGAGAGATGTTTGATTCCGTGATAGGATGTCTTCTTGATGGTCAAGCTTGCCCAATAATGAAAATAGTTCTTGAGCAATGCGGATATTTGCCTTTCGTTAGTTCATAAGCAATGCGGATATTTGCCTTTCGTTAGTTCATGGAAAGAGTGTAAACACTCTGATTTTTAGCACAGTATTTAGGTAAATGTTATTTCACTTTTCTCTCTCCCTTTGCGACCACACAACTCAAACCTTGTATCATTTTTGTGTAACGAGAACAAGCGCCTACAATTGTGTTTCCCTTTTTCCATTTCAATGGTGGCCACAACACGTGACTTGACATCATGTTCAAGTTTAACAAATTCAAGGCAATAAAATTGCAACTATGTGAAATATGATAAAAGTACCATAATACCAAGTTGGATCAAGTAGTTGTTGAAATTATCATTACCCTAATAAACACCCTAAGACGAGTGGTGCTCCCAACATTTGTGTGGGAGTGCAGCATCATTGTATCCCAAACGTGATGCTCGGATTATCAGGAGATTTTTTTGTGCAGCTCACCCAAATCCTTCATCTCAAACTTTTGCTTCAAAAGCGTCCTGACATCTTGTATGTCAACATCACTATCACCAGTGATAATCAAGTCATCCACATAGATGACTAATAGCATGATCCCTCTATCTGTCTTTTTCACATAAAGTGAAAGCTCAAGCCATATAAGGCTTTGCATAACCTACAAACAAAATTTGGGTGTGCATCACTCTCAAACCCTAGTGGGTGCATCACATAAACTTCTTCTTGTAAATCACCACGCAAGAAGGCATTCTTTACATCTATCTGATGTAAAGACCAACCCTTTGTTTGCAACCATAGTAATGACAATCACTCCTTTATAATTAAAAAAAATCAATATGCATATTTCTATGCATAGAATTTAAATCTAATGAAAATCACTCTTTTATATAATAAAAAATAATCAATATGCATATTTCTATGCATGGAATTTAATTTTAATGAAAATAACACTTTTATAATAAAAATATTTCTACTATGCATTTTTCTATGCCTAGAATGAAAATAGCACTTTTAGAATACACAAACGATGACAGTTCAACTTCAGAAAGGAGAAAACATGACGATCATTTGCCTGCCAAATATCAATATGTGCCTGAGTCACACCACCGGAAGCAAGGGTGGGAGGGGTGGCATTGGCCGGTGTAACAAGCCAATCCCAAAGATCCACGCCATGCAAGGCTGATTTCACCTTCACCGTCCATAAGGTGTAGTTGGAACCATCGAACTTTACAGACTTAGAGAACATATGAAGAGTAGTTGGAGTAGCCATCACAAAAGCTTGCGCTCAAGCTCAGAAATATGCACAATCTTTGAAGAAGAAGTGTCCTCCATAGGTACCAAGAGTGCCACCAAAGCCTGAACCACCACAATCCCCCTTTGCACAAGGGAACGTCCACCGGAGAGGAAAACACAGCCAAAGAGGGACTACTGTCCTGAAAAAACAGGCCGCCTAGATCCAAACTCCAGGCTTCCATGTGTTCATGGATACATTGGTTGAAAGACATTCTTATGCACTTGAGGTCCAGGAAACTCATTGGCAAAAACCTTACCCCCGATAACGGTGCATCAAATCACCCAGGTTCTTCCTACCAAAAAAATGTTGGCTCATGTTGCTTGACGAGTACTCAATTAATGTTTTAGCTTGGAGAAATCTGACCACCATAGAAACAAGTAGTGAGGAATCCATGGAAGAAGGGCTAAGATTATCTGGCCTTGGAGAGGAAGAAAAACCCTCTTATCTTGTGAGATCTAGGAGAATCTTTGATATGGCCAGGGGATTTTTTGGTCTCCAGCACGGCATAAAGATGAAGCACAATTTGCAGGCACGGGCCCATAAACAAACACGAGACATGGTCTAAGACTGGATCTAATAACTCAACCTCTTGGCCCCAAGAATGCTAACACATTGAAGATTAGTGGGATGACCCCTAGGGCTAGAAGGGATAAGGAAAGTGCCGCCAAGACAAGTCAAGTCTTCTTCCCCACATTGGAGGAAATGGAAATGGACTTGAAGAGGGCTGAGGTATAGTAATGATTACAGCTATTGAGCTTAAGAAAACAAGAGCTCGATACGCGAAGAACGATGGCAAAATAGAGGGAAATGGAGGATTTGAATCCGTTTCAACCACGTGGTAAAGAACCAAAAACATCGAGAAATTTCACTAATAGCATGTGGATGGGAATAACAAAAGGAGTGGTTCCAACTCTAGAACCACTCCTTCTGTTATTGAAACATAAGAAGAGGAGGACAATCTACCTAGGGCACCTGTAGGAGGTGAGGATCGTCTCTTTACAAGACATGATATACAAGAAATGATCAATGATTCCCTGTTCTTGTACATGGAACTCCTAATCTAACAAAGGTAGGCTGAGGCTACTAAAACAATGAGCTAGGCAATGAGGAATCACCTAGACCCAACCATAGACCTGAATTGAATAGAAGAACCTATCTAGGAAAAGGATGTGGTCTAGGTGGGGGTAGCTCCTCAAAGGCCAATTGTGGATCCTAACGCAGATCTAAATCTGATCACAAGGGTGGATCTATTGAATATGGCTGCGAAAATGGGTCGAGCTACGGTTAGGGAACTAGGTATTGCCCTGGAATCTAGACCATCCTAGATGAAGCCACATATCATTTCAAAGCTTGTGCGAAAATTCTCGGGAGATGGGGACCCAATCCAACATGTAGATGTCTTTGCATCCACTTGTGAAACTTGTGGGCCAATGAGCATGTAACCATGATACAAGCTTTTTCTCTGGTCTTAGAAGGGAAGGCTCACCAACAACAATGGTATCAAACCTTAAAGCCCAAGGATAAAGTCAACTTCACTTGGTTTAAAAATGTGTTCACATTAAGCTTTGCTCTTCAAAGTGGTGACAGATGGAGCCCGGTGGCTCAGCTCCACAATATCAAAGCAAAAGGAAAATGAGTCCATGTGGGATTGCTTCGCTCTTTGAAGTAGTGACGGATGGAGCCCTATGGCTCAGCTCCACAATATCAAGCAAAAGGAAAATGAGTCCATGTGAGATTATGTTTCTCGACTCAAGCACTTGAATTCAAGATGAAAGTTGAGGAAAAGGCTGACTAATCAGTTATTACCTTGCTTCCAGAGAGGGGTCCAAGATCATAAGATGCATGATTATCTAGTGTTAGCCCGACCGGCTACTTAAGATACTTGCTATGAGTTGAAAATTGAATATGAGGAAAATATGCAAACAAAAGATGCCAAGGCAACTTCAGTAGTGTGGCAAGATCATGAGTCTCTAGTCATCCTCACGACACATGAACCAAGAGTAAGCAAGTTGACAATATGACAGTGGAAGAACTCATTAATGACATCTTGGAGAAATTAAAGGTCAGGGATGGGAGAGAAGCATCAAGGAATGCTCTTCTCTACCCCTAGAGAGAATTGATTTGGTGCTCAATTTGCAGACAAAATCACATGAGCACCGAATGTCCTCATTTAAGATCAAGGCAATTACTCTATGGTGCTCATTATGTCAGAGATTGGGAAACCACGACACTGCCATGTGCAGATATCCAAGGGTCTAGCCCTTAGCATAACTACCAGCACCTAGAGTACCGCAAGCCTTACCAGCACCACCAGTGCAAACCAATGTGATGTTTCAAATGCAGGACATGTTGCCTTTGCCACCACTTGTTTTACCCCCACAGCCACCACAGGCCAAAATTAACCACGTGTTGATTGAGGGGAGCCCTTGGATGAGGGAGAAATCATGCGCGAGGTAGAAGTCAATAATGACTACTACAAGGAGCCCATGTTGAGATTTGAGCTCAACTGGTGCTACGACAAACATCGATGACCTGCCTGTGGGGGTGATAGCTTTCACACTTATGTCACTGGCATGGTTAGTGAGATTATGGTCGATATGCCACTAGTGGATGACAGGCTGTGTGATAGCCACTTTGGAGTATGGCATAGTTATAGTGCCATCTCATATAGTCGGGTTCATGCTATAGACCAACTATTTTGTATGTTGTTGTAGGAGAGTACTTTCCCTTTATGCATGTACTCTTATCTTTTAGATATATGGTTGTAGAGAAGAGAAGAAGATAGACGAAAATTTAGCCATCCATCTCTATTGTGCCTTGAGCTCTTTTGTATGTGTGTGTGTGTGTGTGTGTGTGTGTGTGTGTGTGTGTGTGTTTACTTGCAAGGAACTCAAGCTCTCTCTCTCCCCAACATTCCCTTTATGGTAATAGAGCTCTGGTTCATGTGAGAGCTAAGGAGGCAAGCAAGAGTCAAGAAAAAGCAAGCAAGGAAGTGGTACACGGGTAAGAGCATCATCGTCTCTTTTCCTTCTTAGTTTACGTACAACACCCCTGTGTAGCTCCAGGAGAGCTACACATCTCCAATTGAGGAGTTGTCTTCGCAGGCTTAGAGGTGCATGTGTGGTACGTAGTGCTTTGTACTGTAGTTTTTTGGCCAGAATCGAGTTTCGGGCACGTCTTGGTCTTCATTCACTATAAGGTATTTTCGACAATTTACGGAAAGTTCTGGTTGAGAACTGTCTCTGGTCGAAATCTAGTTATTGCAATGCAACAGTGCAATTTGGGAGTCTAGATAGTGTTTGCACATGCATTGTTGACATTGGGTGTATGTACATGTACTCTAGTAAGATCTGGTGTCCTATAGGTTGTGCCAAAGTACTGCTCTGCAGTAGTCACAGAAGATAATGTTGTGTTACAGGTTGCATATAGAAATTGTCTATTACATATTTTTTGATTGTTTTTGCAGGAAAACATGTCTGGTGACGGAATCAATCAGATTGTTAGTGAGAGAAGCTGGACAAGAGTAACTTCCATGCCTAGAAGTTCAGAATGACCAATTTCCTTATGGGTAAAGGATTTTGGGACTATGAGACAATGAGAAGCCTCTTGAGTTGTCTGAAGAGAATGCCACTCCAGCAAACAAAGGCATTCAAGAGGATTGGAACCAAGGTGCAAGGAAAGTCATGTATTGGCATTCAATTAGTGTCACATACATGATGATAGGACACATACAGGATGCCAACAGTCTAGTAGTTGCGTGGCAAAACCTGGTGTAGATGTTCCAGACCAACACAAAGGCAAGGAAATTGCAGCTAAAGCAAGAGCCACATACTGTGGGAAAAGAAAAGCATGTCTATCAATGAGTATGCTTTAAAGATCGAGGGCATTGTTGAATCCCTTGGGTCCTTCAATGTATCGGTGGAAGATGATGATTTGGTGAGTGTCTATTTGAATGGGCTTGGCAAAGAGTACAAGCCATTTAAGACCTCCAATGCAGTCAGGGATAATATTCCCAACTTTTGGGACTTGGTGTCTATGCTAATAATAGAGGAAAAGTCACTAGGTGTGAGGAGTCTTCTTCACAAAGTAAGAATACATCGGAACAGACCTTTTACTCTACTTCAGGTAGAGGTAAAGGTAGAGGTCGTGGTTGAGGCCAAGGTGGTGGGCCGACAAGGAAAGCAGAATTATGGACAACAATAGTCCAATGATTAACAATAACAATCATACACCGGTCGAAGAGGCCAGTTTAGAGGCATGGAGAGCAAGGGCACATGGCAAAGGACTGCTATAAAAAGCAAAATGAGATTAAAAGTGGAAAGTTACAGCAAGGCAACTATGCATCATCTAGTAAATAGGGAGATGATGATAGAAGTGAGCAGCTGTTTGTGATGCAGAACATGCTCAGTTCCATAATAGGAGATGTGTCAAGATCTCAAGATACATGGTATGTGGATTCTGGTGCCTCTAACCACATGACCAGTCATGTTAAGTGGTTTAGAGACATGCAGAAAATGGAAAAACTAGGTTACATAGAAATAGGTGATGATACTGCGCATCCCATTGCGCATGTTGGTAAAGTGCCATTGTCTATGCAGGATGGTAAAATGAAGTACTTGGTAGATGTACTTCATGTTCCAAATATTACAAAGAACGTGGTTTCTGTTGGATAGATGGGAGGGCTACAAGTGAGGTTTAATCCTCAAGGATGTTTTGTGGAAGATTTCAAAAATCAGCGTCACTTGGTTGCAAAGAGTAACAGAATGGCAAGATGTTTACTTTGGATGTGAACATGCCTGAAGTAAAGGCAGCCATGTTTGTGCATGGAACATGTGTCATTGCAGATATTGACATATGGCACAAGCGTATTTGTCATGTAAATGTACAATGGATGAAGTATATACAGGCCCAAAATATTGTTGCAGGTTTGCCAAAGTTTAAGGTTGATGGTATGCACAAAGTATGCAAAGTATGCCAACTTGGTAAGCATGCCAAACATGCTTTCCCACGTGAAAAGCATGTTAATGCAAGGCCATTAGATGTCATACATTCAGATGTATAGGGACCAACCAAGACTGCAACAAACAATTGCAGGTTGTAGGTACTATATGTTGCGTTCATTGATGAGACCACACTAGGAAAGTGTGAGTTTACTTCATGAAGGAGAAAAGTGAGGTGTTTGCTCACTTTCAGAGACTTAAAGCCTTGGTCGAGAAAAAAAAGCATGCAAATAAAGTGCTTGAGATCAGATGATGGGGGAGAATATTTCTCCAATGAGTTCAGTGAGATTTCCTAAGAAATCAAGAAATCAAGAGACAGTTTACATGCAAGTACACTCCGCAACAAAATGGTGTTGCAGAAAGAAAAAACAGGCACATTGCAGAAGTGGCGCATGCCTTGATGGGGTTGAAAAGAATATGCCACATTATTTTTGGACAGAAGCAGTAGCAACTATCGTGTACATTATGAACAGGACACCCACTGCACAGCTGTTCATGGTATGACGCCTGAACAAAAGTTTACTGGCATAAAACCGGATGTGTCTCACTTGAAAGTGTTTGGGTGCATTGTATATGTTCATGTTCCTGATGAAGTGAGAACAAAGTTGGATCCAAAGGCATAGAAATGCATTTTTATTGGTTATGCCATGGTCAGGAAGTTTGAGGACAAATGTAGGTACACATGTATCACGCAAAGGAAAGGAAAATGTAGATCAAACTTTTGTGCCTGATCCATCAAGAGGTCCCTTATATGTGGATGGTGACTCTAGCATCTCTAAATAAAGCCTTGATGAGGAGCTTCACATCTCATCTGTGGTTACTCTTTGTGTAAGGAGAGCGAGGGTTGTTTTGAGGACACCTGGCAGTGATCCATGTGTACCTACGAGGGTTAGGTACCCTATTGTTGACAGGTTGAGATATGATGGATGTACAATCCATCATTATGCTTACATGGTTAAATCAATACAGGAATTGGAGCCCACTTGTTTTGAGCAGGCACTTGGAAATAAGAAATGGAAAGATGCCATGAATGAGGAGATGGCAACATTGGATACAAATGCAACATGGGAGTTAGTGCCTTTGCCTAAGGAAAATAAGGCAATTGGATGTAAGTGGGTGTATAAAGTCAAGCATAACACTGATGGTTCAGTGAGAATATATAAGGCAAGATTAGTGGCCAAAGGCTATGTGAAGACTCATGGCATTGACTATGAAGAGACATTCAACCTAGTTGCAAGAATGGAAACCATGAGAGTTGTCATTGCTATGGCTATAGAAGGGTTGGTCTTTACATCAGATGGATGTAAAGAATGCCTTCTTGCATGGTGATTTGCAAGAAGAAGTTTACATGATGACCAGGTTATGAGAGTGATGCACACCCAGATTTTGTGTGTAGGTTACTCAAAGCCTTGTATGGCTTGAAGTAGGCACCCAGAGCATGATCGGGGATTATCTTGTTACCATTGGATTTCATATATCCAATGTAAGTTTTTGACTTTATGTGAAAAAAATAGATAGAGGGATTATGCTATTAGTTATCTATGTGGATGACTTGATTATCACTGGTGATAGTGATGTTGACATACATGATGTCAGGAGGCTTTTGAAGCAAAAGTTTGAGATGAAGGATTTGGGTGAGCTGCGGTATATTCTGGGCATAGAGGTGGTAAGATTACCTCATGGCATTTTGTTATTGCAGAGGCAATATGGCTTGGACATGTTGTCAAAGTATGGTATGATAGGCTATAAGCCTATTTCAATGCCATTAAAGCAGAACGCAAAGCTTTTTGCAGATACAGGTGAGATTTTGTAGAACCCCACTACATACAAGCACATAGTGGGTAGCTTGATCTACATGACCATTACTAGGCCAGACTTGAGTTATGTTGTTGGACTTGTGAGTTAGCTTATGCAGGCCCCTAGGAAGCCACACTTGGATGTTGCTAGATGGATTCTAAGGTACATAAAGTCCACAGTTGATCATGGACTTTTCTATGAGGCTGGTATAGAGATACGGCTACATAGGTACACATATGTTGATTGGGTTGGTAGTGTTGCAGACATTAAATCTACTAGTGGTTTTATGTTCTCATTTGGGAGTGTTGCTCTGTGAGTTGGAGCAGTAACAAGCAGCCAGTAATTGCCTTGTCGAGTACAGAGGCAGAGTATAGGGGTGCTATTATGATAGCTTGGTTTCAAAAGCTACTTTGGTGATATGGGTGAGCCCGTGGATAGGGCAGTTGTCATTTATTGTGACAACAAGAGAAACATACAGCTGGCCAGTAACCCAATATACCATGCTAGAACAAAGCACATTGAGGTGCACTATCACTTTGTGAGGGAGAAGGTTCTAGCAGGTGATGTAGATCTGGTATATGTCAGCAAGGTCACGTGGCTAACATCTTCACGAAGGCATTGGGCAAAGAGAAGCTCCACAGGTTTAGGAGCTTACTTGGAGTGCAAGGTGTGGAGTTGAGCTTGAGGGGAAGTGTTGAGATATCGAGCTCAATTAGTGCTACGGCGGATATTGATGACCCGCTTGGGTGATAGCTTCCGCACTTATGTCATTGGCAATGGTTGGTGAGATTATGGTTGATATGCCTCTAGTGGATGGCAGGCTGTGTGACAGCTACTTTGGAGTACAAGAGTTATGGCATAGTTATAGCGCCAAGTCATATAGTCAGGTTCACACTATAGACCAACTATTTTGCATGTTGCTGTAGGAGAGTACTTTCCCTTTATGTATGTACTCTTATCTTTTAGATATATGGTTGTAAAGAGAAGAAGATAAAAGAAAATTCAGCCATCCATCTCTCTTGTGTCTTGCACTCTTTTGTGTGTGTGTGTGTGTGTTTGCTTGCACAAGGAACTCAAGCTCTCTCTCTCTCTCCTCCACATTCTCTTTAGCACACGGAGATCACACCATAATATTATGTCTTACAGAAGAATAGCACACCGGTATCAATGTTTCAAACCATGGTACAATGGAAAGGAAAAGACATAAACTCAACTATGAGAAGAGGAACCATACAATGTTTTCATTGTAATGGACCTCATCAAGTAGCACAGTGTAATCTAAAAAATGTGGTTAATGCTGGCCAAACTTAGCCAGTTGTGCAGCACAAACCAACGTCATGTCTACACTTTCATGTGTGAAGTGTGGTGTTGATCATTTGATCATCACATACTGCCCATATCGTGCCAATGGTTCCTCTTCTACTTCTAACCATGCCACTATTAGGACTATAAGTGTGCAATTTGGAAATATCACATCACTGAATGTCCTAACACGAGCACAAGTGAAACAAGTGGATGAAGGGAAAAAACTAGGTTGTGTTGCAACCTCTAAGATTGGGAGAAGGAGAAGAGTGAAAAAGTTGGGCAAGGGAGATACCATGGTCATAATTCAAGATAGATCCGAAGAAGATACCATTGACACCGGATCCACTCAATCAAAGGAAGAAGGTGACTATGTGCCGAAACAGGATGGGCATGCCCAAGAAATTGCAAGAGAGAGACCATCAACCCCTAATGGAATTGGAGAATATGCTGAAGAAGAAATAAGGAAGCTTGAAGAAGCTAAGGCCCTGGTTGAGGAGTGTCAACGAAATCATGAAGCCAAACTGGGCTAAGGATACATTGTATCCAAGAACTAAGCTGTTAAAGGAAGGGAGATTAGATGTGCCTACTCCAATTCTAGAAGAGTTCAAGGAAGGGACTTAAAGTGACCTCATGGCAAGAATGTTCGAGGAAGCAGATCAAGATTTATCAATCCATTCATTCCCTAGGATTGAATATGCAACAAACATGTGTAAGGAGCCCTCACTTGCTGTAGGGAACCTAGAGACATAGGCAGTCTTGCAGCCATACTATCCACGATTGTCGAAATTCCACTAGGACCATTTCTATGCAACACGCCGGCATTGTGGGCAGATTTTAAGGACTTGGTAGAAGGAAGATTGAACCCAACGTACACCACCACAGAGGAGAGCCGGCCACCTCTGGCAGAGAAAAACCTAGTGCATGAGGAAGAAGGAACACTCAAATTCGTCAAAATACTGGTCAACCAATTGGGTCGGTATTATGAGAGTGATGATACGAATGCCACAATTCTAATCCACCATAATAGGTATTAAGCACTGGCTATCCTGGATTGAGGTACATGTGTGAGCATTATTACTAAACGGTGTTGGAAAAACTAGAGAAAACCATGAATTGGAAAGAGCAGATCTAATCGTCAAGATGATAGATGGAACATCCTCAAGACCAATGGGGCTATTGAAAAACGTTAGGCTTAAGGTCTTTTCATTCTACTACCATCATACATTTGTTGTAATGAACTTCCTATGCTACCGACATTATCTTGGGCAAACCCTTCATGAGGGAAGCCAAATTGGTGCATGATTGGGGGTTAGATCAGGTGTATGTTTGAAAAGATTCACAGATTTTGAAAATTGATCTACATACGTGGAAGGCACACCCCATGGAAGAGAAATTGTTTGGAAATGATTTGTCCACCACAGTGTGAACCACATCCTTACAAGTCTGCCAACTAGTTAAGGAAGGCACACCCCATGGAAGAGAAATTGTTTGGAAATGATTTGTCCACCACAGTGTGAACCACATCCTTACAAGTCTGCCAACTAGTTAAGGAGAATTCACGAGAAGAGGAAGAGGCTGCAACCTTCAGATTTTAGTGAAAATTGGATGCACGTGCTTGCCACTATAGATGTGTTGCCCCCAAGAGGAATCTAGTATGTTGAATCGGAAAACATTCCTACCACCTCAATGCACATGGTAGATCTGCAACCAAGAGAAGAGGAAATAGAGGATGAAGCCTCCAGCATAGAAGGGTCTGGATCGCAAGGCCACAATAGCACCCAACGCCTCAGGAGATGGTGTAAACAAAAGAGGTATATCGCTCAACAAAAATGCCCTATTATGAAGTAAACCCACGGGCATCTAGTGGCTAAGATATCTTGAGGTCACTAAGGTGCACGAGGAGTTTTCTAAGAACTAGGGTGAGGAGTTGAGAAAGATAACCATGGAAGGAAAACGAGAGGAAAAGGCTACGTCACAAGAGCTGAAAATGCCTAAACTTACTAAGGTAGGGTGTAGAAAACAAAATAAGGCTTTGGTTGATGCCAAAGTGTGTGAGAGAGAAAGAACGTGTAGTCTTTCTATCCTTTCTATCTATTTTGCCTTAACCCTATTCTCACTCACATCTCCACCCTCCATCTACTTCACATCTTGTCCCTTCATTTTTTTTGGGGGTTCTTCACACTATGCCCATTCACTTTTCTCCATTCCATGCTCTCTAGTGTTTTTAACCACTTACCTTTGCCCATATTCCATACTCTCCCTCACCCTTAAGCATTTTGAGATTGTTTACACGTGTGAGATTTTTGGTGTATGGTAGACATTTTTGGGTGTTCACATGCTAGTTTGGGGTTTCTTTCACATTGATCATATGCTATGTGTGGGTAGTTCACATACATAGTGAGTGTCATTCACACGCTTTTGGATTTGTTTGGGCATGTTCACATGTATTTGGGGCTTGTTCACATGTATTTGTGCATGTTCACATGTATTTGGGGCTTGTTCACATGTTTTGAGCCTCATGGAGGTAGTTAGTGTGCCATGTGGTCGATTTGGTGTATTTTGGGCGTTCACACTTTTGGCTATTTGGTGTATTTTTAAGTGTTCACATGCACATTTTGGCCATTTGAGCATATTGGTACTTTTTCCACATGCGGTGTGGCATTCTTGAGCACATTTGGGGGTGTTTCCACACTTTTGGGCATTGGCAGGATGACATGGGGATCCATTACTACCTCTACCCCACCTACGATCGCCGTGCTACCCACCATCATCGTCGTCGACATCACTACGACTCCATCCCAGATGCTGTTCTTGCGGCATATGCTCATATCCTATTACTCTAGCTCTACGCCCGTCACCTTGATTTGCCATTTCAGGTTAGGAGAGGCACATCATTTGCCAAGTTCATACATACATTTGGCACATCACGGCTTCGACCTCTAGATCCTTCTTCACCGACATTATGCTATGATGACACATCATATTTATGTTATATATGGATGTTTGAGCTTCATATGTTGTTGCGTAGCCAGTTTAAACACTTATTTGATGAGGAGGATATCCGTGTGTCAGACAGTACAGACATTCTGCACATGGTAATTTTGTTTGGTAATGCCCGTAGTGGTGTTACGGGTATCTAACACTGGTATCAGAGCCGAGAAGCAATCTAATTGGGAAGAGTACTTGCCCTTATTGGAGTTTGCCTATAACAGCTCCAAACACTCAGTGAGACTGGATTTACACCATTCATGTTAATGTATGGATTCCAGCCAAGATCTCCAATGGCTGTAAGCCTAGAAAAGGAGAAAATTCAATCTGTCAAGGATTTCCTTGAAGATATGAATGATATGCTCAGAGCCGCACGTGAGAGCATTCGTAGCGCTCAGGATCGCGCTAAAACTTATGCGGATAAAGGACGTAGAAAGGTGACCTTTGCAGAAGGTGACTTTGTATTCCTCAAGGTTCTTGCGCAGTCAGAAACCATGAAAATGGGAAAGTGTGATAAACTTTCTCCGAGATATTGTGGTCCTTTTAAAATCCTTAAGAAGATTGGGGACGTAGCATATAAACTTGAGTTACCGGAGAGTTCTCAAGTCCATCCTGTCTTCCATGTCAGTAAACTGAAGAAATCAGTTCACGGGTTAGAGAACGCAGTTTCTCTAGAGATTTTGGTGGACTTGATAGAGCCACCAAAGATACCACATGAACCTGAAAAGATTCTAGGATATCGTGACAGACAAACCTGACATAAAGTGTACCAGGAGGTACTTGTTAAATGGACAGATAGGGATGAGGATGTAGCTACCTGGGAACGCCGTAGTGCAATTTCCAAGAGGTTTTCCCAGTTTGTTTTCGAGGACGAAAACTCTTCTTAAGGGGGGGTAATGTCATGTAGGCTGTAACGCCTGTGACCGACGACGACAGACCGGATGGCCAAGGACGTGGCCATCTGGGGTTCAGTGGGAGAGGATGCCCATGCGGAGTCATGGGCGGCCAGGCTAGTGTGGAACGGCAGGCCACACACTATATAGCCTGGGGAATGAGGGGCAATCCTCATTCTTCCTCTATGGCTGGGTGGTGAGCCAGAGGCCGTTCCCTCTCGTGGTAACGCCCGTAGTGGCGTTACGGGTATCTAACAATTTTGTGGAGGTGAGGCTTCGTAGGAGACGGATTATGCATATAGATCTAGAGAGCTTTGCATCGATCCAGTGGATTAGAGAGATTGACCTATCTTTGGATATAGATTATATATGGATTCCATTGATGGATATAGACCATGATCATCATGATGATTTTAGAGATTGTGAGGATGACATGGCCAGTGATTTGATGGATGATGATCATATCCATAGTAGATCATATAGTATAGCTCTTGAGAGATTCGCATTTGATCTAGACATCTCCTTTGATCCTATATTGTTAGAGATAGATTTATCATGGGATATAGGTCACATAGGGGTATCATTGATGGAGATAGACCATGTTTCTGACGCGATGACCTTGGAGGCCTTGGGGTTGCCATAGATGATGATTTAGGAGATGATACCATTTATCTTTCATGTGAGTATACCTCTTCATTTTTCAGTGATGATTATGATGATGTTGATGAGTATATTGATATCTTAGATCATCATACACACATAGAGGGTTTTGCACATGAGAAGGTAGTGCATGGTTTGGCTCATGCCCATATACCTATTGATATAGTGGATCATGTTTTTGACATTTTGAGTGATTCTACATGGGATGACAGCATTGGTTCACTCTTACCCTCGCATGATGCTGACCTTGAGATATGTTCTTTTGGCTCCTACGGATGTCGACACGATCCTATTTTCTTTGGGGCCAGTACATTTACTTTTAGATGTAGTATATGTCATTTGGGATGCATGGTATTTGATTATATGGTGCATTATGTAGATTTACATGCATCACATCCAGAGTCTCACCTAAGCAATTATTTGGACCATGGATTTGATGATATTTATGGTGGTCATTTCCCTTTGGATGAGGTCACACATTTATTCCATGGTTAGATGGTCTACACTTTGGATATCTGACATGGGTGTCTATCCATTTGATCTAGGAGGATTGGCTGACCACGACACTGACATTGGCTCTCTATAATGTCCATTCGATCCAGGTGGTTTGAGTGTCATTGCTTTAGAGCCTATATGGTTTGGATTTACATTCCATATATGTGGTCACACTTGTGTGTATTACCTCATCTTCGAGGCGATACTAGTATCTTTTCCATTTGATCCTGGAGGATACTGGACTAGCTTCATCATCAACAGTGTTTCCTTATCCTTTCCACTTGTACTAGATTATTGAGGGACCATTGCCTTGGATTTTATATGCCTCATATTTCCTTTTGATCTAAGTGGTTGCATAGATAGCCTCATCATCGATGGGAGTCCTTCATCCTTTCCATTTGACGCTAGGGGGGGTTATATGATTCATGTATGGGTCTTCCGCTACATTGATATTCCACCATGGATGTGATTTTTGGCTTTTGGGGATGGTTTGTAATGAAGCAACACCTTTAGTTTAGGTTTCGAACCTTGGTCATGGGCTCAAGTATAAAAGGGGGGCTCATGGACTATATAACATTTTTTACATTTCTACCTTTTGACACCTTAACTCCTTTCTTGGAGATGTCCTTTCACGGTCTAGGGCTCATGGCAAGCTTAATAGCCATCCTCTAGGTTGTGGGAGGTTAACTCACTTAGGCATCATGGCCATTGTATGAGATTATCCATAATCTTGTATTAATCCATGATGATTTATTTCTAATCTAAGCTTTACGATTCACTCCATCCATAGGTGAACCCCCCTCAGGTGCTCTTCAAATGCTATGACTTTTCTAGGAAGAGGGGCAACAAGTACTCCCAACATAGTGCCACACATATTTGCTAACCTCTGCCACCAGAAGAAAAGAAGGCTAAGCACAAGAAAGAAGGTGGTGCTGGTGGTGGTTGTTGGTGACAAGAAATCTAAATGTGGCAGTGGCACTAAATAAGAGAGTGTAGCAACACGAGTCTTGTTTTTCTTCAAAGAATGTCATCGCCAAAGGTTTTTTCAAGCCATTGACGGTTGTAATATATGGTGGGGATGAACTTACACCAGTGCAAGGTTGATTGAAGCAAGCAACAATCAAGGTGGTGATAAGCTAGTGTAATGTGTAGATGGGGTGGGTTTAACAAGCACCAAATAACAACGACGACGAGGAAGGTGAGGATGAAAAAGAAAGGATGACACTAGGTAGATACAAAAATCGACAATAAGGTAGATGCAAAGGGAGGCCAAGATGATACGGATTAAGAAGAAAATCAATAACAGGGTGAAGGCCCTATTGCACCATCAATAGCCCACATTTCTTCATCATTTCCTCTGTGAAAATCCTTATGGCAAGATGACATTGTGCCTCCCTTAATGACTTTTCTTGTAAATCATTTCTCAAAACCAAAACCTCAGGTTTAGGATTTGACGTAATTGATTTCAATAATGTGACACTTCTTACAATGTCAAGAATTTGTTCATATGCATAACGCAATGAATGTGATGCCTCTCTTATTTTGTTTTTTTGTGAAACCTTTCAAATCACGCATACTTGATTAAGAAAATCAATAAGGCATGACTCGAGCCTTTAAAAACCCTTGGAGACCATCATTATGGGTAGCTTGTTTTTTCTTTTTCAAAATAAAGCCAAAGCTTGGGAGAGCCAATGGGTGGGAGAACATTCAATTTTTATTATTTGCAGTTCTTGAATGCAATAACTTCTTGGGTTTTTTATTTTTTAAATTTTGTGCCAAAGGTGGAGTTTTCATTTCTTTTTCATGATGCAAGTTGGGTGTTTCCAAGAGTGAAGTTTTTGGGGTCTGTTTCTTCCTTATTTTTATTGAAATTTTGAAAAAAATACAGTTTGTGTGGAGAGTGATGGAGTGTGTTGGGATGGTAACTGAATGAGGTGGTCCCTTGAGTGTGGAGATGAAGTTTTGATGGGAGTAGTTTCTTGATGGAGGCTCTACTTTGACACTTTTTCTCATGACACTTTTGCCCATGGAGACACTTTGCAAGCTAAGTGTGGGAGGAATGATAACACCAAATTTTGGTACCAAAATAGTATTAATAAAGTCGTTCTACATTGGAAAAATATTTATTTTACTAACCTTTCATGGCATTTATATCTTCGTAAAATTCTACTACTAGATATTTTCACCACTTTGTAAGTGATGCCGCAAGCCCACAAAATTTCTAAAATGTCGACCACATTTCCTTAGCTTCCATGTTTTGGCTAAAGTTCAAAAACTTTAGTTTTAGATTTCTTTTCAAAATAAGGCCTACTCTTTTCAAAATAAGACCTACTTCCAAATGTTCAAAGGTAAAGGTGGTTGGGAGAGTCTTGGGATTGGGAGAAGGTGGTTGGGAAAGTCATGGGATTGGGAGAAGGTGGTTAAGAAGAATAACTTCTTCTTTTTCTCTCTCTCACACGAATCTCCATGCGAGTCCACTCCTTGCAGTAATCTTGGGGGTTTCTTTCCATGGCTTAGCATTCTTATGTCCTTCTCTCTGGTTTCTTGGGGGGTGATTTGCCATATTCTATGAGTGTCTACTAGTAGGCTAGCTTGATCAAGAATATCTAAGTACTCATCCCTCACACACACACACACAAAGTCTTAAAACTTCATATAGAGCTACCTACCTTGAAATAAGCATGTAAGGGGTTACTGCCTTCATAAGTTATCTTTTTCTTTTTAGGGACATTGATTCCTCCATCGGGAATCCATGGCTCAAGAATTGAGTAATTTTATAGCTCTATATTGGCATTAAATTGATTTGGAATAGAGGATTATTTTCCTTAACTCCTATGTGGTGGTTCCTCACTCAAGGTTCTTGAAAAATGGTCAATTTCAATTGGTGGTTCTCTACCACTCAAGGTTCCTGATAGATGGTTAACTCTTACAGACATTTACCCTTATCTCATTGAGCTAGTGAAATCAAACTCAAGAAGAAGGAATATAGCCACATTGTGATTTGCCTCTCATGGTGCATGACTTGTCCACAAGATAGAGTAAGGTTTGATGGTCAACGTAAAATATATAAACTTGTTTGCCAATAAATAATGATGAAACTTGTCTGTAGCATACACCCCATCGATAATCCTTCTTTGTCTCTCTATGATTGTATAGTTTTTCTCTCTAAGTGATCATTCAACTATCTACTAGTAGATTAGAGTGGAAAATCCATGTCCTTTTTCTCTTCCATGTCTTTTTATGAAGAACAGTGCAAATCCAATCTTTGAAGATGTCTGTAAAAAATCAAAAACCGTGTGAACAGCCCCTACACTCGAAATGAAAATTTGACCGAAAAACTTCAATACAAAGTACTACACATTTCTAACATTTGGGATAAGGAGCATATGCTCTAATACCAAATGTTAGAAATAGAGTTACATGAATGCACGCACACACACACGTAGTGAAAAAGCTCAAGAAGCACACAATGAGATGATAGATAGATAATGTTAGAAATAGAGTTACATGAATGCACGCACACACACACACGTAGTGGAAAAGCTCAATGAGCACACAAAAGGGCTCCTTGATCCGATTCAAGAAGTCAAGCGACTCCGGGTGAAGGGTAGGCACAACAACATAGGGATAAGGAGCATATGCTCTAATACCAAATGTTAGAAATAGAGTTACATGAATGCACGCACACACACACGTAGTGGAAAAGCTCAAGGAAGTACACAATGAGATGATAGATAGATAATGAATGTGTGTTGTACAAAGATGATAATTATATCCCAAGATGTGTGTATATTAGCATGGGGGAAAAAACCTCCTAAAGAGGGAAAAAGTTCCCTGGCTGGTCCTAGTGTGTTTGCACACATGACTACCAAATATGGCTACAGGGAGCACACCCATGTCCGATCGAGATGGGTCAAGGTCTCGGGCGATTGTCTTTATGAACAAGACCAACCACTACAAAACCATGGACCTGTGTGGTACCTTCATAGGCATCCACCAAATCAATAAATTTCACAATGAATACAAAGGCAAACAATTAATACATGATAAAACAATCATGCATCACTCTCATGCATCCACAATTTGGTAAAAACCATTACAAGTTTAATGAGACTTTCATAGTCCTCAAGTCACATTATAGATCATCCACCAGCTAAGTTGCAACTTTGAAACCATTACAAGTTTGAGGAGACTTTCATAGTCCTTGAGTGCAACTGTGATTGTGTAGATTGTCCATCAACTGGCCATAACGTCTAGGTGAGGTCTCCCACCATTCCACAAATAATTCAAGTCCTTTGAGATTACTTGAATTTACAGAGAGTCCTTATAAACAGAGAGTCCTTATAAACAGAGAGCCTTTGAAATTACTTGAATTTACAGAGAGTCCTTATAAACAGAGAGACTTTGAAATTACTTGAATTTACAGAGAGTCCTTATAACTTTTCTAGCATCTTTAAGAGTTGAGACTAAGGTCAATACTAGCATCTTTAAGAGTTGAGACTAAGGTCAATACTAGCTTAAACCTTATAGTGGCCTTGCATCCCTTATTTCTAAAGGCATAACCATTGTTGGGTCTCCATAGGGGATTCTAAACATTCAGCATATTCTTATGACTTAGGGCTTTAAGCCTTTAAGACTTTAATACCTATCTAGATGAACTAGATGCTTAGGTCTAGCTACCTCTCAGTTTATCTGGATTAATTATTTATCCTCAAGGACTTCTTTGGTCAAATCTCCAAACTAAGAGGAAATTTTTGCTTATGAATTTGGTCTAAATGTCTTATTCTTTCTCTAAATGAGATCTAAAGGTCTAACTTCCTCTCTTTCTATCTCATGAAATTTATTTGGGTTAAGCCTTTTATCCTCAAGGCCTTCTTTGGTAAAATCTTTAGACTAAGGAGGAGAATTTCGCTTATGAATTTGGTCTAAAGATCTTATTCTTTCTCTAATGAGATCTACTTCGTCATTTTCTTCCTTTCATTTTACTCAAGGTATTCTATAAAAATTGGTTTCAAAAGGAGAATTTAACATCAAGGATTAACCTTTTGAACATGATATTCTTTCTAGAAAGAGACAATTTCTAAAAAAATCTTCTCTCTAAAACTATTTCACCATTTATTTTAATAATCATAAGGGTTCTAATTCTAAATACTTCCGAGATAAGGGTTATTCATCTCTATGCTATCAGTTTAGTCTAAAATTTTCTAAGGTAGATATTTCCTTATACACATTTAACATCTTTTCTCTCTCTAGATTGAGCTTTTTTGTTACTAGATTTTAGCCTATTCAATTATTTATTGGCTTAATGAAAATTTTTAGGAAAATTCCCTAAAATTTCTTTCAATTTCTAGGATCAACTCACCATCTTAGTTTACTAAAATATCTATCCTTATTTAGGCTTACACTGAGAGTTGATGCACACTTGTGCTCATAAATGCACATCTCATCTTCTTTCTCAAGATATTAATATAGACTTCACTTGCATCAATTTCTACATGTAACTCCTAATCCTAAATATCATAGATTAATTATATTTTTATTTGAGCATTAATTACTAATCTCTCATCTTCTCTCTCTATATTTGCTAAGTTAGCTATTCTATGTAAATAAATGAGATGATTCACCAATATATTCTTTAAATCAAGGTTTAAGTTACTCATCTAGCCAGGGGCACTGTAAGGTTAATAACCTTTAGTTTAGAGGATCAAGGCGCGAATACACTATTCACACAATATGTATACGCTATCAATTAAGTTTGGATTAAGATGTTGGTGGGGGTGAACTGTTGACAGACTGCCAGCTTAGCTCTAATGGCCCCGCTAGCAATGCCATAATGTTCTATCATGATCGTGAGATATAATAGCTTTTCTTTGTAACAGTCTCAATCCATGAATGTAGAACATAGAAGGTATTAAGAGAGGGGGAGAGTACGTTTAAGTTCTTGAGTCTAGATATACCATAGTATGGCATTGTATTAAGGAGAAAGACTTAGTTATTTCTACATGAATGTAATCAAGAAGAGTTTATGTGGGGGCTTTCTGTCTTGCTTATGTTCTAGAAAGTGAATAGCTTACTGTGTTGTTCAGTGTACTGAGCCTCTTGATGACCATTTTTTGGAATATTCATGCTTATGAACTTTCTTTTTCTGCATTTATGAGCTATATCATGTTAGTGTTTCTCGCTTCTATTTCCGATCTCATTAGCAATCCGAATGCCATTTGGACTCTAGTCTAGTCTCATCTCGGGAACTTGACTGAGACAATTCTCTTGCAGATTGGTGTGGTGCCAGTCTCATCACCTTACTACATTAGGTGAAATCAAATATCATGGTTAGAAGATGTCGATTGGGTGGTCTTGAACCCCATTGAAGTGTTAGGTTTGACTAGAAAATGACACTTTTGTGGTGAGACCCTAACACTTTAGGGGTTTCTAACTATGCCAATTGCAATAAGGTGGTGTGACTGGCACCACACTAGTTTGCAAGATTTGTTTTAATCAGGTTTTTGATGAGTGGACTAGAGTCTAGATAACATCCAGATTGCTAATGAGATGAGAGATAAAGCCAGAAACACTAACATGCCATAGCTTATAAATGTAAAAAAAGAAAGTTCATAAGCATGAATATTCCAAAAAATGGTTAAGAGACTCAATACACTGAAGAACAACACAGTGAACTATTCACTTTCTAGAATATAGGCAAGCCAGACAGCCCCCGCAGGAACTTTTCACTTTCTAGAATATAAGCAAGCCAAAAAGGCCCCCCAAGAACTCCTCTTGATTACATTCATGCAAAAATAACCAACTCTTTCTGGTTCATCAATATAATGCCATACTATGATATCTAGACTCAAGAACTTACACCTGAACCACTCTTGAAATTTGTTTTTTAATTTATCCTTTGTCTATAATTCTGCTTTGTGCTGCTTATCCTTAAGCTATTGTATCTCTACTTCTTTTTTGGCCAACTCAGCTCGCACTTATGTGAGTTTGGTAGTTTGCTCCTTAGAAGCTTCTTCTTTCATAGCACTAGAGACATTGAGACTCAATACACTAAACAACACAATAAATTATTCACTTTCCATGACATAAGCAAGCCAGACACATGTCTTCTCATCAATACAATGCCATACTATGGTATATCTAGACTCAAGAACTTACACTTGAACCACTCCTAAAACTTATTTTTCAATTCGTCATTTGTCTATGATTCTACTTTGTGCTTATCCTTAAGCTATTGTATCTCTACTTCTTATTTGGCAAGCTCATCCCAGACTTACATGAGCTTGGTAGCTCCTTAGCAGTTTCTTTTTTTGAAGCACCGATACAGGGGACAACCTATCCTTTGCCATCTTTTTCAGCTCTTTATGGAATTTGTGTCTTTTTCCTACTGCTCTTTGAACTCCTTGATCCATCCAACTCCTCTATGTGAGCCAAGAGTGCTTGTTCTTGCTTTATCTTCTCTTCCAGCTATCTCTAGTAGTAGCCATTATAGTAGCCATCACATGCTCCCTCAACTTATTCTTGGGTATGTGCTCGGTATGTAGTATGTTTCCCTAAGCAATAGCTCCCTCTTAGAAGTCCTTTTCTATTGTACGACTTTTAAATTTTGAAAGTTTTCTTTCCACTCTTGTACTTCTTCCCATAGCTGTTCATTATGCTCTTTAAGTCTACTCTTTAAGACCATTAGGTTTCTAGACTTAAGTCCTCCTTAGATATTGGATTCTTGGTTCTCCTCAAAGACTTCTTGTACCTTTGGATTCACAATTTGTATCCTATCCTACTATTATTGGCCCTCGTCTATATTCATGTCATCTTTTTTTTGTAAATAACCAGCTCTTTAGGTGGGAGTGGGTGCTTCTAACATAGCTTTAAGCTCGTTAAGTGCAAGAAATGGATTTCACTCAATTGGGATGGAGTACACACATCTTAGCACACTCATTACATCATGGAATACACACAAGGGTGGACTATCACCATGGATCCTTGAGCCATAAGCTTTAAGTGAAGGTTCTGTATCAAAAGATGTCAAAAAGGTACAAAATCTGTCCCATAATAAGTAACTTATATAGTCACTTACTCCTAGGACTATTTACACATGGGCTACCCATAAACCCAAGTCCTATGTCCCAAAGTATATGCCTAAGCCCTCATCCCACATATACATGTGCAATATATCCAAGCATATAATTTTCTACATTACAAACTATTCCCTCCTACAATGATTTTGTCCTTGAAATCAGTGTAAAAAGCCAAATTTGGTTTCTTCCTTGAAACCTATACAATGTATCCATATACATCTTCTTGAGTGTAGGACTTTTTGCACAAAGTCATGAAGCCTCAAATCAGCCCATAGAGTAATGCATCTCTAGAAGAGCTCAACTCTCCATGAATGGTATCCAAAATTGCATGGCCATATTAGAAGGAAACTTGTGAGAGCATGGATTAATACATGGCTGAAAACTACATATAATGCTCTCACTTGGTCTTAAATGCATGTATGCACATACTTCTTTGAAAGCTTAAAAACTATAGGCATCCAAAACCACCAACCATGAGGTCTTCAAAACTTGTTATGGCTCACCCTAACCCTCCTTGAAACACATCCAAAAAGAGATTACCTGGTGAACCGCAACTATCGTGAGGATCTTTCCAATGGCCAAGCTCGTAACCCTTGAGGTCTCCAAGCTCTACAACTCCTTGAGAAGCAATTCCACCGCGTCTCCTGTGAACATTGTCACACTGCTGTATTGCACTACGGGTCCTTGTCCCTCCTCTCACCTCACTTCACTCACACACAGTCAACTAGCAAGAGAGATTAGCAAGGATTAGCAAGAGCAAGATTCAATTGCACAATGGGAGAGTATGTTGTATTATGAGAGAAATTCACTTATATACATGGCCATAAGTGTTCACACTCACTTAAACTATGGCCGGTCGGGCACTTTAGGCTCATAAGAAGCCTAATGCTATTACAATGACTACTCTCATAATATATCCATGAAGTACATCACTTAGGACTTCATCCTAACTTGCTACCACACACTCTTGAAGTAGGAATTGCCATAAATACTCCGTCACACCATTACGAGCACCCGTCCAAGTTGTAGCTTTGGACACTATTGCTTTATATCTTGAATGTATGACCCTTTGCTATATCTACCATGACTCCTTGATGTAAGACAATGGCGGTAGCTCTTATTAATCCTAGAATTGGATTAACATTCCCCCCTTCTTGTTGATGATGATCACGTCTACGTGATCGTGTCGTTGAAGACCTTTGTGTGGGTAGAATGAACAAGCTTTGTCGATAGATTTCATGTTGAATGACATTCAATGGTCTTTCTTCCTCCGGAAGGAATAAGAAAAGCTAGTTAATGAATGAAGAGGTTAGTGGTGTATTGAAAATTCCTAACGGGGTGGGGGGCTTTTGTGAATGATTGCATTTTAATATTTGTGTGAGCCCTTTTCCCCCCCCCCTTTTTGGCCCACTTTGTTTTTGGCAATCATCAGTAAAGTTACATGTGATTTTTGTTCGTGGGGACACTAAGAGATGTTAATAATGGGAGAGAAGAGAGAGAAGGATTCGGAGAAATGTAGACTTAATCATCAGAACGAGATGGTGATTCTCAGTTCCTCATTTGATTCATTGAAGCGACATTCATCATTTGAAGTAATTGGCTTGTGATGATGTCTATTTGTGTGGCAGGATTCTTGTTAAATATTGTTGATTAAGACCTAATCCTGTCTTCTTCTACCCATGTGCTTTTTATGTTTTTATGCATAATTAAGTGCTCTTAGAAGCAGATTTTCATGAAGTACAAGAATTGAGTCATATAGACTTTTATTGAACTGCTCTGTGTTGAAGTAGCCACTTG
The DNA here is from genome assembly GCF_041138505.1 of Cibotium barometz. NCBI lineage: Eukaryota > Viridiplantae > Streptophyta > Polypodiopsida > Cyatheales > Cibotiaceae > Cibotium > Cibotium barometz. The sequence goes on from NC_141049.1 coordinate 46,596,166, forward strand.
TTGGTGAGGATTGAAAGAATTACGTGTCGACTTGCGAGGCTAATATAAATATCTTCACTAAGGATTAAAGATCATTGATTTGTAAAGATGGTGGCGTCGCTTGGAGAGGTTTGTAATTTGAAGGAAAATTCCAGGCAATGGGTTATACCATTGGCCAGGCTTTCGCCCACCATGGCCCCCCCATCCACCAGAGATGTACTTAGAAGTTGTTGATGGTGAGGCTTTGGTGCAAATGTTCTCTAGTCTTCATTTGATTAAATCAGATAGAAGGGAAACTATTACAGACTTAACTTGAAGGAATCAACACTTTTTTCCTAATTGAATCAGGCATAGCCGTTGATCTATTCACCAGAGAAGTCTTCAGGCTTTTAATTAACTACTCGAGTTCTAAGCGTATTCCTATTCATCAATTTTATTACTAAAACTCTACTAATTCCAGCCTAACCCCATCCGGCCCATGGGTTAGCCACCGCCCAGCCACTGGAATTGGTAGAATCAGACAAGTACTTACCCACCCATAATTGAATGCCTTTCTTAACTTTTGCTTTAGAATACAGATATGCACACACTCCTCTTTAAACTTTAACTTTTAAAACAATCCATTGACAAACAATTATTGGTTACAGATGTCATAACTCAAAATTTCCATTCAACCCTTGTTTCTCATAAAATAGTATCACTCTGGACTCTTCGTTGAGACCAGCAAGTCAGCAACGAGATCCAGTAATAGATTATAATAATTTTCTCGTTATCATACATATATATATCTTCCACGACATACACATGGGTGTCCTAAGCACTGCGAGCCCATGCATCGCCTGGTCAGAACCCTCTAGGATCCTCCTTAGGTGTCCTGGCACTTCACTCAGGGACTGCTTCATCGGCTCTCGCCCATTGTACCGGAAGCACACCATTTTTCACCATACGCAGGCTGGTCAAGACCTGGGCAGGTTTTTGCCGTGTGAGCCGTCCTTTGAACACTCCCTGCCAGCTGTTGCAACCAAACTTCCCAAACACATATACCAAATGCTTCCTCCCCAGCATTCTGGCGTAAGACAGTCCTTTAAGAAAATAGGGTTTCTATGCAAGTTTTCAGTTTTGTTTTTCTTTTGAATACAATGAGTATATCTTAATTATGTATCCCAAGACTTCTAGATCACAGGTCTGGATTCCCAAGCAAAATTTCTCGAATTCTGTAATCTTGATCCTCAGATAAAAAACAAAGGTCTCAATTTAATTTCAGATTCGGTGGGTGATTTGATTGAATTTTCCTGAACTGGTCACATCGTCTTTTCTCTTGAAACTGACGAAGGAGATTAAGTCGTGGTCATAGTCTGATTCAGGGTTCGAGTCTGGAAAGATTCTCCCTGAACTATCTTTCTCGAAGGGTAATATTTCAATTACTACTTTACTTAATTTCATTCATTGAGTATTTTGCTTAACTGAATTCAAAACTAAACACGTATTCCTATGAGGAATAAATTAATCATTTATCTAAAATTTTGACTTCGATAGATCTTCTGAATTTTCTCATTACCATCCTAGAGAATATGAAACAGTAGAATTTTCTTTCACAGAGTATTTACTTATGCATTTACCAATATTCATGGAATTTAAACAATGATTAAAGAGAACTCTCATTTTGATATAATTTCTTTTTTGTGTGCATCTATTTATGCATAAAATCCAACTTCTATGGAAATAACACTTTTATATAAAAGAAAATCCTTTTATACATCTATTTATGCATAAAAATCAATTTTGATGAAAGTACCACTTTTATAATAAAAAAATTCTTTTATGCATCTATTTATGCATAAAAATCCATTTTAATGAAAGTAACACTTTTATAATAAAAAAATTCTTTTATGCATCTATTTATGCATAAAAGTCAATATTGATGAAAGTAACACTTTTATAACAAAAAAATTATTTTATGCATCTATTTATGCATAAAAATCAATATTGATGAAAGTAACACTTTTATAATAAAAAAAATTCTTTTATGCATCTATTTATGCATAAAAATCAATTTTGATGAAACTAACACTTTTATAATAAAAAAAAGCATCTATTTATGCATAAAAATCAATTTTGATGAAACTAACACTTTTATAATAAGAAAAATTATTTTATGCATCTATTTATGTATAAAAATCAATATTGATGAAAGTAACACTTTTATAATAAAAAAATTCTTTTATGCATCTATTTATGCATAAAAATCAATATTGATGAAAGTAACACTTTTATAATTAAAAAATTCTTTTATGCATCTATTTATGCATAAAAATCAATATTGATGAAAGTAACACTTTTATAATAAAAAAAATTCTTTTATGCATCTATTTATGCATAAAAATCAATATTGGTGAAAGTAGCACTTTTATAATTAAAAAAATATCCAATATGTATCTTTCTATGCATAGAATTTAAATCTAATGAAAATCACTCTTTTATAAAAAAAACCAATATGCATCTTTCTATGCATAGAATTTAAATCTAATGAAAATCACTCTTTTATAATAAAAAATAAACCAATATGCATCTTTATGCATAGAATTTAAATCTAATGAAAATCACTCTTTTATAAAAAAAAAACCCAATATGCATCTTTCTATGCATAGAATTTAATTTTAATGGAAATAACACTTTTATAATAAGAATATTTCTACTATGCATTTTTCTATGCCTAGAATGAAAATAACAATTTTAGAATACACAAATGGTGGGGTTTACTCTTTTTGAATAATAAAAGATAAAACTTATTTCACAAAATTTAAGAAAATTTTGCCATAATATCCTTTGTATGGTTGACCATTTTTCAATTTTCCCTATCCTTAAGTCACTAAAAAATTATCCCCAAACGGTTTAAAGTATTCTAAACTAATCAAATTCCACTTTTAAAAGAGAATTAATATGAAAAGTTTAATTCCAATAATTAGATTCCTTATCTAGGATAAAGAAAGGTTGAATTTAAGAATGAGAGAGGGGGAAAGCTTTTCCAACAAGGCATAGCATCATTTTACATTTCAAGAAAACAAAAATTAGAAAACCATAAAAAAAGAATAAAAAAAAGGGAGATATTTCTAGCTTACATGAATTTTAGAGAGCTTTCCTTTGGCTTGATGGTTTGAGGGATCTACTCTTGTTTGCAACAACAAGAGTGGCCACCAATTCTTTAGAAGAGGGAATGGTCAAAAACTAATGAATTATTAAGAAATTCACAGTTTTTGGCTTTGAGGAGGAGTAGAGTAACAGTGCATAAAACACTATTAAGTTTCTACAAAGGGGGAGGCTTCTATTTATAGGAAAAAGTGAGCTTCTAACCAAGCAAACTGATTCTAGAATTTTCTAGATCAGTTTGGTCAATTTTTGACTATTTTTGGGTCAGTTTAGCTTACTTTTTGGAACTAGACTTGAATTAATAGAGAGGAGAGATGAAATATCTCAATATTTGAGAATTTAAAACTCTACCACACATGTGAAATAGGCATCTCCTTCATGAGGGGGAATCCCCACTCTGAGGTGTCAAAAATTCATTTTTTTACTATTTCCTTTGGTCCTTAGCCCACTCTTCATCTTATGTGAGTATTTACTTATTTTTGGGAGGATTTTATTTATTTCTTCTATTTAGCTCCTCCCTACATTTGGATGAATCTGATTGGCCCCTCAGAACCTTAATTTAATTTTTTTTGAAAATCTGGACCCCTAGGATAAGGCCTTTTGAACAGATTATAATTGATTTCTAATGCACCTTCTGAAAATCTTTTTGTTTCGAGGGAATTTATTTTAATAAGAAGAGATATTTTTCCATCCAAAAATATTTAAAATCTGAATAATCTCTCTCTAGAATATTTTCTCTCTCTAGGTAAAAATAGGTAGAAACAAGATCTTTTATATTTCTGAAGAGGGATTTGATTACAGGGGAAGATACTGGACATCTTGAGGGGCTGGGGAGGAGTCTTACATTCTCTCCCACTTGAAAAATGCGAGATGTCCTCATCTTGCAAACTGGGGTTAATCTGGCAACAATTCGGCTTTTTTCTCCCAGGTGGCATCTTTAAAAGGTTAGAACTTCCATTTGACCAACAATTCTCTCAGAATTCTGTTCCTGAGAATCTTTTCTCGAACATCAAGGATTTCTTTAGGTTGGAGTTCCCTATGACCTTGGGTTGAAGAAGTTAAGATTTCATCATCAAGCACATGATTCGGGATTGGTATATACTTTTTATAAGAAGGCTGACATGAAATACATTATGTCCTTTGAGATGAGGAGGCAAAAGAAGCTCGTAGGCTAAGTCACCTACTTTCTTTGTGATCAGATATGGTCCAGAATATCTGGGGGATAACTTCTTGTACCTCCCAAGAGATAGAGAACTTCTTTTGGGGCGTACTCAAATGAAGACCATATCTACTTCTTTGAATTTTATGTCTGTCCTCTTCTTATCTACATACTGCTTCTGTCTATCCTGGGCAGCTTTTATATCTTTGCAAATTGACTGCATCTACTGCTCCATGTCGTCAAGCATCTGTTTGGACATCTCGACCCTAATCAATGGGTCGGATAAAGTTAATGGAGTTAAGAAATCTTGTCCATACAGAGCTTTGAAAGGGCTCATCCCAATACTTCGGTGATAAGAAGCATTGTAGGTGAATTCGATTAGGTGCAGATAGCTTAGCCACTTCTTGGGTTCCCTGCCACCACAGCATGACCGAAGTATATCTTTGATTACTTGGTTCACCCTTTCAGTTTGACCACCCATCGGTCTCGGGGTGGTAAGCTGTGCTGAGATCAAAGAAGGTTCCTACTGCTTTGAAAAATGCACTCCAGAATCTTGACATGAACTTGGGATCTCTATCACTTACTATTCTCCTGGGTAGGGCATGCAATATGAAGATTTCCTTGAGGAACATTCTGGCCACATCCACTGCAGTGTAGGTTTCTTTTATTGGAATCAGATGGGCAACTTTGGTTAGTCTATCAACCACCACGAAGATGGAGTTGTAACTTGATTGCACTGAAGGTAATCCAGTAATAAAATCCATACTGATACATTCCCACTTCATTTGGGGGATGTCTAATGGATGTAACTTCCCAGGCATTTTTACTCTCTTGGCCTTGACTTTCTGATAGGTCAGACATTGACGTACATGAATAACTACATCCTTTTTTAGACCAGGCCAAAAGAAACTTTTCTTCACAGACATCCAGGTTTTGATGAAACCTGGATGTCCCTACAATAAGGCTGTCATGGGCTTCATTCAGATTTTGACCCTTGGTTTCCTCATCATTGGGAATGTATAGCCTACGATTATAATACATAATTCCATCATCCAGGCTGTACCCTTGAACTCGGTTCAACTCCTGTGGAGTTTTGCTTTCCTGCATAAGTAGGGTAGCAATAGGGCCAAAGAATCTATCCTGCATGATCTTCTCTCTTGATTCAATTATCAAGGGATTTGACACTATAGTAATTGCAAGCAAGGAGGCTTTTCTGCTGAGGGCATCTGCTACCACATTTTCTTTGCCTGGGCAGTACTTGATTTCAAAATCAAATTCCTGCAGGGTCTGCATCCACCACCTTCTTTGGTGCATGTTGAGATCCTTCTGAGTGAAGATCCACTTTAAGATTTGATGATCTGTCATCAAAGATCCACTTTAAGATTTGATGATCTGTCATCAAAGAAACAATGATTAAAGAGAACTCTCATTTTGATATTAAAAAAAATCTATATGCATCTATTTATGCATGAAATCCAACTTCTATGGAAATAACACTTTTATATAAAAGAAAATCCTTCAATGCATCTATTTATGCATAAAAATCAATTTTGATGAAACTAACACTTTTATAATAAAAAAATTCTTTTATGCATCTATTTATGCAAAAAAATCCATTTTGATGAAAGTAACACTTTTAAAAATTCTTTTATGCATCTATTTATGCATAAAAATCAATATTGATGAAAGTAACACTTTTATAATAAAAAAATTCTTTTATGCATCTATTTATGCATAAAAATCAATATTGATGAAAGTGACACTTTTATAATAAAAAAAATTCTTTTATGCATAAAAATCAATATTGATGAAAGTAACACTTTTATATTTAAAAAATTATTTTATGCATCTATTTATGCATAAAAATCAATATTGATGAAAGTAACACTTTTATAATTAAAAAAAGCATCTATTTATGCATAAAAATCAATATTAATAAAAGTAACACTTTTATAATAAAAAAATTCTTTTATGCATCTATTTATGCATATAAATCAATATTGATGAAAGTAACACTTTTATAATAAAAAAGATCTTTATGCATCTATTTATGCATAAAAATCAATATTGAAGAAAGTAACACTTTTATATTAAAAGAAATTCTTTTATGCATCTATTTATGCATAAAAATCAATATTGATGAAAGTAACACTTTAATAATAAAAAAATTCTTTTATGCATCAATTTATGCATAAAAATCAATATTGGTGGAAGTAACACTTTTATAATAAAAAAATTTTCAATATGTATCTTTCTATGCATAGAATTTAAATCTAATGAAAATCACTCTTTTATAAAAAATAATAACCAATATGCATCTTTCTATGCATAGAATTTAAATCTAATGAAAATCACTCTTTTATAAAAAAAACCCAATATGCATCTTTCTATGCATAGAATTTAAATCTAATGAAAATCACTCTTTTATAAAATAAAGAAAAATAACCAATATGTATCTTTCTATGCATAGAATTTAATTTTAATGAAAATAACACTTTTATAATAAGAATATTTCTACTATGCATTTTTCTATGCCTAGAATGAAAATAACACTTTTAGAATACATAGACGGTGGGGATTACTCTTTTTGAATAATAAAAGATAAAGCTTATTTCACAAAATTTAAGAAAATTTTACAATAACCTGCTTTGTATGGCTGACCATTTTTTAAATTTTCCTATCCGTAAGTCACTTAAAAATTATCCCCAAATGGTTTAAAGCATTCTAAACTAATCAAATTCCACTTTTAAAAGAGAAATAATATGAAAAGTTTAATTCCAACAATTAGATTCCTTATCTAGGATAAATAAAGGCTGAATTTAAGAATGAGAGAGGGGGAAAGCCTTTCCAACAAGGCATAGCATCATTTTACATTTCAAGAAAACAAGAATTAGAAAACCATAAAAAAAAGAATAAAGAAAAAGTAAGATTTCTAGCTTACATGAATTTTGGAGAGCTTTCCTTTGGCTTGATGGTTTGAGGGATCTACTCTTGTTTGCAACAAGAGTCGCCACAGATTCTTTAGAAGAGGGAATGGTCAAAAACTAATGAATTATTAAGAAATTCACAGTTTTTGGCTTTGGGGAGGAGTAAAGTAACAATGCATAAAACACTATTAAGTTTCTACAAAGGGGGAGGCTTCTATTTATAGGAAAAAGTGAGCTTCTAACCAAGAAAACTGATTCTAGAATTTTCCAGATCAGTTTAGTCAATTTTTGACCATTTTTAGGTTCGTTTAGCTTACTTTTTGGAACTAGACTTGAATTAAGAGAGAGGAGGGATGAAATATCTCAATATTTGAGAATTTAAAACTCCACCACACATGTGAAATAGGAGCCTCCTTCATGAGGGGGAATCCCCACTCTGAGGTGTCAAAAATTCATTTTTTTAGTATTTCCTTTGGTCCTTAGTCCACTCTTCATCTTATGTGAGTATTTACTCATTTTTGGGGAAATTTTCTTTATTTCTTCTATTTATCTCCTCCCTACATTTGGATGAATCTGATTGGCCCCTCAGAACCTTAATTTATTTTTTTTTGAAAATTTGGACTCCTAGGATAAGGCCTTCTGAACAGATTATATATAATTGATTTCTAATGCACCTTCTGAAAATCTTTTTGAACTTTTGTTTTGGGAAAATTTATTTTAATAAGAAGAGATATTTTTCCATCCAAAAATATCTAAAATCTGAATAACCTTTCTCTAGAACATTTTCTCTCTCTAGGCAAAAACAGGTAGAAACAAGATCTTTTATATTTTTGAAGAGGGATTTGATTACAAGGGAAGATACTGGACATCTTGAGGGGCTGGGGAGGAATCTTACAGAGGCACCCAAATTTGATTGGCACCTTCATAGTAGCCTTGAGCTATAAGTAGTTGCTTCTCCACCCACATTTTGATACTATTAAGATACCGTGATTGTGGGAATCTTGGTGGAGTTTTCTTTTGGGTTGGTGTGGAAGGTTTGTGGACCTCCTTGACTTGGGTTGGCGCTGAGGCTACAGGTTTGAGACTCATTGGCATTGTTGATGATGAGGTTAGAGTGTCTTGTGGAGTGACTATTGATACGAGGCCTTAGAGCATGTGGTTGTCTCCTTTGGTGAGGTTTGTTGATGAAGATGCATAGGAGCCGGGGCCTTTCATTTGAGTTTCCTGTTAGAGTTAGATTGTTTGGCTCTGGGATCTTCTTCAAGAATAGCTACTAATTGCAAGGTTTTGGCGTCGAACTTTGTAGGTGAGGATGGGGTTGAAGGAGTAGAGGCTTTATCGGAGTTGGTTGTTGACGCAGATTGTAGGTCATTGTGTAGAGGGGCTTTTGTGGAAGAGGCTTGTATCCTTTTGCGTTCAGCACCATAGATATCCATTAAAGTTGGATCATCTTCCTGGCAGTATGGTATTGTCAACTTTTTGTCGTTGACCATCATGATGATTCTATCGCCTAGCAAAGCACAGTGGTGCTTGGGCCAACAAAGTCCATTTATGCCCCAAGATTAAATCTACTTCCAATGCATACTCAGCCACAAAAAACTTGCAAGTGAGGGGGTTAGTTTCAATATACATTATATGTTAAAAATACCCCAAATATGGCATGTTCAAGTCTTGTGTAAAGGTAATCCTTTCAGGATGTGCCGTGAGTGTTGGTTGACCTAACAAATCCCATAGCTCGAGGGTCATGAGATTGTGTTCTCGTGTTGGATAAAGTTATGCTTGAGCCGTGGTGATTTTATTTGCAATTTCCAATCCAACCAAAATCCTAGGGATCTTTTTAGTAAGATATGTACATTGCTGGCAGGAGTGTTCAAGGTGACTGTTTGCATGGATTCATCTAGTGAATACAATGATTCACTTATCCAAGGTCCACCAAAGATGACATCATACTCAAGGGAATCTAGGGTAACATGAAATGTAAATTCCATATTGCCATCGATTGTTTTAGTGTATCTAAAGTAACTTGGAACTTCAATGTTTTGTTCATTGGTTCCTTTTGCAAGACTATTGCTTGTCGGGGTGAGTTTAGGTTGCCCCTGTCGGGGTGAGTTTAGGTTGCCCCAATGACATCCAAGTGTCGTCATGATATTATGACTTGCTCGAGGGCTTTGCTCAAGGGCTAATCAATGCGCATTTGCACTGAACATCATTGCCTGTAGGGAAATCCAACCATACCATGATAGAATCTTCCAAAGGAACCATGGGTGTTTCGGTTATTGTTTCAGCTTTTCAGATCTCGTGTCTGTTTCATATTCCCATTCACTTTCATCCTCTGTTTGGGTCTCAGCTTTTTCAAGAGTACCCAATGTGTACAATGGCACACTTGGCCCTCTGACAATTCTTAATGAGGGCTGTTTGTTGGAAACTTGTGAATCATGACATTCCTGTTTTATGTAGATCATTATGTCCTTTTATAACTTAGGTTGAGCCATTAAAGATGCAAGTGTTGATGTGATGCTGGCTTTATCACTCATGAGAGAAGAGCATTCCTTCGAATGAGGTTTTGAGAGACTGTTTTAATCTTGTAAGGGAATTATCAAATTCCTCACGTGCTTTCTCAAGCCTATAGTTTGTACAGTCTGTTTCAAATGACTCTTCTGGAGAGAGTATGTCTTCCTCTTGAAAGGGAAAGCGGTACTCCTCTAGGCTTTGAATTTTGGTTGCTCTTTTTTAGGATTGGCATTATGTGGCTCAATTACAACCGGTGACCGCTAAGCATACCCTCCTGAGCTTGCTTTTTGCATTTCGCATACGTCATGTGATCATTACTATCCATTTGGCGTAGTTGGGTGGATTCTAGTTTCTTGATTGGTCTATGTGGTGCACTGAGCGAAGAGTAAGAACTTGTTTCATCCTCACTTAGTGATGTACTAGAACTTGTTTCATTCTTTGACTTTCTTTGGTTTGTCAGTTTTTCATTATGTTTACCCATGTGATGAGATCGAATTTTCTTTTGGGTTTTTGTATCCTGTGTTGTACATATGGGTGTTGAGGTTTGTGTGGTGGCCTTTAAGGTGGATGCTTCTGCATCATGTATAGATTTTGGCTCTTTTGGGATTATGTCCCCTTTTGGGTTTATGTCCTCTACAGACTCCTTTTTCCTATCTTTTAACTCGACCTTGGTTTCGATAATTTTTTGTCTCTTGTTTTTCTTGGGTTTAGAAGGTTTTGTTTTCTCTTTTGGGTTCTATTTTAAAGCATGTTCTTCTACTCATGTTGAGGTGTTGTCTTTTACATTCTTTTTGACTGTTTGTCATGCCTTGGCTTGTAAACGTGTAAGCACGTTCAATGGCACTATGGCCAATTGCCCGTTTTGTACACTTAAGATGTTAAGAATTGTATTTTGTGAGACAAGTTGCATTGAAGCAACTCGTCTTGGACAATCTTGGAACATGTGATCAATGCCACATTGTTCACACATTGGTTGCAAGGTGTCAGCAGTGACTATGGGCATGGAAGTATTCCAAAGTCTGTCACCTTGTGAGGTCCATGACAATAGAAACACTGAAGTGTTCGATTAACTGCTTCCTGAGTAGTTTCTACCCTTTGGATTGTTTCTGTTTGGTGCACGGGAGAGATGGAGGTTTTGAGTTCATTGTGGATGAAGCGGGACACTTTTTACTATCATGGTCAAAGGTTTTACAATATATGCAGTATAGAAGAATAGGTGCCTTGTATGCACAATGAGGATTGGGATGGTCATATTGATTGAATTCAACACAAGGCATTTTGCTCCTCACTATTAGAGGCATTAAAGATGTCTGGTGTTTTGAAGGTTTTCATCCTATCTTATAGATGTTTGTTGTAATTGTTGTTGCCATATATATATAGGTAGTGATGTGTGTGAGCACACTTAGGACCGCCGGGGCACTTTTTCCCTCTTTAGGAGGTTTTTTCCCCCGGCTTGTATATATGCCCATCCTTCTAGGGCTAACTTATCTTTTGTATATTGACACAATCTAATACACTTTGTGTTGTGTGCATTCTTGCTACTTCTTCTCCAAGCTTTGTGTGCTTTCCTGCAACCCTAATTCCAACAATTGGTATCAGAGCAGGCATCAGCTCCCAAAACTACGCCGTCGGCACCCTCCGACTCACGTTCTCCGATTGAGGTGAGCTTTCACGAGCGCTTGCAGGTCCCTATACTCTACAAATCAGCCCGTAGGGCTATGCGTTCTCAGAATTTGCATCTGAGGTCGTTTCGGGCTCCGTTTTTGCATTTCAAGTTCTACGCAGGTGTTCTCGTCATTTTCTGCAGAAATTTTGACAGTGCAGTTTTCTGCAAAACAGGCATACGTATTCTATTGTGGACTGTGCTACATAGCACAATTTTTTTTGTGTTCAGTCTTTGCTTCATTACAGGTAGCTTTTGCATCAGTTTCAGTCAGTGGCCCCATGGCTGATAACAATAATGATGTATTTCGCATGTTGTCTGCTGAAGACAAACTGGATGGAGACAGCAACTACCCACTTTGGGCATATATGATGCAGCATGTTTTGGTTGCAAAAGGAGTGTGGAACATTGTGCAGGGTATGGATGTACGTCCAGGTTCTGTGGATGTAGGATCTGTTGAGGATGTTGCAGGTTCTAGTAGCTCTACTGTTGCTGCTGTTTTACCCACTGCTGAACAAGCTCGTTGGGATGGTAAAGATGCGCAGGTTCATGCCTTGATTGCACTTTCTGTCAAATGTAACATCACCCTACATATTCGTTCAGCTAAAACAGCAAAACAGGCTTGGGATATTCTAGCTAGTTTGTATGCAGGTCGTAACGAGGCAAAAATCGCTTACCTGCGTAAAGAGCTAGAATTGAAGATTATGCAAGAAGATGATGACATGAATGTTTTTCTTACTGAGATTAAAGATCTCAAAGAACAGTTGATTTTTGTAGGTGAGATTATTCTTGATCATTCTCTTGTGCAGACTGTTCTTGATGCTTTACCTGAGACATATCAGACTTTTGCTTCCACGTGGAGACTTCTTAATGAGGACAGACTTGATGCTGTCAAGTATGATACTTTAGTCAACAAGCTCTTGCAAGAAGCGCAGTCCAGGCAAAACAGGGCCAGGCAGCGTGCAGTTGATTAAGCATTTATTGCCCCAGCAGCAGAGAAGAAGTGGTAAGGCAGCCCCTTCCACTGTTTTTTCTCCTATTAGTAGGTCTGCAACTTCTTCTCCTTCCACAGGTAGCAACAATAAGTCTGAGAAGGCTCTTGATAAAGGCAAGAAAAAGACCAGGTGCAACTATTGTAAGGCAAATAATCGTGTCATTAAGAATTGCCCTAAGTTAAAGGCTAAAGAGGCAAAGAAGAAAGAGTTAAATGCAGCCACAATAGCAGATGCTTTTACAAATGCAGATTCTGCAAATGTTGTGTAGGATACAGAATGGGCGTTTAGCATGTATTGCCAGTATGACCCATCTGTACATGATGCATGTTTGGCAGTTTCTGTTGACTCTCATGTTTGGTATTTTGATAGTGGTGCTACAAAGCACATTACCTCACATCGTGATATGTTCACTTGTCTTGAGGCTGTCTCTAATGGGAATACTGTCACATGTGCCAATAATGCTTCTTACCCAGTGAAGGGCATTGGTAAAATTATGCTTACTGCTGCAAATGGCAGCGCTTTCACACTTTCAGATGCTTTGTATGTGCCAGGGATAAAGAAGAATCTATTGTCTGTCTTTGCGCTTGCTAGACTTGGATTTGTAGTCAAATTTGTGGATGACAGATGTACTGTTCATGATTTGACTTCTGGTGATACGATTATTGCATCTGGCACCTTGTTTCGTGGGCTGTATAGGCTCAATTCTTATGACAAGTGTGTGGAAGATTCAGCAAATGCAGTTTTTGATGAAAAGGCAGTTTCAGATGCAAAACTATGGCATGCTCGTTTTGGTCATCTGAACTTTGCTAGTTTGCTGCGTTTGCAGAAATTTGATATGGTTGCTTCATTTCCCCCTCTTGAGGCACCATTGAAACATGTTTGTGAAGGCTGTATTTTGGGCAAAATGCAGTGTTCTGCGTTTCCAAAGGATGGTTCTGTGCGGGCCACTCGCAAATTGCAACTTGTACATAGTGATGTATGTGGGTCTATGCAAACTCCGTCATTTGGTAAACACTTGTACTTCGTGACTTTCATTGATGATTACTCAAGGCATGCATGGGTATATCCACTGAAGGCAAAGTCCGAAGTGTTTTTGTGCTTCAAACAGTTTTTTCTTATGGTTGAAAATGTATCCAATTGTACTGTGGGCACCCTCTGTTCTGATCGAGGGGGGAGTACATGTCTAAAGAGTTTGATGGAGGTATTGCTTTGTGTCAGACAAAGTATATTGAGACATTGTTGCGAAGATTTGGCCTTGAAGACTGCAAGCCTATTGCTACTCCAATGGAGACAGGTTTGAAGTTGAGTCTTCATGATGCTGGAGATCACTTTGATGTCACACTCTATCAGACATCTGTTGGTTGCCTCATTTATGTATGCATTACGAGGCCAGACATTCAGTTTGCAGTTTCACAGGTGAGCAGGTTTATGCATAGCCCAGGGTCTCAGCATTGGAAGGCAGTTAAATGTATCTTTCGCTACTTGAGTGGCACCATACTTGGGTTGTTTTATCCCAAGGGGAGATCGTTGCCGCCAGATTTACATGCTTTTTCGGACTCAGATTGGGCTGGTTGCTATGACACAAGAGTGTCCACAAGTGGTTTTTGTTTCATGCTCGGTAGCTCATGCATATCTTGGTTGAGCAAGAAGCAACCTACTGTGGCCACTTCTAGTTGTGAAGCTGAGTACAGGGCAGCTTTCACAGCTACGGTTGAGTGTGTGTGGCTCAGAGGGCTTATGGCTGACTTGGGTGTTGGACAGGAGTCTGCCACCTCTATCTTCACTGACAGTCAGAGTGCATTGGCAGTTGCAAGAAACCCAGATTTTCATGCTCGCACAAAGCACATTGAGGTGCATTATCACTATGTCAGGGAGAGACTCTCAGCAGGAGAGATCAGCTTGGCCTATGTGCCAACACAGGACAACCTCGTCTCGATCTTTTCACAAAGGTGCTTCCTCGTGAGAAGTTCGAAGCTTTCCGCAAAGCTTTGGGCTTGATCCCCTTTGTGGGCTGATCTACTTCGGGCATGGCACTCCCCTATACATGAGTGCCAGCTCTCGTTCACACCATCACTCCCAGGGGGATTTGTTGTTGCCATATATATATATAGGCAGTGATGTGTGTGAGCACACTTAGGACCGCCGGGGCACTTTTTCCCTCTTTAGGAGATTTTTTTCCCCGGCTTGTATATACGCCCATCCTTCTAGGGCTAACTTATCTTTTGTACATTGACACAATCTAATACACTTTGTGTCGTGTGCATTCTTGCTACTTCTTCTCCAAGCTTTGTGTGCTTTCCTGCAACCCTAATTCCAACAGTAATGTTTTAAGCAAGGCTGCATAAAATTTTGGAAATGTCAATTCCGAGATTGATCTTTCTTTTGCCATTGCTTCACTTGGTTTAGATAAGGAGCTCCTTGTAGCATAATCATCTTCTAGCATGTTGTCATCTAAATGTATTGCTTCTTTACAACATTGATCGAATGTTTTCGGATTGGATACAATGATCAAGTTGTGTAAGCTGTTATTCTGTAAGCCCATCATGAAACATCTCCTCAATTGAACATCGTTTAATTTTTTCCATGATTCACAACGTGAGTCCAAGAGTTTTATCCGAAGGATAAAATCTCTAATGGATTCATTTGGTTGATGCTCAATTGAATCGAGTTCTATTATTGCACTCCACTGATCACCTTGTCTAGAAAAGCCATGTATAAAGGCTGATTTCAAGGTTTTGAAGTTGGTCTTGATCGCCGGCATCAATGCGATGAAGCATCGACTAGCTTTTCCCTCTAAGCATAAGTTCAACGCATGTACCTTAGTAGGGCAGTTGGGATTTCCACAGGCTTCACATCTTTGTTTAAACATTTGAATGAATTGAACAGGGTCTGTTATTCCGTCATATTTACCCATAATTTTGGAAATTTGACGGTCGTATTTCTGTATGAATCATTTAGGCCATATGTGAGTGCTTTTGTTGTTGGAAGAGACTCAGTGAGTCCTTGGGCCACCCCCCTTCTAGTCAGTATGTCCAAGGTGTGGGCATCCAGGAAAGGGTTGGTACTTATAGGATTTGTTGGGAATGTTAGGCAAGGGACCAAAGCCCAGTTGAATCGAAGTGACAGGGGGTGTAAAACCCAATGACACGCTTGTTATAGGCATGGCCAATGGCATGGGGAGGTGAATTGGTGGCATAGATCTCAATGGCTCAAAGATGTCAGCCATTGGGTTGTCCTTGTGTGATCCTTGGCAATTCCTCTATCGTGACCATGTTAAAGTGCCTAAATGCTCCTTAAAATAAGCAATCATAGTTTTTATTTATTTATTTATTTATTTGCTTTTTATACTTTCCCACAGCCTGTTACAGCCTCAACAGGCTTGGCGTACTCTTCATTGGATTAAACGAGTGTCTGTTTGCCCTAATTAGCTCAGGCGCTATACACACGTGAACGACCTGAGATATTTTTCCAAAAAAAGTGTATGCTAGGAACTTCCCAGATGGAAGAGGAGGTCCTAAAATCTATTTTCCATCACTGTCTCAAGATGAAAAAAAAAATCACGCATTTTTTCCTTATTTCGCAGCACGTTTTTGAGGGTGTTCCTCCAAAAGGAATTTTGAAAAACTTTGTATGAGAGAGTTGTAGTATTTTTGGAGTACTAAAACTTTGTTTCCCTTAGTCGTCCATGATTTTGTCATCTAGACCCTCAAAAAGTAGCCCGAATATGGCTCGTTATCATTTTCGTGCTGTTTTTGCGTGCTATTTTTGCGACTTTTCGTGGTTTTTGGGTTGTTTTTTTTCTTTCGATTTTTGGGTCGAATTTTGAGGCTACTGGTCGGAGGCCAAAATGGTCGATTTCGATTTCGAACGATGAAGTCCAAAGCCGAAGAGCTCGATGTCAGCTTTCCGATGAGCCCTAGAGCGCCTTCATCTCGGATATACGGTTTAGGAGATATGAACCTCCAAACAAGTAAGTGGAATATTTTTTTGGGAGAAGAGAAGGGGATGGCCTTTTCATCAAGGCATAGCATCAGAATTTACTTTAATCAACTAAACAAACAAGAAAATCAAGAAGACTATAGATTTAAAATTAAAAGTAAGAATAATTTAGCTTACATAGAGTTTGTAAGCTTTCCTTTGGCTTGAGGGATTGAGGGTTCTACTCTTGTTTGCATCAAGAGTGGCCACCAATTATTTTAGAGAGGATTAAGTCAAAAACAATTGAATTATCAAGAAAATTCAATGTAATTGGCTCTGGGTAGGAGTAGAGGAACAGTGTATTAACCTTTTAAAAAAAGGGGAGGCTTCTATTTATAGGAAAAAGTGAGCCTCTAACCAAGCAAACTGATTCTAGAAATTTTCAGATCAGTTTGATCAATTTTGACCATTTTTGGATCAGTTTAGCTTACTTTTTGGATCTAGTTGAAACAGGAGAGAGGAGAGATGAAAATATCTCATTATTTTTGAGTTTAAAACTCCTCCACACATGTGAAATAAGTGCCTCCTTCATGAGGGGAGATCCCCACACTGAGGTGTCAAAAATGCATCATTTCTTCTAAATATCTCTTCTTTTTTAACTAATAAACCTTGTCCTTAGTCAACTCTTCATCTTATGTGAGCATTTACTCATTTTTGGGAGATTTTCTTTTATTCTTCAATTTATCTCCTCCCTACATTTGGATTAATCTTATTGGTTCATAGGAACCTTAATTGGAGAATAATTTAAAAATTTCTGAAAAATTTGGACCCTTAGGCTAAGGTCCTTTATATCTATTTTTTAATTAATTCCAATTGCATATTGGAAAGTTTTTTTTGAATTTCTGTTTCAAGGGAAACCATTTTAGACGCTAGGAGGATTTTTATATCCAAAAATATCTCAATTTTGAATTATCTCTCTCTAGGCATTTTCTCTCTCTAAGCCAAAATAGGGTAAAAAAGGATCTTTCTTTTATTTCAGAGGGGAATAATTATAAGATCAGAAGGGGAGGGAGGAATCTTACACTTGATCACTTCATTTAGGAAGTGGGTGCCTTGGTCACTTACTAGCTTAATCGGGTATTTAAACCTTGTCACTCATGATGATGACATCATAAAGGAACTTGGAAATTGAATTTACCTTGCAATCCCTCATTGCTTTTTCCTCCACCCATTTGGTGCAATAATCTATTATTACCAAGATGTGTTTGTTTCCTATTTGCTAGGTTGTAAGTTTAATGGTCCTACAAAGTCAAAGCCCCACTTCTAAAATGGTTTTAAAGGTAATATGGGTTGAAGAGGCATCTTGTCTATTACATTGATCTGTCCCACTCTTTGGCACATGTTACCTTCCTTTTAAAAATCTATGGGCATCCTTAAGGCCACCATCAAGGAAAAAAATAGGGGCTAATCTTCTCCAATTGGCTATTTTTTGGGGTTTTTTTGAAAAACAACTCACCTGGCATCTTAAAACATTCACTTAGATTTTGGTTGTCTTAAAGGGTCTTAGAAAATATTCACCCAATTTTGGACATTTTTTGAAAACATTTGCCTCATTTTTTATAATTTTAGATTTATAAAGGAGGAATAATCGCCAACCCACCTATACTTATATATTCATGGAGGCATCTTATTTTTTACCTTGGCCACCATAGTCTGGCTTAGAATATCTTATATCTTCCTTCCTATTATGTCTCCAAAGAAGTAACCTCCATGTATACCTTAATGCATGTCGGCTAGGAGTGCTTGCTATTCATTATCGGGAACATGTCTTCTAAATATTTGGTTTTCTATGCCCATCTTGTACAGCTTCCTTGCTATCCTCATGAATGGCCTGCTCCCATAATACTAGCTTTTTTTATGTGATCTCTATCCATTATTTAAAAGATAGATCTATCAAGAATTATAGCATCTCATCATACCAATTGCTCTTATCTTGATCCACCAATAATATATGTGCATCTAGAAAATCATATTCTCCAGACTCTCCAGACTCCAATCTAGATAAGAAGTCTGCCACCGCATGTTCCTTATCTAGTGTGCTTAATGATGAAGGTGAATTCCTATAATAACAATATCCACCTGGCCAATTTTATTTCTAAATTACCAAGTATAGTAGTGCCTTGTTATCCAAATGAAATTCAAACAAATTTCCCAATAGTAGGTAATGCCTGAACTTCTTCATGTAGTAGATCATCCCAATGCTTCCTTCTCATGGTGAAGTAGTTCCTCTTTGCCTTTGCCAGTCTTCTGCTTGCATAATACACTAGCCAAAACCAACTTTTTTATTCTTTTTGCATTAATGCACTCCCAATGGCTACATCCGATGCATCCAAAAACACACGAAAGATTAGCTCGTATAGTTGGGTTGCTACAAGATGGGTGTAGATGCCAGGATATTCTTCAAATTTTGGAATGCTTTCCCCATGTATCCTCTAGACCAGGTATACTCTGTGTTCTTTATAGTCAGGTAATATAGTGGCATTACAACATCTTCTAAGAATCTCAAGAACCTGTGCTATGCCACTTAATTTGATCCAAAAATTTGGACAGGTCCTTTATGTTCCTTGGTGCTTTAGCTTCACGAGATTACCTCCACTTTGGCTAGGTCTATTACTAGGTTATCTTAGCTAGGGTGGCTTTAGTTCTTCCTGAACATCTACTATCTTTCCTTACTTTAGAACTATCGATTCTTGCATGTCCTTTGGTTATCTTAGCCAAGATGGCTTCAGTTCTTCCTTCCTTTTTTCTTTCGAGTCTTTCACTTTTCGTTGGTCTTTTAAATCCAAGCTGGTATCTCTGTGAGTGTCCTCTCTAGAATTAGACTATGAAAAAGACTCCTCCCTTCCTTTGCCTTTCTAAACCCTCTTCTTCTTCTTCTTCTTCTTGGGCTCTTTCTTCAATACACTTTCTACTATGATATTCTTACTACCACCACTTGCTCGAATGTGAGTGTGTCTAGATCTATGATGCCACTGCCACCACTACTTTTATCGGAGTGTTGACCTTAGTCTTATCACGAACCACCATTGATTCAGAGTGGCTACTGTTGCTGTGGTGGATGGTTAGGCTCATCCAACCTCATCAGTAAAGCCTTGAACTTCGAGGCATAATAATCCTTTGCTGACAACTTTTTCTAATTTAGCCTTTGCAATTTATCCATCACTTGGGTGGCTATCTTGTCCATCTAGAATCTCTTCAAAAAAGAATCCTTTAGTATCTCAAAGGTCTAGAAGTAATCGAGAGTGTACCATCTATACTAGCTTGTTGCTTCTCCTCCCAATTTTGTGGCAAAGAATCTCTTTATAAAAGCATCCTTTAGTATCTCAAAGGTCTAGATTTAATCTAGAGCATAATATGGTTGCTTTTCCTTCCAATTTTGTGGTAAAAAATTCTATCTTTTGTGGTTATTTTATCCTTCCAGCATCTCTTCAAGAAATCATCCTTTAGTATCTCAAGGTTCTAGAAGTAATCCAGAGCATACTATGTATACTAACTTGTTGCTTTTCCTCCCAATTTTGTGGCAGTGTTGTGGCAAAGAATTCTATCTTTTGTGGTAATGGAGATATGGTGGCCAAAAAAATGGTTTTTGTGAGATCCCCCTCCGAGGGCACTGACGGTGGAAGCAGCATTGGCCTCCCGCGTGGGCAGGGATCCACACTTGGGGCCTCGCCTGCTGCTGCGGATGTCCGGACGAGAGACTAGCCCAGTGGTTTCTCTGAAACCTAGCTCGGAAAAACTTCCCTTGCCTGGAAGGCACGGATGATTCCTCCTGGGAAAATCTTCTAACGGGGGAATTATCCTAACGAGTCAAAGTCATCACTATTTAAACTGATCATCTGACTGAACCTGAAGTCACATGGTCAGATCAAGAAGAGACTTGCACTTGGTCCATGGAATCACTAATTTTTTCCTCCTTTAACGAGGCACAGCCGCCCTGATGCCCTCCCATAGAACAAGGTCTTCTCAGGACTTAATCTAACTAACGTAACTAATCGCATCTTCATTGTTTCTCAGGAATCCTCCGATCCAGCCTAGGCCCATGGGTTAGCCAACCACCCGACCACTGTATTGGTGGGATTCCTTTATAAAGATTTGGTTATGTTTTGCCTGGGTACTGAGGAAAATAGTTCCTAGGCCCCCTAGCGGCGATTCATGTAAAAATTAAGATAGGCATACCACGTACATGCCCAATATGAAATTTCCATTTATAACAGATTTGGCTGGCTTTAAAACAATCCTTCAATGAAAATCATAATATTACTGTGATCATCATCTTCCAAAATTTTGAGTCCATTGTATTACAAAATATGTCCTCTCTGGACTCTCCGTTGAAGACAAGCTGACCAACCAACGAGATCCAATGTCCAAAATTTGATTCACATAAGTTATTCTTCTTAGTCCATCTGAATCTTCCTAGCAACTGCCGCGAGCCCGTGCATCGCCTGGTCAGAACCCTCTAGAATCCTCCTTAGGTGTCCTAGCACTTCACTCAGGGACCGCTTTGTCGGTCCTTGCCCATTGTACCGAAAGCGCACCATTTTAACCGTACCGAGGCTGGTCAACCTCGATAGGCTTTGTCGTGAGCGACGTCCCTCGACGACGACTTCCCGCCACCTGTTGCACAACGAACCTCCTCTTAGTAAAACACATGCCAAATGCTTCCTCCACCAGCATTCTGGCGTAAAACAGTCCTTTAAATGAAAAACAGAGGTTTCAATGTAAGTAAAATTACCAGTTTGAGATTGGTTCCATAAAACTCTTTTTCTTTAATTTCCAGTTTCATAATGAGAATCCTTGATCTCTCATCAGGGTAATCTACCCATCATTTGACTGACTATCCAACTAGATTCTTGGTGATTTCGGTCAAAGGAAAACTAGTTTAATTCAGCGATAGTCTATTCTTTGTATTTAGGAACTGGAATTGGTCACCACAAAGTTTTTGCTTGATTCAAATCGAGAGATGGACAAGTAGGTTTACTGTCCGTCCCTCTCGTAGTCTAATCATTCGGTTTAATTCTAACAAGAATTTTCTTCAGATAAATATCTATTTTTGGATAAATACCAATTTAGTGATTTAACCTCATAAAAGATCTAAAGATATTCTTTCTACCATTTAATTTCTCAACCTTAATTCCCTAAGTGAAATTATGGTGAAAACTCCTCCTTTATTATAAAAAGAATTTATCTAAAATTCCTTTTCGAATTTAAATAAAAATATGCATTATTCCAAATATACCAAGAATTCCTCTTTTACCATTTAAATGATTGAATTCCAAATATGATGGGAATTCCTCTTTTATCATTTAAATTTTTCTTATGCTGTATAAAATAATTTTAACTAAAATTTCTCTTAAAATTAAATAAAAATATCCATTAATCCCATTATACTAAGAATTTCACTTTTCTTATTTAAATGATTAAATTCCAAATGTGATGGGAATTCCTCTTTCATCATTTAAATTTATTCATGCATAAAAAAAAATTTAACTAAAATTTCTCTTAAAAATTAAATAAAAATATCCATTAATTCCATTATACTAATAATTCCACTTTTCTAATTTAAATGATTGAATTCCAAATATGATGGGAATTCCTCTTTCATCATTTAAATTTATTCATGCATAAAATAAATTTAACTAAAATTTCTCTTAAAATAAAATAAAAATATCCATTAATTCTATTATACTAAGAATTCCACTTTTCTCATTTAAATGATTGAATTCCAAATATGATGGGAATTCCTCTTTCATCATTTAAATTTATTCATGCATAAAAATAAATTTAACTAAAATTCTTCTTTAATTTTAAATAAAATATCCATTATTTTAATATTCTAATTTTTCTCTTTCTCCATTGAAATGCATATCTCCATTATCATGGAAATTTCTCTTTTATCATAAAAAAATTTCTCTTTTTCTCTAATTAACTATTTATGCATAAACATTAAAAAAATAATTTTCCATGGATATGATGAGAATTATTCATTTAACATAGGAAAAAATTACTAAAAAATTTCTCTTTTTCTCTAATTAACTATTTATGCATAAACATTAAAAAATAATTTTCCATGGATATGATGAGAATTATTCATTTAACATAGGATGACTAATCCTAGAATATGGTAGGAAGTCCTCTTTTTACATTATGCATAAAAATGATTTATATGTTAATTTTTAAAAATTTTACCATAGCTCCGTTGCTATTACTGATAATTTTTAATAATTTTGAAAAGCAACACACTTATGATAGATTAACAATCAATAGATCTAAATCCAATTTATGGATCTAAATCATAATTTTATCATAATTTATGTAACATAAAAGCATTAAAAAGCCATTTCTTTAGCCTCTAGCTTGACTAGCATAGAGTTTGATTTTAGAATTGAGAATTGCTCCATGAGAAGCATCATTTGAATAGAGAATTGGTCATAGGAATGACCATTCTTTGGGGGAGAGAGAGATGTACTTTAAAAACATCCTAATTAAGAATTAATGTAAACTTTTTGTGATTAATCATTAGAATTATTTAGAGAGCTTCATTTGTATTGAAAAACCATTCATTTGAATACTTCTCAAGCTTGAGAGGGGTTGAGAAGTGAAAAACATTTAGAAGATTAAAGAAAAAACCATAAAGTCACATCTTACCTCTTGTTTTGCTTGCTTCTCTATTCTTAGGAGAGGCCCCCAACCAATCAATTGGTTAGTATGTTGAGAGGAAAGCTCCAAGGAAGGTTGAAGAGAGAGACAAAAGCTCCCATCTCTCCAAAATGTAGAGGATTTTTAGGGGATAATAGAAAATATACTTATTCTAAGGTAATACTGGCATGGTCTAGTTCACAGATGAGAATACAAAAGAATGAGGGTCTATTTATAGGTGAGGGAGGCCACTAACTGAGTCCAACTAAGTTCTAGAATTTTCCAGCTTCAGTTTGGTTGAATTGGACAAGATTTGGACCAGTTTAGCTCCCTTTTTGATTTGGTTTGATCCAGGAGAGAGGAGAGATAAAAATATCTCAATATTTTTGAATTTAAAACTCATTCACATGTGTGAAATAGGTGCCTCCTTGAAGTCTCCCCCTTTCCTTACCAAGGTGTCAAAATTGTATGATTACTCCAAAATATCTCTTTTTTTTAGTAATATCTCATAATTTTTAACTAATAAACCTTGTACTCAGTCAACTCTTCATCTTATGTGGGCATTTACTCATTTTTGAATATTTTCTTTTATTCATTGGATTTATCTCATCCCAACACTTGGATTAATCTTATTGGTCCATAGGAACCTTAATTGGATCATAATCCAAAAATTTCAAAAAATCTTGACCCTTAGACTAAGGTCTTTTAAATCATTTTTAATCGATTCCTAATGCACCTTGGAAAATTTATTTTGATTTTCTATTTCAAGGAAATATATTTTTGATATTTGTAGATTTTTTATATCCAAAAATATCTCAATATTGAATTACCACTCTCTAGAATTTTTTATCTTTCTAGGCAAAAACAAGGGAAAAAAATATTTTCTTGTATTCAGAAATAGGGAATGATTACCGAGTATTGAGGTAAAGGCTTATTTATTATTCACGGAGCTGAGGAGGAATCTTACAGTTTCAAAGGAGAACACATATGGATCTGGATCTTCATTACTCTTGCCTCTAATTTTTGGGTACTTCAATACCATGGTGTATCTTCTAGCTCCTTTCAATAAACTAATTTCAACCTTTTCTTATCTTCTTTTTTTGTCCTTCCAGTCCTTCTCCACTAGCTTCTTACTCAAGATTTAAATTCTCTTGACCTTGGGGTTGAGCTACCATTGTAACCTCTCTTTTCGGTGGCACATGCTCCCCTAGCACATTGTTTGGGTCAATATTATGCATCTCATCCCCATCTTTGACTTCTTCTAGTTGCCTTTGTTCCACTAGCATTGTGCCCTTGTTGAGTCTACCACTCCATGAATGCTACCTACTTGGACCTATACTATGGCTCCCAGCTTTCAGGACATGTATTAACTAATGTAGGCATTATTTTTTACTATGCCTATCACTTTGTACTACATGGTACTATGTCCAATAACGCTATAGACCTATTCTTTTCTTTCTTGTGCCTTCTTAATCATAGCTCCTAATTACACTGATTCCAAGAGCTTCCTATTCACGGCTCCTAATCACACTGATTCTAATAGCTTCCTATTCACGGCTCCTAATCACACTGATTCCAAGAGCTTCAAGATCCTCTTTGGTTCTACGTTAAAATCAAGACATTCTACTCACCAAAAGGGGAAAGAAGACACGAAAATCCTCAAACCACATTTAATGAGGGATGTCGTCTTCTTGACTAGGATGAGCCTAATATCTAGAGCCACTAGACAAGTAAAGAGTCTTGAACTCTACACAATTAACTAAACACCCAGTGACTTGCTAGTTGAATGACAAGCGAGTTGGATATTTATTGATGTATGATGTTGAATATGCATCCACAGTGGGTAGCCACTCGTACATAGGGTTTAAATGCTATAGCAACCTTCTTAGTAATCAATGACATGCCTTTCGAGTGAATGAGATTCTTGATAATAAAATGCTTGGCAATATACTTTCTATCCACCTGAAATCCATGTAGCTCATGCATGCTAATATTACCACCTTTCTTTGCATCCTGACTTCCTCGCTCCTAGCATTATGTCCTTACCAAGATCGCAAAGTGTCACCGTCTAGTCAAACTCGACACTTCAGTTGTTCAAGCCCACCCAACCGGCATCTTGTGGCCATGCTATCCAATTGTGCCCGGAGCAATAAGTTAATGACTGGTACAACACCAGTCTGTAAGAGCTATCTCAGGTTCTTGAGACGACTAGACTAGAGTCTTGACATCATCCAAATTGCTGATGAGATGAGAGATAGAAGCAAGAAATGCTAACATGCCATAGCTCATAAATGAAAAAATGTAGAAAAAGAAAGTTCATAAGTATGAATATTCCAAAAAATGTCAAGAGGCTTAGTACACTTAACAACATAGAAAACTATTCACTTTCCAAAACATAGAAAGTTCATAAGTATGAATATTCCAGAAAATGTCAAGAGGCTTAGTACACTTAACAACATAGAAAACTATTCACTTTCCAAAACATAAGAAAGTCAGACAGCGCCTAGGAACTCCACTTAATTACATCCATGCAAAAACAACCAAGTCTATCTTCTCAATATAATTCCACACTGTGGTATCTAGACTCAAGAACTTACACATACTCTCCCCTCTCTCAATAAATTCAGTGTTCTACATACATGGACTCAATTGAGCACTACTGTTTTGCCCCCAAGATAGTTACAAAGAAAAGTTGTTATCCAATAAAAATTCCTGATCATGATGAAATATTATGGTTGTTGGGAGCTCCAAAAGTAGGTGACTTTTTCTCTAGGGGATAATGCCCTTCTCCACTCCCTTCTGGCTCTTTTGTGCTCCCTTTTGACACTTATGCTCCACCGGATCAAGCTTGGGTTGATGAAAGACCATTCTGGCCTTGCTATGGGCCACTGGTCACTGCCTGCACTTAGTAAATTGTGATTTTACCCTTGTCGCAATCAAGTACCCTAGCAAATGATGAGATCTAGAACCTAGCTACACTTTATGGCACCCTAATCCTATTTAAAGTGACAACTAAGAGCCTTCTCCAAGGTAAGCTATGAACTACGCATAGCACCCTAATCCTATTTAAAGTGACAACTAATTGCTTTCCCCAAGGTAAGCTATGAACTATGCATAGCACCCTAATCCTATTTAAAGTGACAACTATTTGTTTTCACCAAGGTAAGCTATGAACTATGCATGTGGAAAACCTAGATAAGAGTTATTTAATGATGATTATTATCCTTTCCTAATAAAAAACCTATGACCTAATGATGATTAAAGTTGCTTTCCCCAAGGTAAGCTATGAACTAAGCATGATAAAAACATAGATTAGAGTTGTTTAATGATGATTATCCTCTCCTAATAAAAAACCCATGAATTTTGCTTGGGGGGGTATAGACCAACTAGCCCCTATGCATGCCCAACTAGCCCTTTGCCAAGTGGATGGTTAGCCTCCATCCCATTGTGGTGATCTCAACTAGTAAATGTTGGGATAGAGGCTAGATTCTCACATTTGAGTTTGGCTGATTCTTATATAACTAGTTAAAATGGTGGCTCCATTAGTTAATTATGTGCTATGATATGCTAGACTAAGGCTTATAAATTTACATGGGCTTGCATGCACTAAAGCTAACTATTAGAGACATGCATGGCTTACCAATTACCACTCTTGATTTACTACCCATGATTTTTCCACTTACCACTCTTACCACTCTTGATTTACTACCCATGATTTTTCCACTTACCACTCTTGATTTACTACCCATGATTTTTCCACTTTCCACCTAACAAAGCTACCTTTGGTTTTTCACCATACCATGGTTTTGGAAACTTAGGAGATTTTATTAATTAATGTGCACACCTTGCATAAGTTGTGCCTTTAATTATTTTCTTAGAGATAACCATAATATTTTATATCCAATATTAACACTAGTGTAATGAAGTAGTAACTTCATTACACCAGTGTTAATATTTTATATCAGATATTAACACTAGTGTAATGAAGTAGTAACTTCATTAGTTAGAATTAGGGATTATGGTCATGGCTTAAGCATAAAAGGGGGCTCATGGGTCACTCTATTGTATCTTTTAGACATCTTTTGACATTTGATCACTTAGACTCTTGGAGTCTTTTGGCTTTCATACTTTAGCCTATGGAAGGCTATTTCCATCCTCTTGGTGAGAGGTTAACTCACTTAGGCATCATGGTTTTTGTATAAGATTATCTCCTTAATATATGTATTAATCCATGGTAATTTCCCATATCTTAGCTTCTTAATTTGCTTTAATGCGTCTTCGCTACATTTGGTGTCAAAGCTCTTGACTTTGATTTTGGGGACTTTGATTTGCATTTGGGGAAGAAATTTGCAAGAAAATGAGCATTATCATGTGATTTTTGGCCATTTTGCATACTATTTCTTGCATTTTCTTGGTAATTTCCCATGTCTTAACTTCTGAATCCATGATAATTTCCCATATCTTAGCTTCTTAATCTTGCTTTAGTGCCTTTTTGCTACATTTGGTATCAAAGCTCTTGGCTTTGATTTTGGGGACTTTGATTTTCGTTTGGGGAAGAAATTTGCAAGAAAATGAGCATTATCATGTGATTTTTGGTCATTTTTCAAATTTTGCATACTATTTCCTACATTTTCATGGATTTTCATACACAACTCCCATGAATCTTTAAAATTTTGGGCTAAGAGTGATGGGGAGATGTAGAAACTAATGTTCCATAGCTCATTTGGCAAGAATTTGTTTCATTTGGCGAGAATTTGTGAAGATTTTGGGCCATTTATAACCTTGTTGGACTAAATCTGGGGCATCGGGACTAAATTTGGGAGCATTTTTTAGGAAAATTCGGGGAAAAAATGAATTCTGACATTTTTCATCTTCTCCCTCTTCCTTCTTGAGCTCCCATGGTTTCCCTTGCATATTTGGCCTCACATAAGCTTGCTCCACCTTAGGCAAAAGATTGGGCCACTCAAGGGCTACACAAAGAGCTCCATCTTGGCCATATTTTCATTTCCACAAAATTCATGGCTGCCCACATTTTTGTCATCCCCTTCTTGAAGGTTTTGATGATGGAAATGGTGATATCAAGCTACATTAAGCATGGCAAAGTGTTCTTCATCATGTAAGCTTTCCATAGAACTCTTCAATGGTGATTTTACCTGAGATTCATGGTATTTAGGGTTTTATGAAAAATTAGGGGTTTTGCATGGATTATGCACAAACTAACAACATAATCTTGTTTCCCAGGCTCTTCCCTATCCATTCATGTATTTGGTCGACTCTCAAATTGTGGAATTAGGGTTTCTTGATCTTTTTCTTCAATTTGGGGTTATTTTTCCAAAGTTAGGGTTTGTTCACAGAATTTAATGAAATTGGCATTGCCTTTCTCTTCTCCTCTACCCATAAATGCCACCCTTGTTGTATTTTAATGAGAAATTATGGTTTTTGGCTACTTTGAGAATTTGGGGTTTCTTACCAAAATTAGGGTTTCCACCAACAATTTTTAAGATCTGGGTTGTTAATTCTCTTCCCCTATCTCTCTTCCACCCTCTCATACAATTGATTGGAAATAATGATCATAATTTTAGGGTTTCTTGGGAGAAACAGGGTTTTGGGAATTCTCTTCAAGATTAGGGTTTTTGGACTGAACTCTCTTCATAAGTGTGTCAATTATGCTTTCTCATGCCATAATCCATCGTTATATTCCCAAACTTCATTACCTATCACACACTAATTAGGGTTTCTTAGAAATCAGGGTTTCTTGAGTGCATTTGGTGTATTGATTACTTGGATTACACTCTCACCCTAATGTGGGGACTGAGTTTGGTGGTGTGTTGGTGGTTTTAGTGAATTGTGGCAATATGGGAGATTGATTTTGTGGAAAGAATACTATGAATTGTAACGTGGCATGAGATTTGGATTTTAAGCTCCTATACTTGTCTCTCTTTACATTGTTAACATTTTCATTGTACAATCTCAATTCATTGTTAACATTTTCATTGTACAATCTCAATTCAAATAAGCACTAGAATCTATCATGTGGAGAGGGTACCCTTGACATAGGTGGAGCGGCCAAGGGGAAGCATGGATTGAACTCTCCTTGTTGTGAGTGCTTTTGGAAAAGCGGCACTAGGTACATGGTGGTCAAGACTTGGCCCCAACCCTTGCCATCAGAAATTAAACCTTGGTAAGGGGGTGGGAAGGCTTGGCCGGGAGATTGACAAGCAAGAGCTCTTCATGACTTTCTACATCAAATCAAATTGGAATGGTTCTATGCATACAAGTAGTAATAAGTTGAAATGCAATTGATAATCAATGCGATTACGTAAGGATGCATAGTTGGCATTATTGGAAACATTGAATTTGGATATAGTGATTGAGATTGGCTCATAAATGTACCAAGGTCATGCCAAAATTTTACCTTGGATGGATGCTATTTGGATGCATTGTGATGATTTGGATATGCTAGGATGCATATATGCATTAGTTTGCAAGTTGGTTTCTCTTGCCAGTTGACAATTTAACATAATCTATTTTCAAAAAAGTGTGATCTAGTTTGATAGGTTTTGGACTGAAACTAAATTAAGTATTGGGGGTTATTCCACACCATTAGGGCTTCCCATAGAGCCCTTAACCACCCCATTTGGTTTCCAGGTTAAGGAGCTACACCTCTACTGTGTATCATGTTTGGACAAAATTTGAACCAAGTCTCAAATCATAAATTTGATTTCAAAATTGCGTTCTTCACTAGCCAAACACCTTAACCGCCAAGTTTTAACTCATTTGGAGCATTTGAGTGCTGAATTGTGAAAAAAAGTAAAAATAAAGGCATATAGAGGGTTGATTGAAAAAAATTTGATACCATAGGCTTACTTTTTATCCTAACACCTTCCCATAGAGCCTTAGAACACCCAAATCAAACACTCCTACATCATCCTATTTCAAATTTGTAAAACAGCCCTATTATGGGCCCAAGCAAGCCAAAAGGTAGACCTAGAAAGCTATCATTGGCAAACAGAGGATATGGAAGGGGAGGAATTGATGGAACACGACACAAAGAGGGCCTCTTGGATTAACTTTTGATTAGGAATGGACCAATAGGAAGAGGGCTGGGTGCACATTTTTGACTTCTTTGACCCTAGGGGGCCTAGGCTTTGGTTTGCTAATGGGGCCTAATTACTACTCTTGTCCCCCTACCTCTTGGGCCCAAATTTAGAGGTCCCCCCACCTAGAATCGCGTAGATTAAAAACCCTAAAAATTGAAAATTTTTAATTTTTTCCCAAAAGTGTGTTTTCTCTCTCAAACTCCCCCCCAACATACTCTACATTTGGAAAGCTCATTTTGAACCTCTTTCTTCCTCTTCTAAGCTCTCCATTGCTGCAGAAACTCTATACCTCTCAAGCTCTCCCTCCTCGTTAAGCTCCCTCAGTCTCAAGCCCCCTCTCCCTCTTTCTTCCTTTTCTAAGCTCTCCATTGTGGCAGAAACTCCATCCCTCTCAAGCTCTCCCTCCTTCTCAAGCTCCCTCCCTCTCTCTCTCTCTCTCTCTCTCTCTCTCTCTCTCTCAAGCTCCCTCCCTCTCCATTGCTGCAGAAACTCTATCCCTCTTTAGTCTACTCTAGGTTCAGGAAGCCTATTCTCAAACTCGAACCCTCTTTTAAGCTTTCCATTGCTGCACCGAAAACCCTAAACTTTCTCTCCTCTCCACTCCTCTATTGTAAAACAAGCTTTTCTTTTCCCTTCTTCTCTTTTCTTACCACCATGGCCTCTTCCAGTAATGTGAGAAGACCTAGGGAGAAGGTGGAAGAGCTTGTGCTGCATAACACAAGAGACGAGAATGGAGTTTGGGCTCTAACAAGATTGAGGGTTGAGGGCTTGGGTCTACATGCAGCCAAGCTCTAAGGGACCACATCGAGACGAGTGCGTCAACTGGGGAATATGTTACATCATTGGAAGGGGCGGCTACAAGGCTTCAAGCATACTAAGAAGGAAGGATTGGTTGCCATAGTGCAACATGTGTATACCCTTGGAGACCTGTACATTCAAGGCCAACGAACAAGGTTTCCTTCAAATTGTCAGTGTAACATAAACACAGCTTTAACAACATGCTAATATTGGAATTGTCAGTGTAACATAAACACAGCTTTAACGACATGCTAATATTGGAATTTTTGTTTCAAATTTTCTTATGATTCTCCATTTTCTTATCTCTCTATAGATATTTTCCCCTCTAATTATGTTGAGGAACAACCACTCCAAAGCCTCACTGGAGTTTTCTATGCTATGCGTGCATCTATTGGAGAGGCAATGTTTGTATCTCAAAGCCCAAATGATCTTGTACAAAAT
This sequence comes from Cibotium barometz, assembly GCF_041138505.1. Classification (NCBI taxonomy): domain Eukaryota; kingdom Viridiplantae; phylum Streptophyta; class Polypodiopsida; order Cyatheales; family Cibotiaceae; genus Cibotium; species Cibotium barometz. Next base: position 46,627,500 of record NC_141049.1, read on the forward strand.
AATATCTTTTTCTTTTCTCACTCATATTTTGTAGATAAAAAACCAGGTTTATTTGGCAAGCTAGAAGAGATCCCCAACCCCCCTCTTAACAATCCCGAATGGCCCAAACCTGATGCTTGGACCATCTTATGCTTAGTTTAAGATGGTATAAAGTGATATCAAGACATCACTCAAGTTTTCAAAGGCATCTAGGTCAGTAGGGCTAAATTGGTTTTGTCCTTTACATGTTTTTGTGTACATGTTCAATTCCATGCCAATGCACCAAACAAAAACAATGTATATTTGTAAGGAGGTACGATCTAACCTCATTCAAGGATTACTAGGAGAGGGTTGGGAGGTTAATGAGGGGTCACATCAAGGTGATGTGTACAAGTGCAATGTAGTAGATTCTACAGTGTCTTTCAGGTTCTTGAAGGCACGCTCTATTTTGTACATACATCTGCACTACCAAAGATGGATGCAAAAGCACGGGACATGGATCCCACTTCAAGCCTCAGAAGAAGAAATTATGCTTATTGAGGTAGCTGTGATGATGCAAAATGGATGGATTGAGCGAGTGGTAGCAAGCAAACATTGGAGCCTAGCAGACTTCCGTCAACACTTTAGCATCATGGGCTTTGACAATGTGGAAGAGTCAAGTTTCAAGTTGATGAGAAGAAAGGTATATCTGATTCCACTACATGTCTAGAATTAACCCTTACACTTTCTGGTTATTGTGCCACTTTCTATATTTTTACAGATTGGGAAGCGTAAGGAGGGGAAAACCATGGTCTCAGAATCATGGCAAATGGGGGACCTTGAATTTTCAGCAGCAAGGTGCATAGCCCTACCAACACATAGTAGGCATGTGGAAGAGCTTGAAGATGAACTGAGTATATGGGAAATAGCCTCTGTTTTGATGCACGTGAGGGGCAAGAGTTTTAGGATCGAGGTGAAGGCAATGACAAGCTTTCAAGTCAACAAGGAGATGGAGATCAACATGAAGTAAATGTCACAAGAGGGGCAAAAAATGAAGACATTATAACAATTTTAGATTAGATGACATGCTTAGCAGGCTCTTTTTTAACCAATCTTTATTGAAAAGGCCAAACTTTAAATTTTAACTATAAATAGCCAAAGGTGCCTTCTTTCTCATTTTCACGCGATAGAAACCAAGCACGAGTTCACACTATCTCTTTGCATTCACATGGCTACCCACTTTGACAACTTCTGTGAGTTCCTCTCCACCACCACCCCATGGGCAAGCAAGAGCGAGCTCTTTGTCATGTTCTCTTGTGAAGTTGACTTTGAAAAGTTACTCGCCCTTGCGTCCCAACATTATGAGACGTAGATTGCATACATGGAGCAATACTTGTCTCCCCACTCCATCTCCTTTCCCCATTGCCCCAATGATCGATGGGCGCGCGTTAAGCTGCTTAAGTATATTCAACATTATGCCCGCCCCTACATCCAGCACCTTGAATGCTGCATCGACATCTGCATCCCCGCAGGAGCTTACTATACCTTCAATAAGCAGGAGGTGAAGAGGTTGGGGAAGGGCAATTTAGGAACTAGGTTCCTCTGATGGCTTGCCACTTTTGCGTTCCTCATCAGCAAAAATGAGGATTCGGATGAGGAGGTAGAGGTGAGGAGGTAGAGATGCCTACATTGCAGTTGGCAGGGTATTTGAGGGATGACAAGGAAGTGAAGGCAGTAGGAACGAGTGCTGGTGTAGAAGAGCAGCTTGCATCAGAGCACTTTCCAGAGGGTGCACAATCTGCAGCAGCTGCACATCCCACTGTAGTAGAAGATGCGGGGCCATCTTCCCCACACGAGGAGAGCAAGGTGCTGCTAGATCTTGAGATCAATCTCTTGAGCACCATTGTGGTGGAAGGTGAAGAATAATTATTTCTTCATGACCTTGAAAAGGCACCTGGCTTGAGAATGGATGAATGCTTGGGCATTATATGCATGTGATGTGAGGTGGACCTTGATACGTCCAACCTCGGTCCTCTCCTAGATAGTGCTATATTACCCCTTGGAGAATCTATCGCAAAGACAGTTGCTTTGGTCAAGGAAATTGTGGTTTTGAGATCGCGGAGCAAGCCCTAGTTCCAGAGGAGGCATTCACAACCTTACAAGATAAGCTAGAGGCTGAAAAGGATACCCTTGCTACTGGAGTGATGGAGGAGAACAAAGCACCAAAAAAGGATGAGGCTAAGTCCTCGATTGACCTCTCCGCCCCCACCAGCACTTTGGTAAAAGAAGACATTGAGCAAGAGGTAATAATCGACCTTTTACAACCTAGAAACATTTGTAATTATGTATAGAAAAATATTTTGATTTTTCCTTTGATTGCAGAGGGTGGTTGAAATTGACGCATTTGCTGGGAGAGGCAGCAGCACAGCAGTAGAGACCAGGCCAAGGTCCATGGACATGATGCTGCGTTGGTGCACTATCTTGGTCAACTTCCTGTGGATGGCATCACCATTATCCACAGGGACTACACCCCTCAATTTGCCTTCACTCTCTTCTTTTTGAATGCCCTCTCTAAGGAGCTCTGTGTAGCCTCTATGGCATAGAGCACCAAATGTATAGTTCTGATTAAAAAATCCCTTGCCTTTGATGTTTTTGGTTCTGGATTTAGGCGTAAGCTTCTTGCTCGTATAGGTATAGCCAAAAGCATAGGCATAGAGGATCCTTAAGAAATATCCCAATCACTCCTTGAGCACACTCTGCCCAATAACAAGAGAAGGAAGCTCAATATTGTAAGAAAGCTTTTGTAAAGATGATGTATCACTTCTTATTATGAATACAATATAATTTTTGCACTTATTTTCATCAAGTATATCATTGTTTTTTCTAGTTTGTACCATCAATGTTTTTGTGAATGCACCAGAAATGACCCTGGGAGCATGGGGGAGTAGTGCCAGAACAGTGCAAATTTTGAGCCTGCACCGTTGTTGTAGAGCCCAAATTCGCACTATTTTGGCATAGCTTCCCCAGCCCTTCAAGAGCAATTCTGATGCATTAGATGACAAATAATGTATTTTTACACATGATTAAAGGTATTTTTATCTTGTAAATTACTATTTCTCATAATCAATGTACTCAACTTGATTATAAATGCATCAAAAATGATTCTAAGTGGTTGGGGGAGCAGTGCCAGAACAGTGCGAATTTTGAGCCTGCACCGCTGATGTAGAGCCCAAATTCGCACTGTTCTGGCATAGCTTCCCCAGTCCTCCAAGAGCAATTCTGATGCATTGGATGACAAATAATGTATTTTTATACATGATTAAAGATATTTTTATTTTATAAATTACTATTTTTATAATTAATGTACTCAACTTCATTATAAATGCATCAGAAATGATCCTGAGTGGCTGGGAGAGCAGTGCCAAAACAGTGCGAATTTTGAGCCTGCACCGTCGTTGCAGAGTCTAAATTTGCACTGTTCTGGCATAGCTTTCCCAGTCCTCTAGGAGCAGTTTTGATGCATTGGATGACAAACATTGTAATTTTACACATGATTAAAGCTATTTTTATCTTATAAATTATTGTTTCTCACAATTAGTGTACTCAACTTCATTATGAATGCATCAGAAATGATCCTGAGTGGCTAGGGGAGCAATGCCAGAACAGTGCAAATTTTGAGCCTGCACCGCCGTCGTAGAGCCTAAATTTGCACTGCTCTGACATAGCTTCCCCAGTCCTCCAGGAGCAATTCTGATGCATTGGATGATAAACACTATATTTTTACACATGATTAAAGGTGTTTTTATCTTATAAACTACTGTTTCTCATAATTAGTGTACTCAACTTCATCATCAGAAAATGATCGTGAGTGGCTAGGGGAGAAGTGCCAAAACAGTGCGAATTTTGAGCCTACATTGCCGTTGTAGAGGCCAAATTCGCACTGTTTTGGCACAGCTTCCTTAGTCCTCCAGGAGCATTTCTGATGCCTTGGGTGACAAACTGGCACATGATAGACAAACATGATGACACCGAGACATTGTAAGAGAAACTTAAAATTTTAATTATCAGAAGGTTACAAATGAAAGCCAGATAGGCTTGTTACAAAGGGGGGTTTGAAACAAAAGAGTTGCTTCAAAAAAAAGGTCAACATCTAAGATCTCTAGATCGTGTCTCGCTCGCCTCCTCGAATGCGCCGAGCTAGTTGCATGTCCTTGGCAGATATGGTAATCCTCTTTCCATGTATTGCAAGGAGGTTGGTGTCTTCAAAAAGCCCAACAAGGTAAGCCTCGGAGGCTTCTTGCAATGCTTCAAGGGCAATCCCTTGCACATGGAACTCTGTTCTATATCGTTGGAGAATCTCCTTCACTGTGCGAGTGAAAGGGTCTCTTCTTATCACAGTAACTCAGTGTTCCTCTGATAAAACTTGATTTTTTGTAGAGCCCTATGCCCTTGGCGCATCCTTCTCCTTGGAGCTCTCTGTGTTATGTTAGTGCATTGGCGAGGTTGGGACTTCCTTGGCTTGAAGAGCTTGACCTTTCTACGCTTGCGCGCACTTGCAGGAACCTCCTCTTGGTCTCTCTCATAATCTGAATTCTCCTCCTCCTGTTACTGTAGTCTCTGTGTATCAAGTTCCTCCCGGGTAGGTAGGGGACCCTGTCCTAGTAGTAGGGTCTTGCCACACCTATGGTGCTGTGCAATGTAGGAATGTTTTCACCAACCCAATCGGACTGCTCATCATCGGCCTCTCTGTCTTGATCTCTTGGGTGGCTACATTGTGGGGTCTTCTTCACATGCTTGCTCCCACTAGAAGGGCCTGCATGTGTGTGTGCTGGTGTTGCTGTGGGAGCAGGGTTGGACTCTGATGATCCCATTGGGCATGTCCTAGAATCCAAGGGGTCACTCTCTTCCATGGTGCTGCCAGTATATGGTCGTTGGGTGCCTTGCACTATGTTTTGTGAAGGCATGGTAACACGTGCGGTGTTCTTGGTGCGTGCCATATCCATGTACAACTATGCTAACATGGTGATGTGCTAGTGTCCTTATGTGGGTGTCTACGTAGATCTTGAGCTCAAGCTCTCTAAAAAAGCGAAATGAAAATGAAGTGAGAGAAGGAACTATTAATAGTTTTTTTAAGGGAAAAAAACCTAACTAAACTTATTTTCTTAGCCTTACTATATCTAGATTTATGCTAGTGCGTGCACAACCCAATGCCTCCCTTATCTCTTCATTAGTGCACGCCAACAAGCACCATGCCTATGGGGAGCATTGGTCTGCAACCATTCAAGCCGAGCATGACTTTCTGCAGCCTTGCGTGCCTCTTGTGCAAGCTTAGATTGTTGGGCCCGCTCCCTAACCAATACCCTTCCAAAGGTTGTGCGATAAAACCAATTGAACATCTCTTGTAGATAGTTTGTATGTGTTCCTCCTGCAGAAGCTCCACCTCCATGTCTTGTGTTTTTGAAATAAACCCCTCTTGCTTTATAATGTGATTTCTCCATCCCTTGGGGATACTCCACATGTCAAGCGATCCATACTTGTTTATGAAATATGCACCATGCGCATAAACTATGTGCTGTACACATGACAATAGAATTTAATTAGAAAAAGTCAAGGTTAAAACACCAGTTTATTTTTTTACTATACAACTTACCATATAGTGTGTTACTTTACTCTCTCCCCAAGCACCTAGTACACTTTTGGTGAATTCTATGATATGTTGTTGGAATGATGCTCGTTCTTGGGTAGTTGTGCTACTTTGATTCATAATGCGAACCATGTTATTGAAATTTATCCAAAGCTGTTTGCGCATATTTACAAGAGCTGGCATTGGACAATCTACATTTGTGGTGATTGCACACAGGTCTCTCCAGAGTCCCCAAGTCTTCTTTGAATTCTCTATGTTTGCTGGCTTCTCCAAAAATCTCCTTGCCTTTGATCCAGTCATGGAGACCTTTTGAGCAACCTCGTATGACATACCAGAGGCCTGCTTATTCACTTCAATTTTCATGTCTCCACCATGGCAGCCCAGAGAATTCAAAAGATGCTCTAATTTACCAAGGGCTGCAACTTTCCTCTCTTGTGTAGGCATTGTGAATGCATAATCGATATGGCACTTAAGCAATCGATCAAAGATTCTCATGAATGCATGAAGTGTGCAAAAGTGAATATTCTTTAGTGGAAAATTAATGATGGGGCTCCAATTTGAATTCCTATTTGGTTCTCCTAGCATATCACGAGACATGACACCTTCCACCCATCTTGCATTTGGTTGTTCCTCATCTTCATCACATCAGTTGACTCGGTTGGATCTACTGCATCTTCTTGTTGCTTCTTCCCTTTCTTGGGACCTTTTGAGACATCCTTCCTAATAGAACCAACCTTATGTATACATTTTCCATTTGTCTTTTTTTGCCTAGGAATATCAATCTGAGCATTGCAGTATGGAGAAGGCCATCTTGATGTCGCGCCTTGAGCACAACCCATCATGCATTTAATTGTCTTCAAATCTCCCCCAAGATGCCAATCCACCTTGAACTTTCCTATGTTTTCTACATCTAAAAGTTGACCATCAATTTGCTTTTTGATTACATCTGTTATTCAGGGAGTTGTTTCAAACATCCATGTCAATACCTCATGTGTCTCCTTCTTCTCGGTACCTCGAATGCACCAAGCCACCAGACCTCTTTCTCAGATTGCACACTAAAACTTGGTTTGGTAGTCTTTTCCCATGCACAGATCATGGCCTCATTCATGAGCGTAATGCTCATACGTTCCAGCTTCCGACCTTTCACAATTTGGAACCATTTAGCTTGAGCACAAATGAAAGTGTGCTCCCCAAAACTACAAATAAACGATAATTTACAATATTCAAAACAAAATAATCGTCTTCATTTTCTACTGAAAAACATGAATAGTAGCAATTGCAAGTTCTCACCTTCTGGTGAAAGACCATAGAGCTTCACCATGGCTTGTTGTAGTCTCTTAATATGAACAAAAATGTTATTGTAAACATCATAGTGAAATTCTGTACTTGTTGTCTTGATTTTCTTTCTGCTCGACCCTGTGTCTAATGTTAGTGTGCCCTCAACGTGATAAAACTGTCCTATAGCTTGCTGCACATCATCATTATTGATACGCTTGACATTGTGAATCACCTTGAGTGTAGGAAATAAAGTGCCAGTGATTCCTTGTCTTAGAAATGCATCTTTTACAACTTGACGGATTGCTTGGTACCCTTTCATGCTGATTCCAGCCGCATCACAAGCATGTTGAATTAATGAAGAATCGATGGAGGTGGTAATCTCGCTCACTACATTACTGACAATATCTTGGCATATTTTAGGATGATGAGGGTCAGTAATAATTGAGAGAATATCCTTGGTATTCAGAATGGCTTTGACCAAATCCTTCCATCCCTCTTCATTAGAACCACACACCTCTTGTAGGAAATTCCTGTGTGGCAGAACATAAATCATGACTATTTTGTTTAAATCACTGAGTGCATAATGAAAGTTTATGTTACTTTGTTGTACGAATCCTTTTCTTTCGTGCTCCACCTTTAAATGCCAGAGATTCTATACCAGCCAATGTCTTTTTGCATTCACGACGAGCACCATTTGGCATTACTTTGAGTCGTTTGATAAGTTCCTCTAGCCTTCTCTACATTCTCTGCGAGGAACTCTTTCATTTTATCTGATGGTGTTTTAAGTCCTTTCTTGACATTGTAAAAGGCTGAATTGTGATGCTTGCAATTGAGATTGGAGAATATGGGTTTGCCAAGCTCCACTTGTAGTCAATCTTCTGCAGTATCCTAACAAGCCAAGCTCTCCTTCACCAACAAATTGCATAAAAGATGATAAATTGCAGAAAGGAGGGTTTGCTCTTAATGGAGGGTCAACTGGATAGAGATGCCCAACCCAAAGATCTACATTTTTCTCCTTAGCTATCTTACGAGCTTGGACAGATTGTGCATTAGTAGGATGGGTTTTTTAAGACCTGCCATACTCTTCAGGAATACTAATGTGTAAATCAACCTTCCGTTTTCTAGATTCACAAGGGGCTACACACACAGCTTGCAAAGGCTCCATAGCTAAGCAGAGAAAGAAGCTAAAGCAGAGAGATCCTAGGGAGAGAGAGAGAGAGAGAAGAAGAAGAAGAAGAAGAAGAAGAAGAAGAATATATTATCGTCCTCGGGAGGCCGAAAAACGGCCCATGGGACCCCCACGAAGTAAGTACAAAAGTTGTAAACAAAGCCTCCTCCTTTCATGGGAGGGAAAAAAAAGACTAGTGTGTGGCCATTTGCGTTACAAGGTAGTCACGGTGCTTGAGAATTTTGATGAAGTATATGCCAAGGGTAGCAAGTTGGCCATGCGAGAGCAAAGTCACTAAGTCGGTGTATCCTTCTAAAAAGTGGTGCTGAAATCTCTCCTTATGTGCTGATATTGTGGGCATGTTAAAAGAACATGCTCCTCTGTCTCCACTGCTCCCAGACTACATAGCCGGCATAATCTTTTCTCTCTCGAGACACCGCTCCATACTCCTCTCTCAATCTCGAGAGTGTGTGACCGGGTGCGGATGAGTGCAAGACCTCGCCTGGCATTAGCAGGAATGGGTGTGCTTATGTATTTCTGAGCATTATCTTCTTCTTGTGAGTATGTGACCCAGTGGTGTGAATAGTAGTATTCATATTTAGCCCTTTTTTCTGTTGATTGCCATTGGCAATGTAGTGCTTCCAATAATGCTTGGTGGAATGCTATCTCGTCTACTTTGTCTGGTGATGTATCTAGGTACGAGACTACACCCCATCTTTGGAACCAGCCCTTGATGTCATTAGTTATGGATGTACTGCCTCTTGATGATAGGCTTCTGACGTGACCCTTGAATTACAAGCTTTTTGGAGGGAAAAATTTATTTTCATCATACATATTGGTTGGGTGGTGTTTTTTCCACCTCAAAATGTAAAAAAATAAAAAATAATTTTTTTAACTTTTTGGGGCCCACCTAAATACGAGAATGTTTTGCTGATGTGGAAGGGAGATATGGTGGGAGTTAATGAGAAAAGAGATTTCAAACTGACAAGAAAGATTCAATTTGTAGAGAGTGAAGATAAAAAATTCAAAAAGTAAGAGAGAAAGTATGAGAAAAGTCAAAAAGTAAGAGAGAGAGTATGAGAATATTCCCTTTAAAAAGTGAAACTAGGGGGGTATGGCTAATGTGGCAAGGAAAAAAATAGGGGTCATCATAGCCTTTGTCTCCCTTAAGCCCAGCTTTTTAAGCTCTAATCCCTTAAAATTAGGAATCCTTAGGAGGCCCTTTTGGGTCCAAAAAATTCCTAATGGGAAGCACTCATAAAAATCTCTCAATCCATAGGTCAAACTTCAACGAGAGTTGAAGGGAATGCTAATGTGGAAAGTTCTCATAAGCAAACCTCTCAAAGTTCACAAACCATTTCAAATGAGCAATTTGTGAATACACTTGATTTTAAGCCACCCATACCTTGAATTCAAAGTTTGAATATATGACTACCAAGATGGAAACTATAGAAGATCAATTGGGTCAATCCATGAATCAACACCACGAAGAGGCCATTATTGTTGGGTTTCATGAGGGCAAGCTACCTATGCATGAAGCTCATTATGGTGGTCACAAAGGAGGTAAACAAGCTATGCAAGAGGCTTCCGTGAGGCTCCTTCATTGGGGTTTATGAAGGATGCTAGGAGACCCCTCATAAAGATTTGAGGCCCTCTTCATTTCAGCCCGGTACTTCTCAAGTGAATATCGAACCACCACAAGCTTCATTCAAGCCTATGGATCCATGATATGGGGATGCCAAGAGGGTACCATAAGAAAATCAGCCTATCATGATAGATGCATTGGGATCAGGATGGGGCCGATCATGATTGGGAGCACATTTTTTTTTGCACAAAGACAAGTGGAATCTCATGATCACCTTAATATGCTTTGTCCTAGCATTATAAACTGGGCTTATTGGGCTAACTATATGTTGCTCATGTTATCATAATAAATGAAAATTGCTCTATCCATGGGTTCACCATATCTGTTAAGAAGATTCTACAAAACCAAACTACCTCACATGTCAAAAAATGATAATGCATCTTAATATGTTTTTTCCTAGCATGATAAATTGGGCTTATCCTAGCATGATAAACTAGGTTTACTGGCCAACTATATGCTACTCGCTGCTACTCATGTTATTATAATAAATGACAACTGCCCTATCCATGGGTTCACCATATCTGTAAAGAAGCTTCTGTAGCCAAGCTACCTCACATCACCATAGAGCAACACCCATGTACTCAATCTCTATACTTGTAAAAAAAGAAACCATTTAGCTACTTCTTGATGCTTTGGCTAATAGAAACACTCCCAAAAGAGAACATAAAACTAATAGAAGCACTCCCAAAAGAGAACATAAAACCACTAGTAGACTTCTGTCTGAGACACTACTAGACATATCAACATTTGTGTAGCCATGTACATGTACCTCGTATCCTAGTCTCATAGAAAAGTCCATAATGTACTATGGACTTTATGTACATGAGTATCCTCCTACCTGCATCCTAGTCACATATAAATATGGCTTCCTCCGAGCCTTCTTAAACTGACTCACCAATGCAACCAAAATGGCCTAGTGTTAGTCATATAAAACAAACTATCTACTCTATGCTTGTACATAGTAGGGTCCTCTACTAGATAACATGTATCTATAGACAACCTTGTGTTCTACTCCAATGGCACTGAGATTAGATTACACCCTACTATCCCATACTTGGATATCATATCCAAGTGTACTGACTCTACAAAAGCCGAATCCCATCACATGATCTAATCACCGCAATACCTAGGAAGTATTATACCTAACCCAAATCTTTCATTTAAAAATTCTTCTTAAGAAGTATCTTCACCTTATGAATGTCATCATTATCATTGTAACATGTGACAACAATTAAGTCATCAATATAGATGACCACTAGAATAATTCCCTTGTCAATCTTTCTCACATAAAAAGTGAGAAATCAACATTGGATATCTAAAATCCAATAGTGACAAGATTCTCCCCTATCTTGTCTAACCATGCTCTAGGTACTACCTACTTTGTAGCTTGTAAACAAAATCCTCATATCCTGGTGGCTACACTATGTACACTTCCTTCTATAAGTCACCATGTAAAAGTTCATTCTTAACATCCACCATCTGATGTAAAGACCATTCCTTAACTGTATCCATAGTAATGGCTGCTCTCATGGTTGTCATCCTAGAAACTAGGTTGAATGTTTCCTTATAGTCAATGTGCCATATGTGTATGCATATCCCTTAGAAACCAACCTTAACAATGGTTGAACATGAAGGAAACATTGTTAAATCATATCCCTATTTTTGTGCTTGATGCATTTGGATCCTCTCTTCTTTCTCCCAAAAAGACCACCTAGCTACATGGCCTGTCTTGGTTGACACTAAGACTAGCCCCAATGTGTTGTCTTAGGTTGGAACCTATAGATCCATTATTGAGGTTGGTTTCTAAGGGATATGTATATGGCATTGTATATGTATATGCATATCCCTTAGAAGCCAACTTTCGGCTGTCCTTTTGTCTTGGGTATAGAAGAATAGTGCTGAATGTGGCACGGGTCATCCTCCTCTTTAGGTTTAGGAACGTGGAGTCTTAGGTTCCCAGTCATCCAGTTGGAAAAGTCTCTCCAAATTTGAGAATTTCCTTGTAAAAGATGACTTAGGGTCCAAGTCATCCAATTGGACAAGTCTCTCCAAATTTGAGAATTTCCTCGTAAAAGAGATCATGACTTGGATTGGGACTTAGATTTCCAAGAATAAGAAGGCTACGAGGCACCTCATAACCTTCTATCTAGAATTTGAGAATTTTCTTATAAAAGAGCTTATCAAGACTTGGATGTCCAAGGATAAGAAGGTTGTGAGGCTTTCTATATCCCTTCATGTTGAGATATCGAGCTCAACAACTGCTACGACGGACATTGATGACCCGCTTGGGTGATAGCTTCTGCATCTACACCACTAGCATGGTTGGTGAGATTATGGGTGATATGTGGCCAGTGGGATGACAGGCTATGTGACAGCTATTTTGGATTACTAGAGACTGGCATAGTTATAGCACCAACTCATTTAGTCGGGTTCACATTATGGACCGACCCTTGTATGTTGTAGTAGTTGAGTATTAACCCATATAGTGTGTACTCTTATCTTTATGTTATGTTGTTTGAGTAAAGAAGAAGATAGAAGAAAATTCAGCCATCACTCTCTTGTGTCTTGCTCTCTCTTGTGTGTGTGTGTTTGCTCTCTCGTGTGTGTGTTTGCTTGCTAGGGTTTGAAGCTCTCCCTCTCCCCCACATTCTCTTTATGGTATCAGAGCCTAGTTTGTGTGAGAGATAAGGAGACAAGCAAGAGGCAAGAACAAGCAAAGAAGGAAGTGGTACTACATGGGTAAGAGCACCATCATCTCTTTCCCCTTCTTGGTTGTTTAGGTACAATACCCTCTCAGTAGCTGTGGGATCTACACATCTCCAATTGAGGAGTTGTCTTGGAGAGGAGCAGAGCTACAAGGCAAGTATATTTTTCTATTGAACGGAGTTTTCTCAGCCAGATTCGCGTTTCGGGTGCATTACGGGCCTCGTTTTATCACTGCAGGGTATTTTCAACAGTTTTCTGGGAGTTCTAGTAGAGAATTGTTCTTGCTCAAAATTTGGTTATTGTAGTGCATTTTGGAAGTGTAGACAGGGTTTGCACATGTATTGTTGATACTGGGTGTATGTACATGTACTCTGGTCACATTTGGTGACACCGCACAGGCTGTGTTGAAGTATCGTTGTTGGTAGTTACAAGAGATATTGATGTATTATAGGTTGCATACAAGAGTTGTCTGTTTGCAGGTTATTTGATTGTTGCAGGAAAACATGTCTGATGGAATTAACCAGATTGTTGGTGAGAAGATGGATAAGAATAACTTCCATGCCTAGAAGTTTAGAATGACCAGTTTCCTAATGAGTAAAGGATTTTGGGATTATGTAGAAGGAGACAATGAGGAGACTCCAGAGTTATCGGAGGAGAATGCCACTTCTGCAAATATAAAGGCATTCAAGGATTGGAATCAGGGTGCAAGAAAAGTCATGTACTGGCTTTTAATTAGTATCACAGACACTGTGATAGGACACATACAGGATGCAAACACTCCAGTTGTTGCATGGCAGAATCTGGTTCAGATGTTCCAGACTAACACAAGTTGCAGTTAAAGCAAGAGTTGCATACTGTGGAAAAGAAAAGCATGTCCATCAATGAATATGCCTTAAAGATCAAGGGCATTGTTGAATACCTTGGGTCTATCAATGTATCAGTGGAGGATGATGATTTGGTGAGTGTTTATTTGAATGGGCTTGGCAAAGAGTACAAGCCATTCAAGACCTCCATTGCAGTTAGGGAGAATATTCCCAACTTTCGGGATTTGATATCTGTGTTGATCATAGAAGAAAAGGCTTTAGGTGAGGATTCTTCTTCACAAAGAAAGAACACATCGGGAACAGGCCTTCTACTCTAATTCAGGTAGAGGCAGAGGTAGAGGCCGTGTTTGAGGCCAAGGTGGTGGCCGATAAGGAAATCAGAATTCTGGACAACAACAGTCCAATGATTCATAGCAAAATTCATACACAAGTGGATAGAGGCAGGGGGAGCCAAAGAGGCTGAGGTGGTTGGCAAAGAAATAAAAATGCAAATAGCATAGAGTGCTATTACTGTGGTAAACCAGGACACATGGCAAAGGACTGCTATAAAAAGCAGAATGACATTAAAAGTGAGAATTTGGAGCAAGGCAACTATGCATCATCTAGCAAACATGGAGGTGACAAGCTGTTTGTGATGCAGCACATGCTTAGTTCCATAACAGGGGATGTCTCAAGATCTCAAGATATATGGTATGTGGATTCTGGCGCCTCTAACCACATATCCAGTCATGCTGAGTGGTTTAGAGATATGTAGAAAATGAAAAAACCAGGTTATGTAGAAACATGTGATGATATTGTGCATCCCATTGCGCAGGTTGGTAAAGTGCCATTGTCTATGCACGATGGCAAAATGAAGTACTTGGCTGATATACTTAATGTTTCGAATATTATAAAGAACCTGGTTTCTGTTGGATAGATGGTTGAGCACGGTGTGTGAGGTTTAATCCTCAAGGATGTTTTGTGAAAGACTTTAAAAATAAGTGTCGCTTGTTGGTTGCAAAGGGTAACAAAAATGGCAAGATGTTTACTTTGGATGTGAACATGCATGAGATAAAGGCAGCCATGTTTGCACATGAAACATGTGTCATTGCAGATATTGACATATGGCACAAGTGCATTGGTCATGTTAATGTACAGCGAGACTGAAGTCTATGCAGGCCCAAAATATTGTTGCAAGTTTGCCAAAGTTTAAGGGGTTGACGGTATGCATAAGGTATGTGAAGCATGACAACTTGGTAAGCAGGGCAAACATGCTTTCCCACATGAAAAGCATGTTAGTACAAGGCCATTGGATGCCATACATTCAAATGTATGGAAATTGACCAAGACTACAACAATTATAGGTTGGAAGTACTATGTTACATTCATTGATGACCACACTAGGAAAGTGTGGGTTTATTTCATGAAGGAGAAAAGTGAGGTGTTTTCTCACTTTCAGAGATTTAAAGCCTTGGTCGAGAAGGAAAAAGGCATGCAAATAAAATGCCTAAGATCAGATAGTGGGGGAGAATATTTCTCCAATGAGTTCAGCGATTTCCTAAGAAAGCAGGGAATCAAGAGGCAGTTTACTTGCAGGTACACTCCGTAACAGAATGGTGTTGTAGAAAGGAAAAACAGGCACATTGCAGAAGTGGCACATGCCTTGATGGCTGAAAAGAATATGCCACATTACTTTTGGGCAGAAGTAGTAGCAACTGCTGTGTACATTATGAACATGACACTCACTGCAGCTGTTCATGGTATGACTCCTAAACAGAAGTTTACAAGCATAAGACCGGATGTGTCTCACTTGAAAGTGTTTGGGTGTATCGCATATGTACATGTTCTTGATGAAGTGAGAACAAAGTTGGATCCAAAGGCAGAGAAATGCATCTTCATTGGTTATGCTATGGAGCAAAAAGGTTATAGATGCTACAACCCTACCACTCGTGAGATGTAAGTAGAGACGTTGTCTTCGATGAGATGAGTAGCTGGTATGCACCAGTAGTGAAGGCAACAGAAGATGCAGATCTATGAAGTGATGATGTTGCACTGCATGTAGAGCAGCAATCACAGGTGCTGAGTGGACCTGGGGAGTCCTCGAGCAGTGGATCCAATGTTAGCCCATGGTCAGGCAAGTTGAGGAATGATGTAGGTACACATGTATCATGGAAAGGGAAGGAAAAGGTAGATCAACCTTTTGTGCTTGATCTGTCACAGCAGGTCACTCATATGTGGATGGTGACTTTAGTGGCTCCTCTGAGCAGAGCCTCGATGAGGAGCTTGGCATTCCGTCTGTGGTTACTCATGGTGTAAGGAGAACTAGGGCTGTTTTGAGGACACGGTAGTGATCTAGGTGTACGTAGGTCTACGAGGGTTAGATACCATGTTGAACAGGTTGAGATATGATGGATATATAGCCCATCATTATGCTTACATGGTAAAAGAAATACAGGAGGTTGAGCCCACTTGCTTTGAGCAGGCAATTGAAAATAAGAAATGGGAAGATGGCATGGATGAGGAGATGGTAACATTGGATGCAAATGCAACATGGGAGTTAGTGCCTTTGCCTAAGGAAAAGAAGGCAATTGGATGTAAGTGGGTGTATAAAGTCAAGCACAATCGTGATGGTTCAGAGAGAAGATTGGTTGCCAAGGGCTATGCGCAGACTTATGGCATAGACTATGAGGAGACATTCATCCCGGTTGCAAGAATGGAAACCGTGAGAGCTATCATTGCTATGGCTGTAGCGAGGGGTTGGTCTTTACATCAAATGGATCTAAAGAATGCTTTCTTGCATGCTGATTTGCAAGAAGAAGTGTACATGATGCAGCCACCAAGTCATGAGTGTGATGCACATCCAGATTTTGTGTGCAGGTTACGCAAAGCCTTGTATGGCTTAAAGTAGGCACCCAGAGCATGGTCAAACGAGATCAAGGAGTATCTTGTTACCATTAGATTTCAAATATCCAATGCAGATTTTTCACTATATGAAAAAGACGGATAGAGGGATCATGCTATTAGTCATCTACGTGGATGACTTGATTATCACTGGTGATAGTGATGCAGACATACATGATGTCAGGATGCTTTTGAAGCAGAAGTTTGAGATGAAGGATTTGGGTGAGCTGTGGTATTTCTTGGGCATAGAAGTGGTGAGATCACCTCATGGTATTTTGTTTATTGCAGAGGCAGTATGGCTTAGACATGTTGTCCAAGTATGGTATGACAGGCTATAAGCCTATTTCAGTTCCATTGGAGCAGATCACAAAGCTTTCTTGCAGATACAAGTGAGCTTTTGGAGGACCCCATTACATACAGGCACATAGTGGGTAGTTTGATCTACATGACCATTACAAGGCTAGACTTGAGCTATGCTGTTGAACTTGTGAATCAGTTTATGCAGGCCCCTAGGAAGCCACACTTGGATGCGGCTAGACGGATCCTCAGGTACATAAAGTCTACAGTTGATTATGGACTTTTCTATGAGGCTGGTACAGAGATACAGTTGCATGGGTACACATGCTGATTGGGTTGGTAGTATTGCAGACAGGACATCTACCGATGGTTTTATGCTCTCATTTGGTAGTGTTGTTGTGAGTTGGAGCAGTAAGAAGTAGCCAACAGTTACCTTGTCGAGTACAGAGGCAAAGTACAGGGGTGCTGCTATGGCAGCTTGTGAGGTAGCTTGGTTTCAGAAGCTACTTGGTGACATGGGAGAGCCCGTTGGATAGGGCAGTTGCCATATATTGTGACAACATGAGCAGCATATAGTTAGTAACCTAGTATATCATGCTAGAACAAAGCACATTGAGGTGCATTATCACTTTGTGAGGGATAAAGTTCTAGCAAGAGATGTAGATCTGGTATATGTTAGCACCACAGAGGATTAAGTAGTTGACATCTTCACAAAGGCATTGGGTACAGAGAAGCTCCACAAGTTTAGAAGCTTACGTGGAGTGCAGTGTGTCGAGTTGAGCTCAAGGGGGAGTGTTGAGATATTGAGCTCAACTAGTGCTACGACGGACATTGATGACTTGCTTGGGTGATAGCTTCCGCATCTACACCACTGGCATGGTTGGTGAGATTATGGGTGATATGCGACCATTGGGATAACAGGATGTGTGACAGCCATTTTGGATTACTAGAGACTGGCATAGTTATAGTGCCATCTCATTTAGTCGGGTTCACATTATGGACCGACCCTTGTATATTGTAGCAGTTGAGTACTAATCCATATAGTGTGTACTCTTATCTTTATGTTATGTTGGTTGAGTAAAGAAGAAGATAGAAGAAAATTCAGCTATCCATCTCTCTCTTGTGTCTTGCTCTCTTGTATGTGTGTGTGTTTGCTTGCTAGGGTTTGAAGCTCTCTCTCTCCCCCAAATACTCTTTACTTGTACTCACTTGGAGGTGGGCTTTGACGTGTTAATGTGTAGGGGATGTACACTGATCCTTCCCTAGGAAATGGTACCTTTGATGGGGTCAAAATGCGCTCATCACCTATCGCATCAGAAAAAATATTGTGGTGACTATGATGACCTATTTAATCGAACTTTCACCTCTCCCACCGAGTCCTCCTTTACTACATCTAGCAATGTGAAATCTAGTTGGATTGGTTTCAGAGGGTAGTCGCTCTAGAACTAGATCTTTTGTCGCTTCTTAAGAATGGTCATGGGTTTTGGCTACAACCTTTGCCACACTTTGAGGTTCCCTTACTAGTTATATAATTGACTCTCAAATGGGCTCAAGAATATGCTCAAGCGGTGTCAGTGGTTCGTACTTGCCTGCTCAAGTACTTGCTCTAGTTCAACTTGCACCTTACTTAGAAGCTCTCAAGCTTGTAGCAATCGTCCCTCTTTCTCTAACACGAGGTTGGGGTACTCTTTGAGTTTCTTATAAACGGTTTGCTTAATGTTTCTTCTCTTTGGGAAGAGCTAGTTTAAGTGGGAGATTGCTCATTGTCTCTATGAGGGAGGCATCTTTGCAGCTATCGTTAGACCCACTTACAATGGTCACGACGCAATTGCCCTTAATAACTAATCAGGTGTTGCATTTTTGCATGCTCTTCAAAGTTTTCTTCTTTTAGACCTTTGGTTCCAATGCTTTTAGGAGGTAATGAAGCTTGAACTTTCTGCTTCTTAGCTGCCTTAGATGTTTCCTTAGCAACTACCCCCGTCTTGGTCTAGATCCTTGTGATGGAATCAAGGGGGACTATATGAATAATTCCTTATACACTTTTCAAGTTAAGGCTTGTCGAAGTGGCTGATAATTCTACCATTAGGGTGATTGTGACCCTATTGGGATAATCCTTGAAAAGCATGTTTGAATCCACACTTGTATATGTGTCAGGCTCTACGAGGACACTCAACAACACGATGCAGTGGGTCCTCGCAATGGAAACATGAGAGGTGGCCTACATGACATGTTATTGAATTCTCTCGCTCTTTAGTATACCATAGCTTCGGACAAGGACATAGTCAATGGATGGGGTTGTTTTAGATATTCATATAAATTGTACTACTCATACGACTTGTAGCTCTCCTGTTTTTCCAGACTCTTGAAGTTCGCTAAGAAAGTCACCGAGTATTGTTGTTCCTAGTGCAGTTCCAAGAGGAATTGATTAAGGAGGTAATACCGAGGAGGTGGGTATGTCATTGGTGTGGTGATCTATCCATACCTCTTATTATAGGACTCTGATAAATAAGCAATGGATTACATGTTGGTTAAGAAGCATTTAATATGAGTGGTAGGGTTAGTGGTTGCTTTACCATCAACCACAACATAGGTTATGGTGCCGAGTTTCCCTAGTACCAACAATGGGTTCTTGTGGTACTATGGTTGTATAAGCCTTCACGTGGACGCTCCATGCTTGTATGGTTTTAATGGAAAGTTGCACACCAAACCATATCTCTTCATGGAAATAAGTGTGGGTGTCCTGCTTAAGGAACTACCCTTGGACTGCTTTGTCTTCGTCGAGGCAAAGCCTAAGGCAACAGATCTTGGTGGGATCATCAATCCTTCCCGTGGCCTTACAAATTTGATTGAACTTCTCTAGATATCGAATGGTATCTCTAGTTTCATCAAATTTGGTCATCATCCTTGAGATATGGATTCGCTTTGTTTTGTCAACTCTGAGCCTCTTGGTTTTATGTTTGTGGTGAACCCCCTTCCCATTTCAAATGCCATCCTAAGCATGTATTACGTATACTTGTATGGCAATGATGCAAGGGAGAGTGCCTACACAAAATCGTCTATCTTTTAGGGTTCAGAGTCTCTTGCCCCATGGAGTTGGGCTATGCAGTTTGCAATTGGCACTTGCCCTCCATCGAGCTACTGATTTTGAGGCTACACACTTGCTATGACTGAGGACACGAATGCCCTTGTGGATCACTTTAGTTTGAGGTATTGACTCTTTACCCTTCCACATGTTCCATGTTCCTCGTCCAAATGGAAGAGAGCTCGAACTTGGTTCCATGGTGTGAAGATGTTTCTATAATGAGCTCTCATGGAAAGTGGGACTTCTGCTTGCACTATGTGTACTTGTTTTTTAAAGGAACACTCATCCCTAATAATATAGCAAAGGAGACATGTCCTTGTAGCATTGGTTGGTTGTGGTTTTAGCTAGGGATAAACCCAACTCAAGATCAATACTAAATGTTTGAAACATTGTAGTGTTGGATATGGTTTGACCACTTATTGAGGGAGCGAACCTAAGGTTCGTGGTTCTGCTCTTGCTCCTTCACCTTTTCATGAAGTTTATGGCACTATTTATAAAGCTTGTTGGTGAATCTAGGACTCATAGGACCGTTGGCGGCTCCTGTTTCCAAGTGTTCCATTGTTTCTCCACTCTTGTTCATGTTTAGTTGACTCATTTCGTCCCAAATCTCCTCACGAATCCCAATGAGTTTTGCCTTCTTAATAAAAAAGTGCTCTATTAAGTACTAGTCGTTTTGTTAGGACCAAAAGTTGGATAGATTTGAAAAAGTGTGGTTTAATACTCTATATTGTGGTTTCCAACAATTAGTAGAGATTGAGCTTCCATCAAAAAAAGCATGTCCAAAGACTTAGGAGAACACCTCCAATAAAATCAGACACATCGCCTTTTTTTTTTTTCTCCGGATCTGTCGATTCCACCTCCGTGAGTGACCGCTCTCGATTCTTCCTCTCTTCCAATCTATCGACAACCCCTCTCTCGTCTTGGAGTTCGCTCTCGCTAGTTTTTGTCTCAACCCAGTAGAGTGGAAGACTTTGCACACAGGAAGCTCTCTCGTATGCATCAACCACGACTAGCTCTCTCTTCCTGCCTATTCATAAGACTCTGCATAAGGGTCTCTCTTCGTACAGAGACGATGGAGTTAATGTGGACTAGTGCACGGAGGTGGAGGGAGCAGTGGCAAAGGAGGCAACGATGAGGCGGGGGCACAAGTGGGGGGAGGCTCGCAGTACCCAGTTTGAAGGTTGCAACCTTAGATTCTGGCAGGTATGGGATTGTTAGATAACTTTGCAAGCTCTCCTAGCATGGTACTCCGTGCATATTTCTCCGTAACCATACCTTGCTTCCTTCATGCACTTGATACAGGATGTGTTTGGATGTCTCACTAATTTGTCCAAGGTACTTTAATTTGCAAATTTAAGCACGATTGTGATTGGATTGGCTATGGTCTCTTGCACTACTCAAAAGCAACGATGAAGCCAACAGACTATAGTCCGACTGGTATCATGGAGGACCTAGGTTCAAATCTGCTGTTGCCATGTCTCCTTCAGTTCTCACCCTAAGCAATGATGAAATTACAAGTGTGAAAGTAGAAGGTGTGAAATGAGTGTTCCGGTCTGGCAGGCCTACTTAATTACGTTTCCTACAGTCCCCTTCTGCTCGTGGGTGTAATGTGATCTATATAGTCTCTTCTACTCCTGAGCTCTTTTACGGAGAATGCATGTGGATGTTACCCAATTGTAGTTGCCCCATGGGTCAATGTCACATGTCTAGGCCAAGCATGCTTATAACTAGACTTTTTAACAAGGCAGTGGATGGCATGCGCACAGTATTGTATAATGAGAGCTATATAAAACCCATATTTAATGCATCCAAGTAGTCTCCTCCATATTATGGGACATGTTCAATAGTCGATCATGCGCAAAAATGTCCATGATACTCGTTCTATATGCAGTGTAACCTCTCCTGGGGGACAGGAGTCTTGATTGGACTTGAGAGTCATCAGCTATTTTCCACCTCTCTTCATTTGTTATCTTCAATAAACTTTTGCATCATCTTGATTAGTCACCTTACGCAATGCTCATGCACATCTGACATCTATACAAGTCATCATTGAATGCAACCTATCTAGTGTCAAATACTCTACAATTTGTGTGACCACTCTCTCCTCATAAAGAGGACAAAGACAACCTGCCAAGGTTGATTCAACCAGACTAAGCCTGCACAACAGAGCCCATTTAGCGAAAAAAAATCCTCCTATGGATTTGTACTTGCCACGGTTGATTCAACCAAACTAAGCCTGCACAAGAGAGCCCATTCAGCAAAAAAACCCTCCTATGGATTTGTACCTTAAATCAGAGTTTTCCTTCTACTTGAAATAAATGTTAGTGCTGCATTTTTAAATTATTTGTTTTGAATTCATACATGTCAAAAAACCTGGTTGTGTTACCAAGCCTCTTGCACAAGAGTGGCTTTGCAAAGGACCCATCTATATATTCTCAAATAAAGCACAAACACATCCAACAAGCTTTGTGATATGAATAAAACTCCCATTAAGTAACATGGAAGTGATTTAGTTCGTGATGTTGCACGCATGCCCACATGCGCACGAGAACTCACGCACCCAAGCAGTGCATGCACACACCCACCCACATGTATATGCGCACACACAAGCACCAAAAAGAGGAAGAACAGAAGGTACTTCATTAATAAGCTCTGAAATTGAGCTGCGGTTTACCTTTTGTTGTTGATAAAGACAAGGTAGTAAATCTTCACCAAAAAGGGGCAAAGCATCAAAGCTTAAAAGCTTGGCAATTAAAGCATTGCATGATTTGGTTTGGCTATTCACAAAGGCCACTTTATGGCAACCTTACTAGGAGATGGTTACCCGAAACAACCAGAGGAGAATGAATGTAACTACCATGCACGCAAGGAAGAAATTGCATAGTGACAGGCTTTGCCAGCACCTTGCTTGCGGCTCAGCCGTATTACTGGCATCTGCATCGTTCCACTGCTCCATGAAACCTGTATCTTCACTCCCAACAATGTTCTGTGCGGTTGCACCACATATCTCACATATCCTGCCACAAGTGCACTTGCCACCCATGTAAGACTCCAAAAAGACTTGAACTTTAAGTTATCAAGAAGTTTATAAACACACTAACCATGACTAAACATGAGATGCCATGGCCTTCATTAGGAACATCCCATGATCAAGCATGGTACACCATAGCCTAATATACATTGTTAAATGTAAAGCACCATAGCCTACTTAGATCTATGAGCCTACATAAAAGATTGATGTACTTAGGTTATTGTGGATAGAGTCTCTAAGGGAATGTGAATGCCAACTAAGACCATTTACCTGTTGCCCTTGATTTTGAACCAGGCTTCAGCACAATCGCGATGTGCGATTGCCAGATCTTCTTTGCAATGGCATCCCAGCTGCATAGACTCACTGGTGCAAACCTCTCCATCAAAGACCAGATGGCAGACACGGCACCATCCCTTGTCCTCTTCATCACCATCTTTGAGCTCATGTGCCCCAGTTAGTTGGCCAATTTCTGGTTCTGCAAGCTCGGCATCATTGGCTACTTTGATCCCTTTCTCCAAATCAAGTTCATCTTCTTGATGCGATTTGCAGTCTCCTTTGCCAGAATTTAGGGCAAGATTTGCATCCTTTGAAGATTCTTGTTCACCTGCAGTTTGCTTTGATGATGATCCATCATCGATCGCTGATGATCCATTATGCGGCATTGCCCTGAATTCAAAGACTAAATGAAAACTCCAAAAGAAGCCTTGCCGTACCTAAAAACCTTAATCGTCTGCAAAAACCTCAGTAACCCTCAAAACCTCATCTTGAGGAAAAAGCTAAGTCCACTCAGAAACCCTAATCAACGACAGAAGCCCTTGGCAACCTCTTCTATCATCAACATCTTCAGTAAGAAACTCTGATCCACCAGTTCACTTAAAAACCCTAATTCTGAGCGAAGCTCGCTCCTCTCTGTCAAAAGGCCTCTTCACTCGGGGGCTATTTTTCTCTCCGTGCAGAGAATGGACAAAACTTTTCTTCTTTTAAACGCTTCGCAGCGATGGCCTGAGCCGAGAAGGCTCCTCTCCCTCACCCGCTTTCTGTCTCTGGGAACGAGAGGCCACGAAATGAGATCTTCTCCACAGAGCTCAGACCTAGCAATGACAAGGGAGCACCAGTTAATTGCCTTTGTGGAGAGATGGGCCATAGGGGAATCCCACGCAAAAAGAGAGATGGAAAGGTGTGACAGAGATGGCGAAGTTAAATAGTCATAGTCATATCTCTAATTCGTCCCTTTTTTGTCAGTGTTACGACTCGATTCAAATGGTGGGGATTAGAAGCTACGACCGTTCAACCATGTGAAATATGAAGCTACTGTAGTCTGTGAAGCATGGAGGCAGTGTGTGTTTTTAATGTCACATGTGTGTGTGTGGCGTGTATGTGTGTGTGCGCGCGTGTGAGAGTGTGTGTGTGTGTGTGAGAGAGAGAGAGAGAAAGAGAGAGAGAGAGAGAGAGTGTGTGTGTGTGTGAGAGAGAGAGAGAGAGAGACTACAAAACTTTTGCAAATTGCAACATCCTCCTCAATTTGATGGCAGAACCAAAAATGCCTCTCCTTAATTTTCCTTAACTCCTCGAAGGCAATGCTTGCTCAAATTTACATATCTGCCCCCTTCAACCCATGGTGAGCCTCAAAACTAAGTTGCAAACTTAAAGACCCTTGTTAGACTCTTAATACCAACTATCACTTTTCCATCGTTGGATACCATAGTAAACTAGGGATGATAAACTAGGCAGAGTGAATGAAAGAGGGAGTAACCATAGATTTCTTAGCATTGGAGTAAACCAAAAACTTGGTATGGTAGACTAGGATGGTTGGCAACGTAATGAAATGACGGCTTGCAACAATGAAGGCCCTGAGGCAGAGAATGACAGTTT
Organism: Cibotium barometz; assembly: GCF_041138505.1. Lineage (NCBI taxonomy): Eukaryota > Viridiplantae > Streptophyta > Polypodiopsida > Cyatheales > Cibotiaceae > Cibotium > Cibotium barometz. The sequence goes on from NC_141049.1 coordinate 46,651,885, forward strand.
GCCATTAAATTTGATCTAAGGCATCCATTAACACATTGAAATTTTGAAAGAGGTGAAAAAATTAACCCTCTAAACATTATGTAAAATAACTTTTGAAGGCATAATTAGCCCTCAAAACCTAATGTAAAGTAAACTAAGGGTGTTTCCAATAAGGATCTATGTAGATTAAAGTACCCTCACGTCTTGGTCGTCAAGGGAGGTGTTGGAAGCTGTTGACCTGGCTGTGCCACCTAGGTTAGCATAGTCCCATATGTAACGTGTAGGTCTAGGCATCACGCCCAACCTGTTGAGATATCGAGCTCATCTAGTGAGGCGATGGACACTGATGACCCGCCTAGGGGATAGGCCTGCTGCAGATGTGAAAGCGTTCAAGGATTGAACCAAGGAGCGAGAAAAGTTATTTATTGGCTCTCTATCAGTATACATGACACCATGATTGGGCACATACAGGATGCCAAGTCCCCCAAGGAGGCATGGGACACCTTGGTAAAACTCTATGAAACAAATACCAAGGCATGAAAGATACAGTTGAAGAATGAACTTCATACTGTGGAGAAAAAGAGTATCTCTGTGAATGACTATGCATTGAAGATGAAGGGTATTGTGCATCTATTGGTGTTTCAGTAGATGATGATGATAAGGTGGAAGTCTGTCTACGTGGTCTCGGCCCACAATACAAGGCGTTCAAGATGTCTGTTCAGACTCGGGAAAACATTTCCAATTTCACAGATTTGGTGTCTATGTTGATTATAGAAGAGAAGAGCTTGGGTGAAGACCAACAGTCTTCACAAAACAAAAACAGTTCAGAGCAATAGGCCTTCTACACAAGTTCAGGAAGAGGACGAGGTAGAGGAGGCCGTGGACGCGGTCAAGGAGGTGGCCGAACAGGTAATCAGAATTATGGCCAGCAGCAGCAACAATAACAGTCCCAGAATTCACAACAACAACAACACACAGGTAGAAGAGACCAATTCAGAGGCAGGGGGAGTCAAAGAGGTCGTGGAAATTGGCAAAGGCAGTATTACGATACACGTGGATGCTTTTATTGTGGTAAGCCTAGACATGTGTAGGTTCGGTTTAACCCTGATGGTTGTTATGTTGAAGACTTTAAAGACAAGTGCAGGTTGGTTACAAAAGGCAACAGAGTGGGCAAAATGTTTACATTGGATGTAAACATGCCTGAAGTGAGTGCTGCGACGTTTGCAAATGGTTCAGGAATTGTTGCAGACACAGACATTTGGCATAAAAGAATTGGACATGTGAATGTGCAGAGAATGAAGTCTATGCAGACTAAAGGAATTGTGACAGGGTTGAGTACCTTTTCATATGTGCGTACTCTTATCTTAGTATATGGTGTGTTGAGTGTTGAGTGAAGAAGAAGAAGATTTTCAGCCTCTCACCTTGTGTGTTCTCTTTTAGAGTTTTGTGAGTGTGTGTGTGCTTGCAAGAGATCAAGCTCTCTTCTCCCCTGCATCTTTTCACAACCCAGAGGCATTGGCAAGATCAAGCTCAAAGGCTTTCTTGCACAATCGATGATGTCATGGTCGATACCATTAGGATTTACCCACACAATCTTTTTTTGACCCAATGACCTGCAATCTGACATCAAGCTTGCCCACCTATTGGTACACACATTTAGTTCACCAACGAGCTCCATCCACGAAAGTCCAAAGGTTGAATAGCTTCACCACCAATCGATTAGCACTGCCAAGTCTACCATGAGGAAATGTACCATGCAAGTTGAATTGGGTGCATACACGTGGAGGCCACCGGTGGTGGCAAGGCCCCTCCCTCCTATCTAGCTTATATCCCATGCGCATCACATAAATGTGGAGGGATAAGAGAGGCCAAGTGTCCTTTTGTACATGTATACCCATGATTCCGAGACACACACATTGCATATGAGGTAATGTTATATATATATATATATATATATATATATATATTATGGACGTGCATGCATGCATGTGTACGTGCCTGTACGTGTGTCTGTGAGTGTGTGTGTGTGTGTGTGTGTGTGTGTGTGTGTGTAGCTACTTATTCTGCCATACTTTTGCAATCAATTATCTAAGTCTATTATAATCACAATTATCATAGTTTTCTTCAATGTAGAATTGTTGTTTATATGTGTAGGGGATGATGGATTGGAAATTATGCATATCAAGTGTACAAGATTTGAAAAAGATGGGGTGGTGTGTAGTTACATATTCTTCCATAATTTGTAATCAATTATCTAAGTCTATTATAATCACAATTATCATAGTTTTCTTCAATGTAGAATTGCTGTTTATATGTGTAGAGGATGATGGATTGGACATTATGCATATCAAGTGTACAAGATTTGAAAAAGATGGGGTGGTGATTGAAGGTAAAAGTTGGAGAAATAGCTAAAATAGAGTATGTGAAGTATGAAAGACTCACCCCTAAACCTTTGAATAGAAATGATGGCATAATTTATGGAGGATTGGAATGCATATCAAGTGTATGAGAATTGAAAAATATAGGGTGATTAAAGGCATAAGTAGGAGAGAGAGCTAAAATGGTGTAAGAGGATTGGAATGCATATCAAGTGTATGAGAATTGAAAAATATAGGGTGATTAAAGGCATAAGTAGGAGAGATAGCTAAAATGGTGTAAGAGAAGTGTAAAAGACTGACCCCTAAATCTTTAAATACTATTGATGGCATAATCTATGGAGGATTTCTCCTATACAACTCCATGAAGATGATTATGAGATTAAGGTGAGTTATAACCCTTGTTCAAATTTTAACATGCCCTTGGCTTTTTATGTTCTTATTTCTATAATATTGTGGGGTATTCAATTGTCGTAACTTTGAATTATTATCACATAACTCTTGCACATTTTGTTACATTTATAGTTATAGTTATGGATCACAAGTTCTCATCATCATTGAGGCAAATGGGATTGTGCTCCATTGATAGACTATGTAAGTGTAATATATTACTCAATTTTACATATGAATTTGAATATGAATATAAGAATGGTTGTTAATCTTTGAAGCTAGATAAGTAAGCTACAAATACCTAGTGATGGGACAATTTTTCCATCATTAGGTATTCAATATAAAAAACTGACATGATGGATTACATAGTCAAAAAAAATGTCAACACATTTCTTGATGTAAGAGTATGGTGAGCCCAATTCTGGTGAAAAATTCAAAAATTAATTTATATAAGTTGACAATTTGCAAGTTGTGTGTTTGATTTTAGAATGCCATTAATGTACTCATGTATTCACATTAAGGAATGCTTAAGCTTAGGATGCTAAAAACTCATATGGACATTGGTGTATGTAAGCATTTCATGCTTCTTAATGAGCATAAATAGAGATTGAGATATTATTTAATAAGTTTTTTATTAAAAAATGTAAATCTACTCTTTAAGAGCTCATCAAATTAAAAGTTAATCCAACTTGTTTCAAACTTATCTAATACTTCTTTGGTCATGAGTTTATAGGTGTGTATTTCACCTCACCTTTTGTTGGTGTTTTAATATACAATGTTGTTGACATTTTTTTTAAAATATGTCTTTGATTCTATGATTATATTTGTAAATTATTACTATGAAGTTTCAAATGTTAGTATGGCACTTGCATTTTCCAAAGAAATGGTAGAAATATGCCTTGACATGTTGGAGAAAATCCTAGTCCCAAGTGAATTGTAACTTCATGTTTTGGGTTATTGTTTTCCCTTACTATCAAGACAAGCTAGGTTTGGACACCTTCTTACAAGTTTTGATATCAAGGTGTGTCGATGGTCACATTTTGGTTATATCAGCTATATTTTTGCAACCATTCTCCCTACTATCAATCAAAGGATGTGTAACTTAATTGTGAATTAAAGCATTTGAGCAAGCCTTCATTTCTTAGCATGTAGTTGAATGTTTAGGGACTTTTACGTTTTGCTTAATCGATTATTTGTGGCAACATGTATTGTAAGCATAGCGTAAGCACACACTTTTAAATTTTTGCATGAAATTAATCTAGATTGTTGACCATTATCTTACCCATACAAAGGTCTTTTTGGATTGTTTATACACATGATAGACAAAAATGCAAGTAGGTTAAATGTGTTGATAGAAATACTTTATTCTTTTATTTACAAAACAAGTAATGAATTCTTGTTACAATGTCTATGAAAAAATGATAATGGGTTTTAATTTTGTTATATATAATGATAAGAATCGATCATTAGGAAGCACTATTTGCACTTGTAAACCATTCTTCCAAATGTTGCCTTGGATACAACAAAAACTCCCATGTAGCAAAAATTAAAGCATAAGTAACACAAACGATACTTGGGCAATGAAATTATGCCTTCAACAATATTACATTGTTTCCAAATGAAGAATCTCCTTTCTAACCCACTAAGTGTGCTTGTGTGTATTATGATGATGAAAGCATCAATGTGGCATATATTGTATTTGCTTTGAATGGTACCTACATTTTTTGCACAAAAGAATTGATGGTGGATCCACCTATTACTTTCTCATGTAGAGCTTTCCATGCTTTATTGACTTTATCATGCCCCAATAAATGTTGAATTATCAGTAGGGATGCTTTATGATAGCTTACATAATTTGCACTATAAAACAACCTCTTGTGAGTCTAACATCTTGTGATCCTCTTGTGAGTATGGTAGCCTCTTGTGAGTATGGTAGCTCTGAAGATGATGAGTGGCACCTAAGTGAGGCTTATGCTCTTATACTAGAAACTAAATTTTTATCCAAAGTGAGGCTTATGCTCTCATTCTAGAAACTACATTTTCATCCAAAGTGAGGCTTATACTAGAAACTATATTTATGAAGTGTGAGTAAATTGGTAACTACTTTAAATAATATATGTGATCATGCATACAAATAAGAATCTATGGCAAAGTAAATTGGATGTGAAGTGTGCTAAAGTGTGAGTAAATTGGTAATTAATTTAAATAATATATGGAAAAGTACAAGCCGAAGATTGCACAATTCACTCTAATGCTCATAATAGAAAAAATATAACTCAAAAAATAATTATAAAGAGAGTTGAAATTTCTATGCCCCTACGTATAGAATCCAAGTTTCTAGAGACTTTATCTTCTCAAAAAAAGAGAATCCATCTGTATAAAATATATCAACACAAGAGTGTTGACACTATAGTTCTTCTTTCACCTTTTGTAGCTCTTTATGCTACTTAAATTACTTCTTTGTTAGCACCATCAATGCAAAAGTTAAATGCTACATCACCTATGTATAGTGAAGCAACACAAGTATCAAGAAAAGCCTATTTCATAAAAATAAAGTACGTGAGCCTAGTTCATTCAAAAAGGCCTATTTCATAAAAATAAAGTATGTGTGACTAGTTCATACAAAAAGGCATGAGCTTACATACGTGAGCTTGAACACATGAACTTCCAAACAACAAGAGGTTGGACACATGAGTCTAGAGGCGTGAACCTAGAGATGTGAGTTAAGCAAAACAAAAAAGTTTAAAAAACAAAAAAAAAAATCAAAACTAAAAAAGTTTTTTTTGGGTAGATTGAGCAAACAGACGTGTAAAATCAATTTCAAGCCTGCTTCGTTTCACTAGAGTGAATCTTTGATGTAAACTCATTTTGGACTAATTGTTAGAAATGACAAATCGCACTTTTTCTAACATGCCCAGCCTTTGGTCCTAGCAAATGACTAGTACCCAATATAGCACTTTCCTATTAAGAAGGCAAAACTCCTTTGAATCCACCTCCAATGAGGAGATTTGGGACAAAATGAGCTGACTAAACATAAACATGAGCAGAGAAACAATGGAACACTTGGAAAGAGGAGCTGCTACCAACAGTCCTTCGAGTACTAGATTCACCAACTGGCTCTATAAATAGTACCATAAACTTCATGAAAAGGGAATTAAATGGCCTTATCTTTGGGTGAAGCTCTAGTGAAGGAGCATGCTTAAGAACCACAATTTGTGAGGATCATGAGGTGATCTATGAGGTGGGATTGTGAGGTGTGATTTGTGAGGTGGGATCGTTGGGATCGTGAGGTGATCATGCGATCCATGAGGTAGGATCCGTAAAGTGGGATCATGAGGCAATCAGTGAGGTGCAATCCATGACGTGGGATCATGAGGCTATCCATGAGGTGGGATCGTGAGGTGTTCTGTGAGGTGTGATCCATGAGGTGGGATTGTGATGCGGCCGATGAGGTGGGATTGTCACGAGGTGCGATCTGTGATATGCGATTCACTTGGTGGAGATAAGGCTCCATGTAGTGCCTTTCGTTCAATTAAAGATTAATATATTCAAGGTAAGATGAGCCAAGTTAAAGGTGTAGTGATGTGAGAACAGAGAAGCGCACGCAAGTGAATCAAGGCGGTGAACAGAGAAGCACAACCAAGAGAATCAAGGTGTTGAATAGAGAAGCACATGGAGGACAAATTCAATTGGCAGCTCTTTAATGTTGAAAACCAGGAAGAATTGGCAAAGCTTGATTAATGAAACTACTTAATTTTAATTTCAAGCGTTTAATTGGAAGCTACCTACATATGATTTACTTCTACACCCAATTTCTCTTTTCTCCTTTCTTCCTCAAGTCGACTTAATTCGATGCGAAGGTTACTCTCTCTTTCATAATTGAAAACCACCATCTTTTCTCAGGTAAAAGCCACAACACTCTCTCAATTTCTCAGTTGAAAACCAATCTCTCTCTCTCTCTCTCTCTCTCTCTCTCTCTCTCAAAAATCACTAACACTACCTCTCTTCCTCCTTCCCTTTCCCTTATCCCCTTCTTTAAAAAAAAAAGTTTAATGTACTACTAATGCATCAACTTCCTAAATCTAATAATAAAACTAAAAAACTAATGTTGATTAAAATCCTACTAACACTCAAAACACACAATTAATGTACAAAATCTTAAGCAAAATCATACACACACTAATACTAACAATAATTAAGCAAAAATCATGACAACCACAACAAATTAAAAAAAAATCCTTTCGTATCCTCCTTTCAATTGAATCAAACCCTACACCGGATCTTTCACTGAATGCAACAACACAAAAATTAGCTTTACACAAGAGTCTAATCAAATGCTAAGGCAAAGCAATCGTGCTTATGAAGCACCAATGGAAATCCCAATTACACCACACTCACTAGCACTAGACTAACCAAGTGAAGTACACTTAAACACACATATATGCTAAGGTAAAGAAACCATGATACCTACCGGAAGTAGCATCAATGGAAAGCCCAATTGCACCACACTCACTAGCACAAGACGTTAACCAAGGGAAATTCACTTAAACACACATACATGCCAAGGAAAAGCAACCATTCTCCCTGACAGTAGAAGCAATAATGCTAATGGAAAGCCCAATCATTATGCCACACTCTTTAGCATAAGGCTAACCAAGTGAAGTGTAGTTAATGATTAAAATTCTGCTAACATTGACAACCACAATAAATAAACAAAAAATCCTTTCTAGTCCTCTTTTTAATCAAATCAAACCCCAGACTAGATCTTTCTCACCGAATGCAACAATACAAGCAAACCTCAACACTGGAAATATCATTGAATGGCAAGCTTAAAACAAGAGTCTTGTCCAAGGATGACACTGTGTTTAACCCATAATTGACATTTGAGTGGTGGGTTAATGAGATGTGGTAGAGTCTGCATCTCTCAAAGATGAGTAAGATACTCCTTTCACTTTGAGTGCATGTAAAGGTCATCAATGAATATCTCCAGGATCTTTCAAAAAGGATATCCTTGAAGGCTATACACATCAAGCATTGGAAGGTGTGGCGGAGGGGGCATTGGTCTATCCGAATGGCTTTTGACATGATAAACATAGGTTCCCCATTCCGTAGCAAAAATATTATCTTGTATTGATCAACTGGGTTGATTGTAGCATGAGAGAAGGAATCCAAGAGCTTCTATTTTGGACGACTCTTTCCAACATGTGGTTGGAAAGAGCTTCTATTTTGGACGACTCTTTCCACAATGTGGTTGGTGTAAGGGAAGGGGTAGTTATCATGAACTGTGGTGGAATTAATATTTTTGAAGTTAATACACACTCTCAGCTTTCCGTTCTTTTTGAGAACCATCACTATTAGCAACACCCACTTAGTGTGCTTAATTTTGTATGCAAATATTAGCTCTTCTTTGACCATTCGTCCATCCTTAGGATTCATGTGATAGGCTCTTTGTTTTGATGATTTTGTGCCTTCATGGAGAGGGTTGGTGTGTTACACCACTTCTTTAGGAATTCCCATCATGTCAACGTATTGCTAGGCAAAAACATCCTAAAATTTTGTAATCAAGGCTATCAATTCTCCTTCTTGCTTAGGGGTGAGGTCCTTGGAAATAAACATTGGTGAGGCCATCATATGAAGCATGTGGCTCTCCACTTAGGCTTCTTTGAGCCTTCTCACAGTGTAAGTACTGCTCTGTCCCCAATGTTGTAGGGCTTGAAGTACTTGAGCACTTACCTCAGATCTTCTTGAGGCTTGGTGAGCTCTTTGAGTTTTGCTTATTTATCTGCCTCAACCTAGATCTTATTGAGCTTATGTCTGACGACTCAGTAGAGCTTGGCTTGCTCAGAGCTTGTGGGCTCCTCATCACACATTTATTGACCACTCAAGCCAAAATTATTACCTTGTTTAAGTAAGATTCCCATCATCTAGAGTAGGTCTCGTGTGAATCCACTATCTTGGCTATCAAAAGATGAGCCCTCAAGCATGCATGGCTATTGTGATTAAGGAGCACTAATTGTATGGTCAGCTATAGCCTAATTAACATGATGATGATGAAAAGATTATGCTAACTAAGCTTAAGACTCAAGCACAATTAGGTTACAAGATTGAGAGTTGTACTCATAAAGAGGCTTGAGATCTTGGTTGTATTCATTACTTGAAAATGACCCTTTTTATATGAGGAGGATACACCTCTTACAAATATGCTCATGTGGGATAATGCTAAGTGTGATGTGGCTGCATGCTCATGATCCTGGTCCTCTACTCATACCTTCCCCTCAATGGCACCACAAAGTTCAACACCCCCCCTTGGTGCCATGATGTATAGGCTACTTAAGGTGGTTGGATGTGAATCACTGCCCCTGGGTGTATAAATTGCTATTCTTAAGTGGTCAATTGTGATAAGAATACATAATACAAAGGACTAGGTCTACTCATCAGTTCATGGGTTAAAGTGGTGAGACTTGTCGAGATGCTTATCTCGGGGATCTTCTCAGTTCTTGATGAAGCCTCCATGTAGTTGGCCTCCTAGTTCTTCAGTCTACATCCTTCTTCCTTGTGCCCAAGTTTGTTATAGTGTCCATATTTGGGCTTGTATTTGAGTTTGCATTCTCTTTTGAAGTGTCCTTTCCTTTTGCAGTGGTAGCATTCTTTTATGCCCTTGTTGGTGTAGAATGGTTGTTCCCTTATTGTACTTTATGTTCCATTCTTTAGCTAGTTCTCTTTTTCAAGTAGGGCTAAAATACCACCCTCAAATGTTGGTTTAGGTAAATTCTTTAGAGTGGTCACTAGTGCACCATATTCCTCTGGCATGCTTTTTATATGTGAGACCCCTCTGCCCCCTCTGCACACCAGATTCCCGATAGCTACTACAGCGGAAGTAGCTTCCTCTTGCGCGGGGCAGGGTTTCCCACTCGGGGCCTCGCCCTCGAATGTCCAGACATGAGACTAATCTGGTGGTCATTCTGAAACCGAAACCGGGAAAATTTCCCTTGCTCGAAAAACAGGGACGATTCCATCTTTTTGATTTTCTTAACGAATTTTCTAATAGGGTCAAGAGACTAAACTATCCTTCACCTGATTAAACTAGATAGAAGGAAAACTATCACTGACTTAATTTGAAGAAATCAACGCTTTTTTCCTAACCAAAATCAGGCACAGCCGTTGATCTAATCATTTGAGGACATCAACACTTTTTTCTTAACCGAAGTCAGGCACAGCCATTGATCTACTCATTTGAGAAATTATTCAGGGTTTTATTTAACTACTCGAATTCTAAGCGTATTCCTATTATTTCAATTTAATTATTAAAACTCCATTGATTCCAGCCTAACCCCCTCATCGGTTAGCCACCACCCAACCACGGGAACTGGTAGAACTAGACAATTACTCACCCACCCATAATTGAATGTCTTTCTTAACTTTTGCTTTCGAATACAGATACGCACACACTCCTCTTTGAAACTTTAACATATAGAATAATCCATTGACAAACAGTTATTGGTTACAGATGTCATAACTCAAAAATTCCATCCAGTCCCTTGTTTTTCAAAAAACAGTATCACTCTGGACTCTCCGTTGAGACTAGCTGGTCGGCAAACGAGATCCAGTAAACAGATTACAATAATCATTTTGTCCATCATACATATCTCCCACGACATACGCATGTCCTAGGCACCGCGAGCCCGTGCATCGCCTGGTCAGAACCCTCCAGGATCCTCCTTAGGTGTCCTGGAACTTCACTTTAGGGACCGCTTTATCGGCCCTCGCCCATCGTACCAGAAGCGCACCATTTTCAACCATACCGAGACTGGTCAAGACCTAGGCAGGCTTTGCCGCGTGAGCTGTCCTTTAAACACTCCCCGCCAGTTGTTGCAACTGAACTTCCCTTACAAAACATATACCAAATGCTCCCTCCACCATTCTGGTGTAAGACAGTCCTTTAAGAAAACACGGTTTCTATGTAAGTTTTAAGTTTGATTTTCTTTTGAATACAAGGAATATTTCTTGAATCAGTATTCCTAAAACTTCTTGATCGGAATTTTAAATTTCATACAAGAATTTCTCGAATTCTATAACCTTGATCCACAGATCAATTCGAAGGGTCTCAAACTTAGTTTCAGATTTGGCGGGAGTTTTGAGTGTATTTTTCTAAACTGGTCACACCTTCTTTCCTCGAAATTGACGAAAGATTTTTGGTCATAGTTTGGTCTTGGTCATAGTTTGATTCAAGGTTCGAGTTAGATAAGATTTTTCATGAACTATCTATCTCGAAAAGGTTTGATAATTCAGTTACTATTTTACTCAATTTCTTTCTTTGAATATTCGCTTAGCTAAATTCTAAATTAGTTACGAATTCCAATGAGGAATAAATTAATCATTTATCTGAATATTTCGATCTTGATAGATTTCTTGAATTTTCTTTTTACAATCCGTGGGAATATAAAACAATAGAAATTTCTCTCTTAGAGTATTTAATTATTCATTTATCAAATACTCATAGAATTTAAACATAGAATATAAGAGAATTCTAATTTTGATATAAAAATTCTTTATGCATCTATTTATGCATAAAAATAAACTTCAATAGGAATAACACTTTAAAAAAAATCTTTTTATACATAAAATCAATTTAATAGGAATAACACTTTTAAAATAAAAAGAATTTCTTATGCATCTATCTATGCATAAAAATCAAATTTAATAAGAATAACACTTTTATAATAAAGAAATTCCTTTATGCATCTTTCTATGCATAAAAATCAAGTTTAAAAAATTTCCTTTATGCATCTTTCTATGCATAAAAATCAAATTTAATAAGAATAACACTTTTATAATAAAATTTTTCTTTATGCATCTTTCTATGCATAGAAATCAATTTTAATAATTAATATCAGTGATATCCATGCTTATTCATAGTAGGTGAATATGCACATGGAGTAATTAGAATATTTTTTTTAGATGCAAAAATGGTGGGAATTACTCTTTTGGAATACATAAAAATAAATTTTCTTTTTCATAAAATTCTGGAAAATTTTGCCATAACCTCCTTTGTATGGTTGACCATTTCTCATTTTTATCATTCTTTATTTAACTTAAATTAACCCAAATTAGATTCATAGAACTCTAATCTACACAATTTTCTAAATTCAATAGAGTACAAAACATAAAAATCAAGAAAAACATAGATTTAAAATTCGTAAAATAAGCAAGAAAAGTAGCTTACATGAAGCTTGTAAGCTCTCCTTTGGCTTGAGGGATTGAGGATTCTACTCTTGTTTGAAGCAAGAGTGGCCACCAATGCACTTTGGAGAGGATTAGGCCAAAAACAATTGAATTATTAAGAAATTCAATGTAGATGGCTCAGGGTAGGAGTAGAGTAGCAGTGCATAAACACCATTAAGCTTTTACAAAGGGGGAGGCTTCTATTTATAGGAAAAAGTGAGCCTCTAACCAAGCAAACTGATTCTAGAATTTTCCAGATCAGTTTGGTCAAATTTTGACCATTTTTGGGTCAGTTCAGCTTACTTTTTGGATCTAGTTTTGAAACAGGAGAGAGGAGAGATGAAAATATCTCATTTTATTGATTAAGAATTGGGGGTAATGATGAGAAAAAGGTGCCTACTTCATGAGGGGAGATCCCCATTCTGAGGTGTCAAAATTCAGTTTTTTAATTGTTTTCTTTGGTCCTTAGTCCACTCTTCATCTTATGTGAGCATTTACTCATTTTTTGGGGGGGGGGGGTTTCTTTTATTCTTCAATTTATCTCCTCCCTAGATTTGGATTAATCTTATTGGTCCATAAGAACCTTAATCCAAAATTTTCAAAAAATCTGGACCCTTAGGCTAAGGTCTTTTGTGCACATTATAATTTATTTCTAATGCACCTTATGAATTTCTTTTTAAACTTCTATTTCGGGGGAATTTATTTTAACAAGAAGGGATATTTTTCCATCCAAAGATATCTAAAAATTGAATTATCTCTCTCTATAATATTTTCTCTCTTTAGAACATTTTCTCTCTCTAGGCAAAAATAGGTAGAAATAAGATCTTTTATTATTCTGAAAAGGGGATTGATTACAGGGGGAAGAAACTGGACATCTTGAGGGGCTGGGGAGGAATCTTACATTATAAGTATGGCAAGTGCATCCTTTTAACATGTCTTTGCATCAAAGCCATCCAATTGGGTCATGATGCTTTCCGTTTTGCTTATGAATTATGCTAGTGGCTCTTGAAATTCCATCTTTAAGCTAGAAAATTATATTTTCAAATTGATTTCTTGATTTTTGGCCTTGGAACCAAATATTAAATTTAACTCATCCCATTCTTGGTTTGCCGTGGTTTTGGAATCAATGTGATGAATAAGATAAGTGCCCAAGTGCAATCTAATTAATGACAATGAATGTTTATCTTTTTTAGTCCAATCTGTTGGATAAGCGAGTTCATTTTCCTTAATTACTTTCCATATATACTTCATTTGTGTGACCCAGCTATGAAACCCTTCTGCATGCTCTTGATCCTGGTTCTCTACTCATACCTTGCCCTCAATGGCACCACAAATTTCATCATTGGCCAAAATCGAGACCTTGGTTAAGTCAACTTCCCACCGTCTAGAGTAGGTCTCATGTGAATCCACGACCTCAATATAGCAAAGCCAGTGAAAATGCATCTCCATAGGGATAAGATAATTCTTAAGTTATCTATATAGTTTTCTCCTTCTTGGCGGGTGACTGTGGGTACTACATAAGTTGATCCTTCTGCTGAGGAGCCCTCACTGGATGAATCACTAGACTGCTCCTGGTTTGAAGTCATTGTTGGCTCCCAAAAGGGATGTTACACTAAGAATGAACATGGAGTTTATTTATGTACCTTCCCTAGTCTTGCAATCCTTTTTCCAAGCTTTTGTGGAAGAGTGTCCATGGTTATCAAGGCATGGACCTAACCCTCAGAGTCATTAGATTTTGGGAGAGTCTTGTGGTCTTGATCTTGATCTTCACTATCTAACAACTTGTTGCAACATTTACACATGTATTGACTTAAGTGATTGGGATTTTTGTATCAACAGACACATTGGTGAGAATGTCTCCACACCAATGGGATGAGCCTTCCACATCAGGGAGGACTAGTTACCCTTGTGTATATAAATGTGATTGGTTTACCGTTATGAACCAAGCTTGCTTCTCTTATGTAAGGTGTACTCGGCTTCACAACTAGAAGTGGCCACAGTAGGTTGCTTCTTGCTCAACCAAGATGTGCATGAGCGAGCATAAAAAAAAACCCATTGTGGACACTCTTGCGTAATAGCAACCAGCCCAATCTGAGTCTGAAAAAGCATGTAAATCTGGTGGCAACGATCCCCCTTTGGGATAAAACAACCCAAGATGCGTGTGTTTACTTACATCTTTTTTGTGAGATTATGGACTCATGTCTACCCAAGAGCTAGCTTTGACCTGGTTTTCATAGTTTTATTAGATTTTTTAGACTTTATAGGGAGGATTAAGGATATTAAGCTTAGTTCATGGTGGTTATGCTAGTAATTAAGTTATTATTATTATTATTATTTTTTAAATTTCTAATGCGCATGAAAAATATAAAATGCATGAACACAAGTATCCCACTTAAATCCACATGTAATGGACCTTAATGCTCATATTTTCAGAGTGGATTCCACTCTTAATCATAATTACTAAGTCATTACATGGCTAATGCTACAAGATTAAAGTCTTATGAGCTTCAAGATCATATAAAGAAATCACAATTTTTATTATTCCAAGAAATGAAAATAGAATGCCCTAATGTAAGTCAAACTAAAAAATAACTTAACACATTCAAGATTCTAAAACCGTATGTTTTTTTGGCATGTGACCTCCCAATAGCTTAGAATGGATGGATGAATGGAGCTAACTAGTCCCCTCAAGATGGTTCCAAATATGTTTATATTAAGAGCTTACCTTAGCCTTATTTTAACCTTGTTGAGTGTGGTACATGATGGAAAGTGTTGGAATTAGGGTTGTAGGAAAGCACACAAAGCATGGAGATGAAGAAGCAAGAATGCACACAACACAAAGTGTATTAGATTGTGTCAATGTACAAAAGATAAGTTAGCCCTAGAATGATGGGCGTATATACAAGCCGAGGAAAAAAACCTCCTAAAGAGGGAAAAAGTGCCCCGGCGGTCCTAAGTGTGTTCACACACATCATTGCCTATGTATATGGCAACAAATCCCCCCTGGGAGTGATGGTGTGAATGAGAGCTGGCACTCATGTATAGGGGAGTGCCATGCCCGAAGTAGATCAATCCACAAAGGGGAGCAAGCCCAAAGCTTTGCGGAAAGCTTCGAACTTCTCACGAGGAAGCGCCTTTGTGAAAAGATCGGCGAGGTTGTCCTGTGTTGGCACATAGGCCAAGCTGATCTCTCCTGCTGAGAGTCTCTCCCTGACATAGTGATAATGCACCTCAATGTGCTTTGTGCGAGCATGAAAAACTGGGTTTCTCGCAACTGCCAATGCGCTCTGACTGTCAGTGAAGATAGAGGTGGCAGACTACAACACCCAAGTCAGCCATAAGCCGTCTAAGCCACACACACTCAACCGTAGCTGTGAAAGCTGCCCTGTACTCAGCTTCACAACTAGAAGTGGCCACAGTAGGTTGCTTCTTGCTCAACCAAGATATGCATGAGCTATCGAGCATGAAACAAAAACCACTAGTGGACACTCTTGTGTCATAGCAACCAGCCCAATTTGAGTCCGAAAAAGCATGTAAATCTGGCGGCAACGATCCCCCCTTGGGATAAAACAACCCAAGATGTATGGTGCCACTCAAGTAGCAAAAGATGCGTTTAACTGCCTTCCAATGCTGAGACCCTGGGCTATGCATAAACCTGCTCACCTGTGAGACTGCAAACTGAATGTCCGGCCTCGTAATGCATACATAAATGAGGCAACCAACAGTTGTCTGATAGAGTGTGACATCAAAGTGATCTCCAGCATCATGAAGACTCAACTTCAAACCTGTCTCCATTGGAGTAGCAATAGGCTTGTAGTCTTCAAGGCCAAATCTTCGCAACAATGTCTCAATATACTTTGTCTGACACAAAGCAATACCTCCATCACACTGCTTAAATTGTATCCCCAAATAATGATGCAAATGTCCCAAATCTGACATCTCAAAAGAGGCATTCAAATCAGCCTTAAAATCAGCAATATGACTCTCATTTGGTCCTGTGAGCAGCATGTCATCGACATAGAGAGCAATGATTAGATGTACACCATCCACACGTTTAACGTACAAAGTGCTTTCTGTTGGACTATTCTGAAACCCATGTGCAGTCAAATATGCATGTATCTTTTCATACCAAGCTCGTGGAGCTTGCTTTAAACCATATAAAGCCTTTTTTAAACTGCACACTTTGTTTTCCTGCCCTCTTTGAACAAAACCATGAGGCTGCGATACATACATCTCCTCATGCAAATCTTCATTCAAGAACACAGTCTTTATGTCCAACTGATGTACATTCCAACCATTATGAGCTGCCAATGCACAAATGCTACGAATGGTAGTCATACGACAAGTGGGGAGCAAAGGTCTCATCAAAATCAATGCCCTTTTCTTGAGCATAACCCTTTGCAACAACAAGTCTAGCCTTATAGCGATCAACACTGCCATCTGGCTTTCGTTTCAACTTAAAAACCCACTTACATCCAATGGCCTTTTTACCAATAGGCAAATCACACAAAGACCATATACCATTCTTCATTATAGCATCATATTCACTTTGCATTGTAGCCAACCAATTTTCTGAATTTTGTGCCTTATTAAATGAAAGAGGTTCTTCCTCTTCACACATACTAGACACAGCCAAAGCATAACAATCTGATGTATAAGAGGCATGCTGAAAACCTGAACGAGTATGACTAGTCATAGGTGCATCAATCTTACTATCACGCAAGGTTTGCACTAGCCATTTAGGCATACCTCCTCTAGCCTGCTCATTTTCAGCCCTATCCTCACATGAATTACATCCTGTAAATCTGCATCAGAAATAGGCTGATCTATGATGTCATTTGAAATCTGCATAGGCTGAATATTTGCCTCATTAGGACTTACATTTGAATTCCCACCTGTAAAGAGAGGCAACAATGTATCAAATACATCCCGTGAGCTCACACCTGTCTCTTTGGTACATGATAACAAAGGCTGCACAGCATCTTCCACAAAAACAACATCTCGACTAATCAAGATACGTTTTGACTGCGGATGATACAATCTGTAACCCTTGCTTTCAGCACTGTAACCAACAAAAATGCATTTGACAGCCTTATCATCCAATTTTCTGCGTTGTTGCACAGGCACTAAAGCATAGGCCAAGCAACCAAAGACACGCAAGTGACCAATAGAAGGCTTCCTGCCATGCCAAGCTTTGTATGGAGTAATAGACTGCAAGGCCTTAGTGGGACACCTGTTGAGTACATATGCAGCACACATGACAGCCTCAAGCCAAAACGCATGTGGCAAAGCTTGGCTCTTGACCATACATCGTGCCATCTCCATAAGTGACCTGTTTTTCCTCTCAGCAACACCATTTTGCTGAGGGGTATACGGCACTGTACATTAGTGTTTTATCCCACGACTAGCCAGAAATGCATCAAATTCTTTAGACAAGTACTCCCCCCCTCGATCAGAACGGAGGGTGCCCACAGTACAATTGGATACATTTTCAACCATAAGATTAAACTGTTTGAAGCACAAAAACACTTCGGACTTTGCCTTCAGTGGATATACCCATGCATGCCTTGAGTAATCATCAATGAAAGTCACGAAGTACAAGTGTTTACCAAATGACGGAGTTTGCATAGGCCCACATACATCACTATGTACAAGTTGCAATTTGCGAGTGGCCTGCACAGAACCATCCTTTGGAAACATAGAACGCTGCATTTTGCCCAAAATACAGCCTTCACAAACATGTTTCAATGGTGCCTCAAGAGGGGGCAATGAAGCAACCATATCAAATTTCTGCAAACGCAGCAAACTAGAAAAGTTCAGATGACCAAAACGAGCATGCCATAGTTTTGCATCTGAAACTGCCTTTTCATCAGAAACTGCATTTGCTGAATCTTCCACACACTTGTCATAAGAATTGAGCCTATACAGCCCACGAAACAAGGTGCCAGATACAATAATCGTATCACCAAAGTCAAATCATGAACAGTACATCTGTCAACCACAAATTTGACTACAAATCCAAGTCTAACAAGCGCAGAGACAGACAATAGATTCTTCTTTATCCCTGGCACATACAAAGCATCTGAAAGTGTGAAAGCGCTGCCATTTGCAGCAGTAAGCATAATTTTACCAATGCCCTTCACTGGGTAAGAAGCATTATTGGCACATGTGACAGTATTCCCATAAGGGACAGCCTCAAGAGAAGTGAACATATCACGATGCGAGGTAATGTGCTTTGTAGCACCACTGTCAAAATACCAAACATGAGAGTCAACAGAAACTGCCAAACATGCATCATGTAGAGATGGGTCATACTGGCAATACACGCTAAACGCCCATTCTGTATCCTGCACAACATTTGCAGAATCTACATTTGTAGAAGCATCCGCTATTGTGGCTGCATTTGACTCTTTCTTCTTTGCCTCTTTAGCCTTTAGCTTAGGGCAATTCTTAATGACATGATCATTTGCCTTACAATAGTTGCACCTGGTCTTTTTCTTGCCTTTATCAAGAGCCTTCTCAGACTTATTGTTGCTACTTGTGGAAGGAGAAGAAGTTGTAGACCTACTAATAGGAGAAGAAACAGTGGAAGGGGCTGCCTTACCACTTCTTCTCTGCTCTGCTGGGCAGCAATAAATGCTTGATCAACTGCATGCTGCCTGGCCCTGTTTTGCCTGGACTGCGCTTCTTGCAAGAGCTTGTTGACTAAAGTATCATACTTGACAGCATCAGGTCTGTCCTCATTAAGAAGTCTCCACGTGGAAGCAAAAGTCTGATATGTCTCAGGTAAAGCATCAAGAATAGTCTGCACAAGAGAATGATCAGGAATAATCTCACTTGCAGAAATCAACTGTTCTTCTTGTCATCATCTTCTTGCATAATCTTCAATTCTCAGCAAGAAAAACATTCATTTCATCAACTTCTTGCATAATCTTCAATTCTAGCTCTTTACGCAGGTAAGCGATTTTTGCCTCGTTACGACCTGCATACAAACTAGCTAGAATATCCCAAGCCTGTTTTGCTGTTTTAGTTGAACGAATATGCGGGGTGATGTTACGTTTGACAGAAAGTGCAATCAAGGCATGAGCCTGCGCATCTTTACCATCCCAATGAGCTTGTTCAGTAGTGGGTAAAACAGCAGCAACAGTAGAGCTGCTAGAACCTGCAACATCCTAAACAGATCCTACATCCACAGAACCTGGATGCACATCCGTACCCTGCACAATGTTCCACACTCCTTTTGCAACCAAAACATCCTGCATCATGTATGCCCAAAGTGGGTAGTTGCTGTCTCCATCCAGTTTGTCTTCAGCAGACAACATGCGAAATACATCATTGCTGTTATCAGCCATGGCCAATGACTGAAACTGATGCAAAAGCTACCTGTAATGAAGCAAAGACTGAACAGAAGACAACTTGTGCTATGAAGCACGGTCCACAATAGAACACGTATGCCTGTTTTGCAGAAAACTGCACTGTCGAAGTTTCTGCAAAAAATGACGAAAACACTTGTGCAGAACTTGAAATGCACCATCCGTCTCTATGAAGGCACAAAACCATCCAAATAGAGGGCCTACCACATGACTTTGAAGTATAGACAAATGGTTAAAGAAGAGCTAGGCAAGCTCATTGTGACATGAGCTTTTTGTATGAGATTGAGCTCATCGATAGAAGAACAAAAAGCTTCTCAAAAAATATTTAATGCCACCATAATTCATGATCATTATCATATACCTTACACACACCACATGTTGGAAATAGTCATCACCAATGCAGAACCTTACAAATTCTTGGATGGCTTCTCAAGCTACAACAATGAGGTGATCATACAAGACAACATTTTATATGGAGTGGGGGACCTATGCTTATCAAACTTGTCATTTGTCTTGACTAATGCTCTAGTCGCCTTCCATGCTTGATGTGTATAGACTTCAAGAATCTCCCTTGGAAGATCCTAGATATATTCATAGATGAAATTTATGGAAGGAGGGTATTGATCATCTTAGGCTTGTTTTAAAGAGATGACGTAGACTTAAGCTACAACCAGGTGCTATAACTAGGTGGCAATACAAGATAACATTTTCTATGGAGTGGAGAGCTTGAGGATGGCTTTAGAGGCTACAACTAAGTGATAATATAAGATAACATTTGCTATGGAGTGGGAGACCTATTCTTATCACACGATGCCATTTGGCTTAACCACCAATGCACCCACCATTTTCCAACACTTGATGTGTATATCCTTTAAGATTATCCTTTGAAAGATCCTCAAGATATTAATAGATGACCTTTGTGTGCACTCGAAGTGAAAGGAGTATCCTGATCATCTTCTAAGGCTTATTTTAGAGAGATGATGATGCAAAGTCTACCAAATCTCATTGAATGCACTCAAATGACAATTTTTGTTTAACACATTGTCATCCTCGAACACATTACCTCCAAAAATGTCATCTCCATAGATGAGAACTAGATCCATGTGATCTTGGAATCACCATCACCTAGGTACATAGATTCAAGGGTATTATATATATTCATCGTCTTGTGTGCCATATATGCTAAATTTTTATATAAGTTATCGATTGTCTTTAAATGGACAAAGGAATGCCAATGGGCATACAAAATTTTGAAGAAGACAAGTGCACCCATCTTGAGATCCCCCAACTAGGCTCTATTTTTCCATGTGTATATCAGGCCAAGGCCTTTACCAATAAATTACCAATCCAAACATGTTCCAATTGTGATCAAACTTTGCAAGCATGTGGGGAGGGGTCCCCCCCACATAAGGCTTGTGCAAATCTAGCGGGGGCTAGGTACACTATGCCACACGCTCACGAAATTTCTTCATGCCTGGTCCAACCTTATCTCATCTTATAAAGCAATATCTCTTTGATAATTTGTTATGGCCCATTTTAGTCTCTCCCTAAAAACACATTCATAAGAGAAAGCAAGAACAAAACTTAGCATATCATGGGAAACTTACCAATGTGTCACAATGGATGTACTCTCTTCTTTTAGAGATTTCTACATCATCATACTCCTCTGGATCTGTTACTGTACATGCTCAGTTGTTGTAGTCCATTGTGGGTAGCCACACACTTCTCTCTCTCTCTCTCACCTATGGTAGCTACACAAGAATTAGGGAAGCAAGAGAAATACTCAATTGCATTGCTCAAAAGAGTTTTCATTATATTATTTGAAGCCAAGTTCAGCCACGTCAATACCTTCCAAAACCATCATGGAACTTAGATTTTCCTCTCACCCCACACTTCATTGAATCCTATCATAAGGCTAATAATTTGGTGGAGGTAGAGATGCCAGATTGGTCACACCATAGGATCACTCTCCAATGAGGATCTCATTAGAATAGCCCTACACCTCCCAGTCATCTTAATTAAATTCTAAGTGGGATATGAGCCATGGCCAAAGTTTTGCATCAAGTCAAGGAAGGCCTCACCTCCAATGGGGCCAAGTTTGAAGATATAATAGTCATAAAATTAGTGCCCTTGACTACAATTCTTACCTTGCTCACTTAGTAAAAGGCTAGGGATCAACACAATAGGGTGTCACTCACCATTCTTGCCAAGATGCTTACAAGACACTTAACAAATTAGGCTGAGGCCTTTACCAATAAAATCCAAGGCTTGTGCAAATCTAGCGGGGGAAAGGTACACTATGCCTACATGTTCACAAAAGTTATTCATGCCACACCCAACCTTATCTCATCTTATAAAGCAATATCTCTTCAATAATGGTTATGGCGCATTTTAGTCTCTCTCCCTAAAGACACATTCATAAAGGAAAGCAAGAACAAAACTTAACATATCATGGGAAACTAACCAATGTGTCACAATGGATGTAGTCTCTTCTTTTAGATATTTCTCTATCATCATACTCCTCCGGATCTGTTATCGCAGTGGCTTAGTTGTAGTCCATTGTGGGTAGCCACACACTCTCCTCTCACTCACCCATGGTAGCATTAGGGAAACAACAAAAATACTCAATTGCATCGCTCAAAAGAGTTTTCATTATATCATTTGAAGACAAGGTCAACCACATCAATACCTTCCAAAACCATCATGGAACTCAGATTTTCCTCTCACCCCATACTTCATTGAATCCTATCATAAGGCTAATAATTTGAGGGAGGTAGAGATGTCGGATTGGTCACACCATAGGATCACTCTCCAATGAGGATCTTGTTTGAATAGCCCTACACATCCCAGTCATCTTAATTAAATTCTAAGTGGGAAATGAGTCATGGCCAAAGTTTGGCATCAGGTCAAAGAAGGCCTCAACTTCAATGGGGCCAAGTTTGAAGATATAGTCATAAAATTGGTGCCCCTAACTAGAGTTCTCACTTTCCTCACTCACTAAAAGGGTAGGGATCAACACAATAGGGTGTCACTCACCATTCTAGTGAAGATGCTTTTACAAGCCACTTACAAATTAGGCCAAGGCTACCAATAAACTCTAAGGTTTGTGTAAATCTCGCGGGGGCTAGGTACACTATGCCACATGCTCACAAAAGTTATGCCTTGCCTAACCTTATCTCATCTTATAAAGCAATATCTCTTTGATAATTGTTATGGCCCATTTCAATCTCTCCCTAAAAACACATTCATAAGAGAAAGCAAGAACAAAACTTAATATATCATGGGAAACTTACCAATTTGTCACAACGGATGTATTCTTTTCTTTTAGAGATTTCTACGTCATCATACTCCTCCGGATCTTTTGTCGCACTGGCTCAATTGGAGTCCATTGTGGGTAGCTACACACTCCTCTCTCTCTCTCACACCTATAGTAGCTACACACTCCTCTCTCTCTCACACCTATAGTAGCTACACACTCCATTGTGGGTAGCTACACACTCCTCTCTCTCTCACACCTATAGTAGCTACACAAGAATTAGGGAATATTATTTCAAGACAAGGCTATGAGGTTTAACATATCACAAAAAAGATACATTAAAAAACAAAAACATCACGCAACCACAAAGACACTTCAACACCTCGCACTAAAAACTTGCACAAGAAAGAGGAACTTTCAACAAGCCTTTGTAAAGATAACATCAAAGTAATGAGTTTGCAATCACATTATATTATTTGCAAGTTGTAACATCAATTTAAACCACATATTGTAAGATAAAAAGCCTCAAGTACTTTAGAGAGCTTTAAAGAACTTTGAGGCGATCAAGATTGTGTAGGCAAATATTAAAAAAGAAGTCAATGCTTGCAATTTGTTAAATTTTATAGACAGAATAGAGCTAAAAGTTATTATGATTGAAATATTTAGAAGTAACACTACAAGATATAGGGAGCATAGCTGCGTAAAGAGTAGAGAGGGGACCTAGGCATGAAAGTTATTATGATTGAAATATTTAGAAGTAACACTACAAGATATAGGGAGCATAGCTGCGTAGAGAGAGGGGACCTAGGCATGTGCTCAGGGTGTGCACAATTTCAGTACACGTCTATGAATGCAACTATAGCTGCGTATAGTGGCTATAGCCTCGTGCATAGCTGCGTATTGGGAAAAACATCCAAACATTTCAGAGAGCTCAAAATATCCAAATATCACAAAAGCAGAAGCACAAAATGTGATCCCAATATCACAAAAGAAGAAGCACCAAATGTATTGTAATACAATCAAATATGGACTAAGAAATTGTTTAATGAATTAGGGTGAGCTTAGCCCAACATTTTTTGCAGCTAAATGCTAAATTATTCTATCTTAAAATCTAGCAAGATCAACAAAAAGATCTATCCCAATACCAATGGACTCAAAATCATCATCTATGTAGTCCCAATAGCCTTTTCCCATCAGGAAATTCGTCAACCTGAACCTCCAAGCATGGAAGTTATTCTTATCAAGCTTCTCAGCCACAATCTGAGTTATCCCATCATTTGACATCTTGCCAAACACACAACTTTACCAGAAACTGCACTCTGGTTTTTCTGCACAAATGCTGTATTTTCTGCACAGCGGTACTGTAGTACTCTCAAATGTCACAACCAGTGACTTCAATGCACATACATACACCCAATGGCAACTGTAGACCTCTTTGCAGCACCCACAGTGTCTGCACAGTAAATCTGTCTTCCTACAGTTCTTAAAACAGAGTTCTGCAGAGAATCGATGACTTACCCGCAGTGCTCGAAATCGCCTGCTTTCTGAAAAATGGAGGTCCAGACGCACCCGAAACGCGTGTTCGGCCCGAAAATTATAGTCCAAAGGACTGTATAGTTGCCCTATAGCTTTACTCCCGCGAAGAAAGCTCCTCAATCAGAGATCGTTTGCCGGTGCCTCCCGTAGAGCTCCCGACAAGGGTGTAGTCACCAACACAATAGGGAAGAGTAGTTGAAGCTCTTACCCTCGTACCGCTTCCTGTGGTTCTCTTGCTTGCAGCTCAGCCCTTAGCACGAACCAGGCTCTGATACCATGAAAAGATGCAGGGGGGAAGAGAGCTTGAGCTCTTGCAAGCACACACACACACACTCACAAAACCCTAATAGAGAACACACAAGGTGAGAGGCTGAAATCTTCTTCTTCTTCACTCTACTCAACACTCAACACACCATATACAAGAATAAGAGTACACACAATATGAAAGGTACTCAACCAATACATACACGGGTTCTCTATAGTGTGAACTCGACTAAATGAGCTGGCGCTATAACTATGCCAGTCTCTAGAATGGCTGTCACACAGCCTGTCATCCCACTGGCCGCATATCACCCAAGATCTCACCAACCATGCCAGTGGTATAAGTGTGGGGCCTATCCCCCAGGCGGGTCATCAGTGGGCCACCGCCTCACTAGACGAGCTCGATATCGCAACAGAAACAAGATTAACCACATTCACAATCATGAAAACAATTTGGAATTTTTTAGCAAAACATCATTTATTATCAAAAGTTTGCGATATATACATAGAGCATCACGGCTCCCAAAAATCACTGCCTCAATCGTATTTGCATAAAGAAGCAAAACTGTGAAGGAGACATACCATGGTACACACGATTCATTACAGAAAGAGGTGCTGTAATTCTATCTCTAGGGATAAAGCGGCTAAGAAGCCTAAAAACTCGGCATGAAGTTCTGAAGTTCCTAGGTGAATGATCAAAGAGTTGCACATGCTTATCAGCATCATGGCTAAGGAAATATTTTGCCTAAGCCTCTGATGCTGATTGGTACTGACATTAATACATTGTCCTCCACATAACCACATATACCGACGTCGCTCAATAGGATCAGGAAAGTAAAGACTCTCAAAATGACGTGCGAGTCTCACTCTGCTTACTCGGGTCGTAGCAGAGTTAATGAGGTGCTCGAATGCAAAGGCTATCATATCCTGACTCTGGGAGAGTTCAAGAATGCCAGAAAGATTCAGGGTATTCATATATAAATTCGAATTCAATTTATGAGTTTTTAATTTTTGAAGTTCCTTCAACATAATATTAACAAGTGAAAATATTATTTTCTAGATTTACTTTAAAATTTTTAAGCAATTTCTGCTGCTGTTACGTAAATTTATGACAGCGCTCTGATACCAACTGTGAGATCCCATTGCCCCCTCCGCGCACCGGATTCTCGATTGCTGGCAACGGAAGCAGCTCACTCCTACGCGGGGCAGGGTTTCCCACTCGGAGCCTTGCCCTCGAATGTTCCGGCATGAGACTAAACTGGTGGTCATTTTGAAAATTGAAACCGAGAAAATTTTCCATGCCCGAAAAGCAGGGACGATTCCACCATTTTGAATTTCTTAATGAATTTTTCTAACGAGGTCAAGACTGAACTAACCTTCATATGAATAAGCCGGATAGAAGGGAAACTATAACAGACTTAACTTGAAGGAATTAACGCTTTTTTCCTAATTGAATTAGGCACAGCCGTTGATCTATTCATTTGAGAAGTCTTCAGGCTTTAAATTAACTACTCGAGTTCTAAGCATAATCCTATTAATCAATTTTATTATTAAACTCTACTGATTCCAGCCTAACCCCATCCGGCCCATGGGTTAGCCATCGTCCAACCACTGGAATAGTAGAACCAGACAAGTACTCACCCACCCATAATTGAAAGCCTTTCTTAACTTTTGCTTTAGAATACAGATACTCACACACTCCTCTTTAAACTTTAATTTATAAAACAATCCATTGACAAACAATTACTGGGTACAGATGTCACAACTCAAAATTTCCATTCAATCCTTGTTTCTCACAAAACAGTATCACTCTCGACTCTCCATTGAGACCAGGAGGTCAACAACGAGATCCAGTAAAACAGATTACAATAAGTTTCTCGTCTCATCATACATATATATCTTTCACGACATACGCATGGATGTCCTTGGCACCACGAGCCCGTGCATCGCCTAGTCAGAACCCTCCAAGATCCTCCTTAGGTGTCCTGGCACTTCACTTAGGGACCGCTTTGTCAGCCCTCGTCCATCGTATTGGAAGAGCACCATTTTAACCATACTGAGGCTTGCCATGTGAACCATCCTTTGAAGCTGTTGCAACCGAACTTCCCTTAGAACACACATATACCAAATGCTCCCTCCAGCATTCTGGCGTAAGACAGTCCTTTAAGAAAACAAGGTTTCTATGCAAGTTTTTAGTTTTGATTTTCTTTTGAATACAATGAGTATATCTTAATTCCGTATCCCAAGACTTCTATAAATTCCATTTTGATGAAAATAACACTTTTATAATTAAAAAAATATATTCTTTTATGAATCTATTCATGCATAAAATCCATTTTGATGAAAATAACACTTTTATAATAAAAAAATATTCTTTTATGCATCTATTTATGCATAAAATCCATTTTGACGAAAATAACACTTTTATAATTTAAAAAAATATTCTTTTATGCATATATTATGCATAAAATCCATTTTGATGAAAATAACACTTTTATAAAAAAATATATATTCTTTTATGCATCTATTTATGTATAAAATCCATTTTGATGAAAATAACACTTTAATAATTAAAAAATATTCTTTTATGCATCTATCTATGCATAAAAATCCATTTTGATGAAAGTAACACTTTTATAATAAAAATAATAATCAATATGCATCTTTCTATGCATAGAATTTAATTTTATTAAAAATCACTCTTCTATAATAATAAAAATAATCAATATGCATCTTTCTATGCATAGAATTTAATTCTATTGAAAATCATTCTTTTACAATAAAAAAATAACCAATATGCATCTTTCTATGCATAGAATTTAATTCTATTAAAAAACACTCTTTTATAATTAAAAAATAATCAATAAGCATATTTCTATGCATAGAATTTAATTCTATTAAAAATCACTCTTTTATAATAAAAATAATAATCAATATGCATCTTTCTATGCATAGAGTTTAACTCTATAAAAAATCACTCTTTTATAATAAAAATAATAATAATCAATATGCATCTTTCTATGCATAAATGAAAATGACACTTTTAGAATACACAAACGATGGGGATTACTCTTTTTGATTAATAAAAGATGAAATTTATTTCACAAATTTTTAGAAAATTTTTCCATAGCCTCCTTTGTATGGCTGACCATTTTTTAATTTTTCTAACCCTGATCTACTTTGGAATTATCCCCAATTGGTTTAAAGCATTCTAAACTAATCAATTTTCACTTTTAAGAGAGAAACAATTTTAAAAGTTTTATTCCAATAATTAGATCACTTAACTAGGATAAAGAAGGGCTGATTTTAAGAATGAGAGAGGGGGAAAGCCTTTCTAAGAAGGCATAGCATCTGTTTATCATTTTAAGATAACAAACAATTTAGAAAACCATTAAAAGAATAAACAAAAATATAAAATTTCTAACTTACATGAATTCTGGGAGCTTTCCTTTGGCTTGATGGTTTGTGGGTTCTACTCTTGTTTGCAACAAGAGTGGCCACCAATTCTTTAGAAGAGGGAATGGTAAAAAACTAGTGAATTATTAAGAAATTCACCGTTCTTGGCTCTTGGGGAGGAGTAGAGTAACAGTGCATAAAACACTATTAAGCTTCAACAAAGGGGGAGCTTGTATTTGTAGGAAAAAGTGAGCTCCTAACCAAGCAAACTGATTCTAGAATTTTCCAAATCCGTTTGGTCAATTTTTGACCATTTATAGGTCACTTTAGCTTACTTTTTGGAACTAGACTTGAATTAGGAGAGAGGAGAGATGAAATATCTCAATTTTTTATGATTTAAAACTCCACCACACATGTGAAGTAGGCGCCTCATTCATGAGGGGGGAATCCCTATTGTGAGGTGTCAAAAATCTATTTTTTTAGTAATTCCTTTGGTCCTTAGTCCACTCTTCATCTTATGTGAGTATTTACTCATTTTTGGGGGGATTTTATTTATTTCTTCTATTTATCTTCTCCACACATTTGGATGAATCTGATTGGCCCCTCAAAACCTTAATTTAAAATTTTTCAAAAATCAGGACCCTAGGGTTAAGGCCTCTTGAACAGATTATACTTGATTTCTAATGCACCTTCTGAAAATCTTTTTGAACTTTTGTTTTGGGGGAACTTATTTTAATGAGAAGATATATTTTTCCATCCAAAAATATTCAAAATCTGAATAACCTCTCTCTAGAATATTTTCTCTCTCTAGGTAGAAACAAGATCTTTTATATTTATGAAGAGGGATTTGATTACAGGGGAAGATGCTGGACATCTTGAGAGGCTGGGGAGGAATCTTAGAGAGAGAGAGAGAGAGAGAGAGAGAGAGAGAGAGAGAGAACCTTTGAAAAATACTATTAAGGTCTCTAGTTTTTTGTTAGAAAATAGAGTGAGAAAATGGGTTTTATTATCCATTGATTTTTTAAAGGTTAAATTTACCTTAATGGTCATAGGTTACTTTAAAGAATATTTGTTGGAATATTTGGAGATTCAGGATTAGCCATGTGTACTTTGCTTTAAGATGTCTTGTTTGAGTCAACTATCATAATTTGAGGATTTGTCTACTTGGCTTGGCATCCATTCTTGCTACTCATAGATGGTTGCAAGCATGAATCTTGATGATAATGGCATGTTTGTGATAGTCAGTTTATGTACAAACTTGTTGACATCTACCCAAGGTGACATTTACACAATCGTGCTTAGTGGCTTTGTTAAGCATGGGCTTGATGAAACCCATGATTACACACAACATGAAAGTTATAAGGTTACACATGATGGTCACTTTATCGCACCATTTGTCAATTCCCACCACGAATGGCTATAAGAGAGTTGATCATGGGTCCCACCTAATCACATATGATGCAAATGTTGGTAG
This sequence comes from Cibotium barometz, assembly GCF_041138505.1. Taxonomy (NCBI): domain Eukaryota; kingdom Viridiplantae; phylum Streptophyta; class Polypodiopsida; order Cyatheales; family Cibotiaceae; genus Cibotium; species Cibotium barometz. The sequence continues at coordinate 46,681,147 of NC_141049.1, forward strand.
AAATAGTGTCCAAATATCCATAGCCATTTGTGTATGAAGGGTCATGTGTTCTAAGGTCAAAATCAATTGTAACATTGGCATTTATCTCATTTACTAGTCTAGGAATCTACCTAGGAATCCATAAGTTATCACATGGAGCCAAGGGAAATGAATTCTTGGAATACATTGACTTTTTAGACCTACAAACAAGGAAGTGACTGTAAGAGTTGATTGAGGAGATGCTTGACATCATCCATGATGTATTTTGATGCTTATCCTTGGCCTCATGAAGAAATAAACTTGATCTCTCCTCCATTATGTTGTCATTATCCTAATCTCTTATGCTTAACCTAATCATTTTTGTTTACTCCCTAATATCTCCTAATCACAAATATCCATGGCATTCCTTGATCTGTATGAGCCTCCATGATTACCAACATTGGTATCAAAGACTTGCCATCATGTTAAGCCTTGCCATTAACCAATTAATATCTTGCATTAGTTATACTTAAATCTCTAATTAATTTTTAACCCTATTTCTCTCCCTATGTTAGACCTTACTCCAATGGAGTCTAGGTTACTCACTCCATTTACCCTACTCCAACTTGAACAAGTGCTCATAGGTGCTAATGCAAGTTGGAGGAATTGACAAAACTCTCAACACTATGCTATCGTCGATGATAGCACTGTTATTAGTCACTTTTTCTACTTAACCATAGATGTCATATATGTATAATGCATAACATGCCCACTATATGTGAATCTCTGTAGTACTAGATATCTCACCCTTTGTGACCTCCTCAATGGTTGTGGGTCATACGAGCTCCCTTGAGCTGCTCTAGCATGTGGTAGTACATACCTGTCATTCCTCTATGGTTATGGGTCACTCTATGAGCTCCCTTGAGCTCTAGCATGTGCTGGTACATACCTGTCATCCTCACACTTGGATTCCCAACTCATCACCAAGTCTCTTTGAAGTTAATGAGTTATAACCTGCATTCCCAATTCCAATACCTTTAACTTTCTTTTTACCCTTGTCTAATGCACTACTCTTAGTGCTCACCTCATGTCTCAATCTTCCTAACCATAAACTCACATTGTCACTACTAGATGTCTCATGTGGGCCAGACATACTAGTGGAATCCTCCAAAGGTAAATGTGCATCCTCATTTGCATCAATGTCATCAACCATGAAACTCTCACTTTGCTTATACCAGCTGACCATCTCATCGTATATCACATCTCTACTAATCAAAACCTACTTTGTGTGACCAGGTTGTAGCATTTGTATGCTTTTCTATCACACACACATTGAATTGTTTCTCTCAACCATGCCTCGGAACCAACTTCTGGCCCCCCTTGATGATCAATGTTAGACATCTTTAACTTGGCCAAAACTGATTTAGGGTTCAAAAAAATTACACAACAACATCAAGAACTGCAAACAAAAAAGTACCCAAGGTTTTGCTACTACACAGCGACCCCAACAGCAGTGAAAATCCACTACCCAGTAGCAAAGCTAGTAGCGAAATTTTGCTGCTAAGCACCAACCTTTGAAGTGTGTCTCTTGCCTAATCGCCAATTGACGGGTGTCAATACCTACATTAGGCAAATTTGGACTCAATTTTCGGTCTTTTTCCTCTAGAGAGAGAGAAAGGCTTTCGACCAATAGGAAGAGAGCCACCGTAACAAAACTTTTGATAATTAGATGTTTTTCATATATTCTTTATATGAATATATCAAAATACGAAATGCATTTGACCACATTGTATAATGTCATTTCTTTAATATATATGAAATTTAGAGTGTTGTTAGCTCATTTAATGAACGGTTTTCAATCTAAAAATTTTCCACTCAGCTCATTTAATAAAAGTGCTTTTTTCCTCTAAAAATTTGAAATGTTCTCTTCAAAGTTCCTAGCTCATATATTGAATGGATTTCCCTCTAAAAATTTTGTACGTTTTGGAGGTTATCTTTTCTTCCATCTTCTTACATCTGCTTTTATTTCTATTTGCTTCCACAGAAACCACACATCCTAGGCGTCCCTACTCCTCTACTAGAGCTATTAGTATACAACTATTTTGATATAGATAATCAAAGGTGGATTCCTACCACAATCTCTATTGGTAGTTGGATTATGTTGTAGATGAGCAAGCAAAAAAAAACAAAGAATGAGTTCATCGACACTTACAAAGGTAGAGTTCAAGATTTCAAACTCTCTAACACAGGTAGGAGCATTAAGGAAGTCCTTATACAACATGCCTACATGCACTTAGAACTGCATCTACAACGTTTGCCTAATGGAATCCCACTCCATAGACCAAACTGTAAGTAAATGTTTTTACATTATGTTTATGTAATGTGTTTACATTATGTTTTTACATTATTGTTTGGGACATCATAGCATAGCGGAGGCTACACTCCAACCCACACATTTTGTCAATCCGTGAATGCAACTCGGTTAGCGCATAGAGGCTATCCCGACTGGGAGAAGATTAGTTAACCACACACTAATGACTTCTAGTCCTACTCAATCCTTCTTCAACACTCAAGCAATCAATCTAACATAATCAAAGCATCAAGATTAGGCTACACTTAAGCACACAAATGCAACTTATGCAAAGAACCTAACATGCAAAGAGCTATCACACAAGCCTCAACTACACATCATTTCATGCACAAGCTTCATCACATGCACTCTACAAATCAGATTTTAGCATCAAAACATCATTAAGAAATCTAGATTAGCAAGTGTGTAGACCATAACCTCATATCATTGAAAATGTAAAGAATAGAGAGTACAAGATTGAAGCATGAATGGAGATGGAGAGCCTTGGGAGAGCACATGAGAAGGAGCTATGGAGCAAGCTCTCTCTATGAGCCTCTCAACCAAATGACCAAAGAGTCCTCTCTAGCTCTCAAATGGGCCACCTTTTATACAAAAACTCTAGAACTCCCAAAAGTTCCCATGTGGGATTATTGTCAAACCCTCTCCCATATTCATCTACAACTTGGGGTGCATCTATTTAGCGAGCGAAGAGTAGTGAGCACAGAGCAGTGAGTAGAAATAAAGTCCTTGTGAAAGTGAGCAAGTAGGGGCATGGTATGATGTTAAGCGAGCATGTAATGTTAAAGAGAAGAGTGAAACCATAGTGCAACTCTATAATGAACAGAACAAAGAAGACAAAAAAAGTTTAAAAATGACTATTGCAAATAAAGCATTTTCAAATGAATGGTGCGGATATAAAAAATCACTACAAAACTCATACTACTTGGCTCGCTAAAAAGACGTTGAATTGGTCATTGAGCTACTAATAGAAACAAACTATTGTTGCAACCACATGGAAACCACAGCGACCAGAGAGCATAGAAATCAAGCCATTAAGATGCACACCAATTTTAATAGCCATACCACTGACACAACAATATAATACTCTTTAGAAACCATAACCATAGGATTTAAAAATTTTATAATCCAAATAAAAATTGTCCAACAATCAGCTACATGCTATTGTAAAAAACATTCAGAAGCATAACATCCATCAAAACATTACTTCCAATAGTCCCAAAAAAATGATTGTCTCAATTAAAAAAAAGACTATCTCTAATGGCATTCTGATGTAGACATGTGATCCTCATAACTGCAAGAGACACAAAGAAAAGAAAATAAGCTTTATCAATACAAAATTATTCTCTACTAACATATTTATCTTTTCAACATGCATACCTTTGCTGAGTATGGTTCTAAAAAACAGGTGATCATAGATTCGCTCATCCTTGTCTAACATTATGACATTGCGATCCATAAATGCTGCCACTAGCCCAAGAGTTCCAGTGCCAGCAAACAAATCCAAAATCGTGTCCCCAAGACGACCGATGAAGACGGAGACGATGTATTTGCTAAGCCGCTGACCTCTCTGACAACCGCCCCGCCATGGTCTACCCTTTCTCTTCACCAGATCCTTCGATGGCACTCTTGAAAACGCACACAAACCATTAACCATATGCCATAAAGATCACCGAAAATCATTTTAAATTCTATCTTGATTTGAATGCATACATACATGTCAAAGATAAGATCTTGCCCTACATCAAGATCATCACCTAGTGCCAAATCCCTTAGTTGATCCCCATGCATCACAAAGCTTGTAGCAGGAGATGTTGAGCGAACAAAAACAGCCAATATTAGACAAGTGACCTACAAGCAAAGACACATTGGTTGTTCATGCATTTTCACCTTAAATGGGACAAAGAAGATTTGCACAAATGACAGCCCCAAAGAGAACAACACCAATACCTGGGTAGTAATCATTTGCCCCATCTTCTTCCCAATAGGTGGAGTACACCTCACAACCTGTCTATGATAAATGCCAAACCCAACGCTCTGTGCAACCTGCTCAATGGTCACTCCTTCTTCCATAGTGTAAAGGCATGTAAAGAAGCCTCGATCCGAGGGACAAGAATCAACAACTTTAAAAGTAGAGTCATACATGCCATCCCCAATCTTATTCAAATATGGAACCTTGTTTGCAACACAACCTCCAATGATGATATTTGAGGGGAAGTCTGCAAATATCAACTCCACACAGTAATTGGACCCTCTACTCTTGACATTCCCTACTGTGCAAATAACATTCATGGCATCAAGCACTTGCTTTCCCAATGAGGATGCATCCTCCATGTTCACAAAAGTAGCTGCAAGGTCCTCAATACTGACATTGAAGGCATAAATGGTTCCTATAGACAGGTTTTTGACATTTAACACACATAGTCTTAAGTCAAAATAATCGGATCACGATAGAGATGAGGTAGGAAGCTCACATACCTGGAGCTTGCAATGTCTTGGTTATGATGTCAGTTGGTTGTATCCCGCCTGCACTACTATTGGATGTCTGTTGTTGACTCTGCTCCCTATTTGCTTCCATTGCTCGATTCACCTCCAATGCACGATTCACTATTTCCCTCCCTAAATTCACTGGCAATGACTTACGAAAAGAAGCCGATGCAATCGATGTTTCATGTGATGTGGATGTGGCCTCATTATGATCAATTTGCTGGCTACTACGAAGCTCCAATATAGACTTATGTTGGCGATACAGATCAAGCTCCTCCTCAGGCACATGGTTTCTTTCAAGGTCCAACCACCACGGGCAGAAACGAGACTCTATGCTTGACATGGCCTGTTCAATGACAAACATGGGTAAACACAACTCACCCTCAATATGAACATGTTTCTCAATCATGGATTCAAAATGACAAATTCAATCACTTACTCTTCCAAGCTTCAAATCGGCATACATATAAGATTGATTGTCAATACAAAGCCACACACTAGCGAGAGGGGGTAAAATATCCAATTGGTGCTCCTCAATTTCAGAAAGCAACCATCTGCAAGCGAAAGCCCAAATGATAAAACAACACACAAAAAGAAGCATGCATGTTTTTTAACAAGGAGTATCTGGGTTATGTTGTAGGAAAACCTATAAACGACTCGCCGTGCAGCACTTTGTAGGCCTGGTTGATGGTCAATATCATGGCTAAATTTTATGCCTCCTTCGTGCACTTTGAAAGCCCTTTTGAAGTACTTTCTTCTGCATAGAACAACAAAAGAGGTGAATCGGCTCTCACCTGGCAACCTGACTCGATCGGCATTTTAATATCATTTTGGATTCTCAAACCCAGCTCCGTGATCTGAAGCCAGTAGGAGTACATGTGCAGCCAGTAGGAGTACATGTGCAGCCATTCCCTAACCTTTGTCTTATCATTTGGCATACCCTCAAGTGATCGCACTGCAGCCTGAGAGTTGTCCAATAGCTTGACAATGTGAGCCTTATCTGTGTCTCTGATGCAAGCAGAACCTATCATATTGAGCTTTTCCTCTGTGGCCACATGATTGGTTGATGCGTGCCATGGGAGGGAGAGCACCGCACACCAAAAGGCCTCACCGTTGGAGGGATCAGCAATCCTTGCATATTTTGATGTTTTTCCTCTGTAGAGAACTTCTACCTTTCGAGTCACATTCTCCCTAGCAGACTCGGCAAGTGGTCCATTTGATGCCTCATCAATTTTTTACTCCATCTCGTCCTTGAACAAGAGCCAAGTCATAATCTGGATTGGCAAATGAAGCCAACTGGGCCTTCCTCTGGTAGATGCACTCTGCATATCTCTCTCAACCCACAGCTTGTCCTCATTGTCCAAATGTGCCATGAGAGTTGTTAGGTCGGACTCTCCCAATCTTCTTAGTTGAAATAGACGATCACCAAATGTGGTTGGCACAAATGCATAATCATGTGTCCTACAAAACAAAGAAAAAATATGTTAATATTCTTGAGTACAAACAACTTACTTGACATAGAAGGAGGCTTTGATAACAAATTAACTTACTTGTTCAACCTGGACAATGAAAACAAAAGCTCACCCACATCCCTCCGCTCGAACACAACAATGCATGGACAAATCCCTTGAAACCCTGTAATAAAACACAAAATTAGGAAGGACAAAGAAGCATAAGAAACTATAACATCCCAATGAGAACTCACCTGTAGAAATGCAGTCCATCCAAGCATTGTGTCGATTATTACCATCAAGAATATGCACCATTTTTCGGCTCAAGTACGGACCCCAATCGGGGTCAAGTGCAAGAGTTTCCTCAAATTGTTGATTCACAGTCCTCCAATGCTCATCCCAAGATGCCTCCCTCTCTTGTGTCAATGGTGTCTCCTCCCCTTCCAAGTCCATAATTGATACTGTGAAAGCTCCCATGCTCTCAATGTACCCACCTAGTTTTTTGAAGCTTCGAGTAAGAGACTTATCTGTTGAGGGAGAAACCTTTCGGATTGCCTCTGTCTGGATCATCCTACAGAGAGGCACACGTGGAGGTGGAGACCTAAATTTGACTCCTATCCTATCTAAAAAGGCTTGTGGAGTAGATGTCTCAAGAATCTTCCCAAAAATATCAACCTTATTTTTTTTCTGCTTGCTTCCTTCAGTTTGGGTTGTGACAATTGTTTCTTCTTGATCCTCTAGTAGATGTGTGTTCTCTTCCCCCTCTATCTCTCTCCCAGTATCCTCAGTATTCTCACCTTCATCCTCATTATCACCACCTTGAGTATTCTCACCCTCATTTTGATCACCTTTATTTTCCTCAATTGCCCCCACTACATTTTGTCCATCCTCCTCATTTCTTTCATCACTATGTAGATGCTGCCTATCCATATCCACCTCCAGGTTAGTGTCATCTATGATATGTACCGCATGCTCCGTAGTAGGGTTTGAGGAGGCGGCTTGCTCCAAAGTGCTGGAAAAATCAGCTTGCCTCCTTGTGTGTCTCGATGAGCTCTCACCTGGGCCAACCTGCACACTCTTTTTCCGCTTAGCAAGAGGTAACTCATCCATTTTTGCACAACAAGAACCTTTCAAGCAAGATGCTCTAGTGAAATGACTCGAACTCATTTGAAAACCAGATAGCCATGCAAAAATACAAGAACAAATCTTCAAATAGTATTCTACTCGTATTGTATAATTAATTGATTATTTTAATAGCAAATTCAGTAATACGACACAAACTTAAAGAAAAGGTGGCACATTCACTAAAGAGATTAAATTCAGTACTGCAACACAATCATCAAACAAAGGTGGCACATTCACTATCCAACAAAACGGCCAACTCATTAACGAACATAATATCTTTGAGATTATCATATGGAGTGCTTTGGCCCAAATTCCAAGGCATTCAAAGCCGTATTGAATATTTTAAAAAAATCTTCATTGGAAAATATTTACGGAGCCCTTTTTAGGTGTTCAATTCAAGGCATTCAAATTTATTGGAAAATATATACAGATTCGGTAGCCCAAATCTGAAGTCATTCAATATTGAGTACTAATAAACTTTAGAAGTGATATTTCGCAATCCAACACTTTTTTAAGGACAAACTTTTTTCTTTTTGTGCTATTGTTCTTTAGATGCACATGTTTGCTGGTCTCCTCTCTCGACTGTGTGAGCCGTTTCTCAACCAAGAAGACATCAAATGTGAGTTTTTTGAGCTTCTTGTATACACAAAGTCTGCATAATATAGACAGTAGTAAGAGAGATAGTCTATGCAATGTGTTTGAGACAGCACCATATAGATAGCATGTTCTTACACTCCCCCCTTGGCGGGGGAGTTCGGGGGCAGCACCCCCGAAGCTTGAAACGAACTCAAAATTGTGATGATTTTTTCAATGCTCGGCAGCAAAACATCCTATTATTTTGTGCGCTGAGCGCACAAATTAATTCAAGAAAAATAGCAAGAAGTAACGCCGCACATCTCATACTGTGTGTGGAGTGTGGCGGTAGCAAAACATCCTATTATTTTGTGCGCTAAGCGCACAAATTCATTCAAGAAAAATAGCAAGAAGTAACGCCGCACATCTCATACTACTGTGTGTGGAGTGTGGCGGCAGCAAAACATCCTATTATTTTGTGCACTGAGCGCACAAATTCATTCAGGAAAAATAGCACAAATTCATGGATGATGATACCTTTCTGTGTCTCTTTGTTGGGGAGAAAGATTGGAGTGGGGAGAGGGCCCTGCGCATGAGATCAGCGTTTCTTTGCTGGGGAGACGTATGATGCTTCATGATCGCTTCTCTGCGTGTGTGTTCGAGGGAAGATGCTTCTGTGCGGAGGATGACTAAAAGCCTTAAGTAATTGCTTCATAAGAAGTAGCCGACTACTAAAAACCCTAAGTTAGGCACTGGACAAATTTTTTTATCCTCACTAATGAATTTCAACACTAATATTTAAGGGTCTGGTCAATATTTTTCTGATTTTTTTAAATCTATAGCACAGTTATGCTATGGCATCCGACTGGTAGAGTTTTTGAAATCTAACAGGAGATTATGAAAAAGTGCAAGAACTAACACAAAGCAAATATATGTGTGTGTGTGTGTGCGTGTGTATGTGTATACATACATACACACACACACACACAAACATATATACATATATACATGTACTCTTTTTGATACCCTTCATTATGACTGTTTTTGCAATAAATATTTTTATTTGCTTCTACCCATAGTCTTAAAATGAGCCTGGTAAAATTGTATTATGGCTAGTATATGCTATTGATTAGAGCAAGAACATCTAGTATTAAAATATTTTTGGCTAATATTCAATGTAAATTCCTTAATTGTTGTTGTGATTGCATTATGCAGGGAGGCTCGTGTTTTTCTCCATTCTACAATGGGTGCATGCATCCGAGTCCCCTTCTCGAATGGCAAATGTCTTGTGTCAATCAACATGATCCGGGGGAAGCTTGGAACTATTGGTGGGATAAATGTGGAGGCCTTACTTGAAATTGGAGGAGAGTATGAGCCCATTTGTCCTTTACACTTGTATGCAGGGATTGGAGACGAGGCATATTTTATCCTGGAGCATTTATTGTCCTCTGTATATATTGCCAGATCAGAGAATTATTTTGAGATCCCAGAACAAGGCCCCTCAACTATATTTCCTCCCGGTTCTCGAAAGAGTACTCCAATGTAAGTGGCATTAACTTTGACTTTGACATTTTCTATTTTGCATTGTGCATTGAATTAGAGAGCATTGTGCTTTGCAACAGTGACTTGGACACTGAAGAGATAGAAGAAAGCACATGGGTCATTGCAAGAGGAGATAGAGGTCTCTCCTGTGGAAAAGTGCTTTCAACCTTTGGAAGAGGAAGATGTTCAGTTTGATACTGCAGTCTCTTGCTTTCAAATAATCCGCATGTTACCTCCTACTGATGTCTTGCACACTTTAATCCATGATTGTGATTACAAAGGCAAGGTAAAAGAGCTTCCCAAGGTGTACCCAGAGTTCAGTACATATGAGCTTGAAGGTGGGAAAGGTATGGAAGGGATGGAGCAAAAATACGAGGGCAACATTTGGACAAAGCCACAAACGCAAACTAGGGCCAATAAAACTTTTGTTCTTAGGAAGAGCTTCTGCGGGGCGGGGGAACCTTCCAGTGCATGAATGAGCACTGCTCCTTTAGGACACGTATGAATCAACCAAACAAACTCCATTGGAATGGGCAGCTGATAAAATCTCCAAAATATGGGAATTTAGCAATTGGGAGCTTCGGGAACCTTGAGTGTTTTTTCTGCAAGCATGTGCCAATGTGTCTTAAAGAATGTCCTGCTTGTGTCTATTATTTTATGCCAAAAGAATCAATGCACAGCAGACTATTTCTTCATTATGGCAAACATACACACATGGTTTCCAAGGGAATGTGCCGAGCATCGATACGAAATATCAAGGCCTTTGTAGCACGTGCAGTGGGCATCGACCACAACGCTGGGCCCAGAAAGGTACAAATGATTGTGGCAAGGGAGGTGGTTCTAAGAGCATTCACTGATGATGACAAGGCACAGGGAGAATTCATGACAGAGAGGGAGCTACAGGAGATGTCGCAAGAGTTGCAAAGTTTGATAAATGTCAAAAAGTATGTAGGAAGTGCAATTTAGCAAAGAATAGTATGCAATTATCATCTTTAATACACTAAGTATGCTTTATGAATGCAGGGTGAAGTAGATGGTAATGCAAACACGAAAAACAACACGGCCTCTGGGTGAAGGATATGAAGCCATTCTTAATCTAAAAAGAACATGCCATTTTGAGTTCTTCCATGGTTCTCGATTTCCATTGCAAGCCACCACTACTACTGAGCGTTGCTTTATCTTTAAGATGTCTACTACTGGACTTGGTTCTGGGATTGACATTGTTCGGCGAATGGACAAGGATGGTAATGGGGATCTTAATCAAGCATGGGTCTGCTTTGATCATGTGCATCACAAGTGGATACTGGATGGCATACAATGGGAGCACATGTTTATGACCACATGTAAGTTACAAGCGGTAGAGAGCATTGCTTAATTTGTGTCTTTAATATAACTGTGTTTCCATTTGTGGCATGCAGGATTGGTGAGCTATTGACAATAGCAACTTGTGAATTTAGAGAAGAGGATGAGGATGCTCAAGTCATGTTTTGGGAAAATATGAATTTGGTAATGGTGGAGCACACAGGGAAGGTAGCAAATTTTTTTGGGTTTATGGCGGATGAGGCTGGCGCTAACTGGAATGCAGTGAGACGTGTCTTCAACAACGGAAAGGAGATGATTGAAAGGGAAAGGTCATGTTTACGGCATTGGGAAGACAACCTTCGTGTCCACACGCAGAGGTACATCTATAGCCCACATCAAGAAAAGCACAGGGAGATGTGTGAGAAGTGGAGGACTGCCCCAAACAAAGAAAGTGCCCTTCAGCAATTTCGCAGGATACGAGCATGGTGGGCAACTGGCAAGGCAGCTGATAGAAACATCCCTAAGCTTCTTAGCTGGTTGAGTTGGTGGCACTATAGGGTTAGTCGATGGGGTCATTTCATTTTAAAGGTAATGTTTGTAAGAGATTATTCATTGTATTATTGTGTGTCTCCTACTTATGTGCACTGCATTGTTTTTAATCAATTTCTACCACTCTCTTGTAGGATGGAGAGCCTATTGTCAATGCTCTTGTCCCAAGGACAAATATGTCAGAGACCAAGCATGCAAGCTGGTTGGCAGGGGAGGGGTATAGGCAAAAGATTAGTCTTTATGATGCTTGTGTGACAGATCTAATCAATGCTTACTTCCAATGTGCCAGACAACTGGCTTTCTTGGAAGGGAAATACACAGGTTGTGGGCCTACATTGGAGCTTTTGGTTGAGAGAGCTCTTTCTCGACAGAAAGCAAGTCCATCCCCAATAGCTACCTCACGAGCAGTGGATGATGCAGTGGCGGGGACCCCTATGTTTTCAAATAGGGTAAAATTCAAGGGTGAGAATAAAACTATTCGAGCCAAAAGGCCACTACACGACTCGACAGAAGCAAACTTTGGCAACTCTAGCCATAGGCCTGAGTTTAACTATGTGACAAGAGAGAGGTTAGAGCCTGCAATAGAGGTCGATGAGCAATGCAAAGTTTTAGAGAGCCTTGAAAGTGATGTGCATGATACAAAGTGGGCCTTGCGGAGGATACCAACAGTGAATCGAGTTGAGTGCAACCACTGGGCATCGGGGAAAAAGTGTAGCTCAAGGTTGCGAGGGGGTGATGTCAGTCCTTGTTTTTGGAGTGATTGTCAACTATCCTCCTGGAAAAAGGAGAAGTATTGCTATTTTTGTAATACAGATGCTAGGCACACTTGGAAAATTACAAAGACAATATTACATCCACCAGAGGATGTCCCTTGTGTTTGGCCCATTGCTAAAGGTACCAAGTTACAAGTGAAAGAAGCTGCAAGCTTATTAGAGCAGGATATGACATTGGTATTCCTCTTGAGTTTTTTCTAGAAAAGGAGCTTGCAAAAGGCACTAGCGAGACAAACAAGGAGGTGAAACAATTTCCATATCGACGATGAATTTCAAAGGCTGCATTTGGTCAAATCACTGCGGCCTTAGATATGCATGCAGAAGTTGTAGGCAGCCATATACATATAGAAGGGGTAAAGGAAACATTTAGTATTAATCCATTGACCAATGGGAGCCAAGACACACCTCTGATAGAGGTCACTATTCAGAAGAATCCAATGTGTTCATGTGTGGAGTTCAGAGATAGAGTGGCCAAGAAAAGACCATATCTTGCATGCAAGCACATATACTTTGTGTTCTTAATGATTCTTGGACAGGATGTGAACAACAATATGCATATTCATCAAGTTTGTATTTCTGAGAGAATTGTAAAAGACATGCTAACTAAGTCTATTAGAAGTCATCCTCAACAGCTTTAGGAACCTGCAACCCACTTTAGTTGAAATATGTATGGGGGTCATGTCATACCAGCTGAACCGTAGTACGAGTTTATTAGTTATTGTTTTGGAAATGTTTTGGTTATTTTATAAATTTTCTTGTCTATTGTCTTTTGTTTGCTAATGGCTCTCCAACATTGTGAATACTATAGATTCAACATCTTTTTAGCGAGCCAAGCAATATGGGTTTAATAGTGATTTTTTGTATCTGCACCATTGGTTCGAAAAAAAATTTATTGCAATGGTCATTTTAGAACATTTCATGTCTTCTTTGTTTGATTGCTATAGAATTGCACTGTGGTTCCACTCTTCTCTTTAACATTTCATGCTCGCTTAACATCATACCATACCCCTACCTGCTCACTTTCACAAGAACATGAGCTCTACTCATTGCTTTGTGCTCGCTGCTCTTGGCTCGCTTTTTGACCACCCCCTACAACTTGGAACTCTTTTCAAGAGCCCTAAGTGTCTTTTTTGTTGCATCCTTGTATTGATCTTCATTCGTCATGCAACACTCCCCCCTTCCTATTTTGCGCACGTCCTCGAGCGCGGGAGTAGCAAGAGCTGCAACAAAAAAAACAATGGATACAAGTAAAGTCTTTTATTGAAAAAAAGAAAAGAAAAGAAAAGAAAAGAAAATCCAGCAATGATAATTTCACACGTGAGCATACAAGTGCAAGGCTGATTAAAGTTTTAATGAGTACTAAAATAGGTGAGTAAAGACTAGTCAAAGTGAGACTTAAGTGGTAGATAGTGCTATGCAGTGTGCTTTGTACACCGCCGGTTATGACTGCAGTCTCAATGTCCTACAAGTATGTAAGTTATTCCTAAGTGGCAAACCTACTCCTAAATATGAGCAAAGGTGATTGGAACTCTCTTTTTTTTTTTTGGATATGTGTGTAGAAGGTGATAAAGATTAAGGTTCTATCCCAAAGAGACCCAAGCAATGGCCAAGAGACTTCCGCCAAGAGAATCTAAAGACCGCTAAGTATCTCAAGGGCGACAGACCCTTTTTCTTTCTTTTATGACCTAAGGAGTACCCCATGAAGATGAGGGCATCGGTCTCGAGGGCCCATAGTGTACCCCAGAGTCCTACCAACATCTATCAAGGCGATAGATTCCTCAAAGGTCTCGATAGATTCCTCAAAGGTCTTTTTCTGAAGCTTTTAGACATCAGTGTTCACCCCATGGAAACCAAGGCATTGGCGCCAAGGTGCTAAGACAACCCCAGGTCCTACCAAGCATTCCACATGGCTGTAGACACGTCATGTCTCAATTCACTGTGTCTATATTTTTTTAGGGTATAATTTAAAAAAAAAACTCCTAGCACCTAGCTCATACCTAAGAGGTAGCTACCACTAGGGATAACTAATATACCTTGAAAGCATAAGAACTTGGCATATTCCATTGGTATATATCCTACACTGTCTTTAAATAGAAATATCTTTTACTAAGTCTTCTAAGAATCTAGAATTCACTCACCATATTTTAACAATTAATCAAAAACTTAAACCAACCAACATTGTGTGAACATGCAAACCATATATTCGAAAGATAAGAGCACATAAAGAAATAAAGATTAAGATTTGAATACACCTGTTGTAGTGCCCTGTTGATGTTGTTCGTTTGCATTGATGCATTGCTGATTTTGTGCAGATTGCTCCTCCTTGGCGTAGCATGTCTCTCCCCTTCCTAATTTGTGTGCACGGTAGGTGGACTATTGGGGCGTGTTTGATGCTCTTTTTTTAGCGGAGATCTCTGCAAAATTTTTGTTAACAAACAAGAAAAGAGAATAAAATTTGCCATTGGTGCCAATCACCGAATATAGCAGAGGGGAAAAACCCAATGGGAGAAAAGTGCCCTGGCTTGTCGATCTTATTATGGAGTCACTGAGCTTACCCTTGCGCTGGTGGTGGATCCGTGTCCTCGTCTGCTAGAAAGATGGTATCAATTTCCTCAGGATGCAGGGACAACCCCTCACAAAAATCGGCCTCTGGAGAAGGTGGTAGAGGAAGGAGTGCTTCCTCACTAAAATATGGCATTGGTTCTATGGGAAGGTTAAGGAGACAATTCCAATTTTGGAACTGCGCAATATAGGTACTCATATTGATCCAATATTGACATGTTAAGGCTTGGGGAAGGAGAGCTTGCAAGATCGGTGGTTGCAAGTCATTTAAGCTTGTATCCCTCCATTGTCATGCTTGAACCTCCTCAGGTAATCTACGTTGATTTGGTCCTCTCTCTGGTATTCTCACATTAAGAAGATTATGGCGTTGGGGTGTAATTCCCACAATTTGCTTCATTAAGCCCGTGCCATATCGTCTAAAGTAAGAGCGGCATATCCAACAAATATGTGAAGCTTCTCCTAATACAAGCCGTGCACACTCTTGACAATGTGGAAATGGGTGATGCTGTTGATAGAATAACGTGACAAAGTGATGCCCACAGCAATTTTCACCTAAGGGAGCATAGAAGTACCTAGAATGTGTTTGAAACGGAGGAGCACTATAACCCCCGCGATGATCAGGTCGAGTACTATCAGGGTCAATGCATGGTGGACATGTATCTCACCAAATATCCATCAGGAGTTATCTGGACATAGAACAATGAAATTTAGAACACTCATATCCATCATTACAATTCCAATCAAAAACAAGATTATCTCAAAAAGAACACATCTTCTAAAGGCATAAGGAACTACATTATTCAAACATTGATCTACCAAAGAGCTTCAATTGTAGTGTTAATGCCTTATCTTTAGTTTTTGGTATATCCTTTTTAAGAGGTGGGAACTTTAGCAATTGTCTTGGAATTTGAGCAAGATAAGAGGATTTAGGCATTGAAATGCTAGAATCTATGCTCAAATGAGACTCATTTGGACTTGTCTTAGGTACACATGTTGATGGTGGAATTAGGTAATAAGGAGAAATTGGGACAACCGGTATTTCAAGACATGTTTTAGGAAGATCAACACAAGTAGATTTGTAGGTGCTATCATAGCCACCTTTCCTTTCTTGAAGAGTTTGTGTTGATTTCTTTTGCACCCACTGATATGGAAAATCAAGGGTAGCTTTTGGAATCTTTCTGAAACACTCTTTTACCCCTAGCAAAGCATGGCATTTTGGAAGCCAAATTGCTGTTGCACCCTCATAATAGCCTTGTGCTTTAAGAACATGTTTTGGGACCCATCGAGTAACAATCCGAGGTTTAGGCTTGGAAATGATGTGCTTCTTAAGAGGCTTAGCAATTGGACTCGATGGTACAAGTTTGTACGCATCTTTGGGTAGCCAAATTGATAATTCCTTCTTGCCTGGCCTTCTTTGAGCAGCAACTAGAGTAGTTGGAACATGCCAGCCATGGCCCTCACTTGAGTACTCATCAATTATCCACATCATTTGTTTTGGAGCTTCAAGAGCAGCTTTTGAGAGTTGGTTGTGTAAGGTAGAAACATTACCCCTTTGACAAGACAAAGCTCGTGGAGTAGCAGATCCCAAGATGCAATCAGAATCAATTTGCAACTTGTATTGTCTATTCTTCCAATCTAATGAGCAATTGGTAGCACTTAACCACGATCTACCGAGAACAACCTCTACTACTGCCTTGGACTTACGTGCCACATAAAAGGGCACTGACATCTGGTGATCCTGAATGGTCATCATAATGACACATTTTTCCTCTATAGGGTTATCTTCTCCTGAGAAGCTTCGTAGGTCCACAGGAATTTGCACGAGTGGTGGTTGACCCAAGGCTATCCATGTGTCAAACGAGAGAACATTATAATCTGCACCAGAGTCAATTAAGGCAGAGACAAAGTAGGTAGTCTTATGAAGATGAAGGCACACTTGAATATTGAATGGATCGACATATGGCTCATCAGTAGCCAACTGTATGGCCAACATAGAAGCTTTGCGACGCTCCTTGGCTTTTGCAACTCTAGCTTTAGCCTCCTCTTGAGCCTGACGTTTAAGTAGGTCAAGTGCTTCTTTCCGTGTTTGTGCAGCATGCATCTGTTGAAGCATGGCTTCAGTTAATGGTTCATTGTATTTCTTGAGATGACTTCCATTAATGAAGTTAGGCATTTGCTCACCTTCTAGTGTCTCTAAACGCACTGCACCACTTGGAGTAAGCTCATTAATCACAAACGGTCCTAGGCCACGTTTCTTGAGCTTTCTCTTATGCTTCTTAAGTGTGTACAAGAGCACAAGGTCTCCTTTTTTGAATCGGCCAGTTGTTACATTTCTATCATACCATTTCTTCTGTCTCCTCTTCTCGGCATACATTCCCATTACCGCCAATAAGCGGGTCTCATCAAGCTTTTCCAATTCGTCAACGCGTTGTGAAAGCTCATGACCAGTCCAATCCAATTGTTTAGCTACTCGTAGAGTAGGTACAAGAAATTCAATGGGAAGAATTGCATCTAACCCAAAAGCAAGTTCAAATGGGGTTATGCCCACAGATGTTTTATAGGCTGTCCTATATGCCCAAAGAACTGAGTGCAACTTTTGCTCCCAATCAGTCCTATGTCCCTCAACAATCTTTGTGAGTGCTGTGCAGAGAATCTTGTTAGTACTCTCGGCTTGTCCATTGGTCTGGGGATGATAGGGTGCAGAACGCTTGTGAATTACCATAAATTCTTGAAGCAAAAATTCTATGACTTCATTTACAAAGTGTACACCTTGATCACTAACGATCTCAATAGGTAAGCCATAGCGTGTAAACACGTACTCATACAAGAACTTGGCTGTGGTTCTGGCATCATTTTTGACTGTTGCCTTTGCCTCAACCCATTTGGTCAAATAGTCAGTTGCGACTATAATATATTCTGCATGCGTGTGACGAGCTGGAGGTTTAATGGGACCGACAAAATCAATACCCCATTTTGCAAAAGCACGTGTGCTTAACATAGGCCGTAATGGCATATTGTCCTTTGTGATGGGAGGTTTGGTCCTTTGACAATCGTCACAACATTTCACATATTCTTCGGCATCCATTTGTAAGGTTGGCCACCAAAGCCCAGACCACCTAATCATCTTAGCTGTGGTATTGCCAGAAAAGTGTCCACCCCCAACACCTGCATGTGCATGAGTTAAGATTTTCAGATAGTCAGCTTCACATACACACATGCGTAAGTTGCCATCCTTGCCCCTCTTGTAGAGTTGGCCCTCTATCAGCATATAGTTTGCCGCTTCAATTTTAATAGCATGCTTTCGATGTTTAGGAATTTTTTGATCCGTATGACCATGCTGAAGATAGTCCACAATATACTTACTCCAACTTGGTGTAGTTGAAATTTGGAATAATGTGACATTATGAATTGGCTTCTGAATTTTACATGAAGCACAGTTACGAACAAATGTTTCAGCATCTGCATGCATGGTAGGCCACCATTGTCCATCCTGAGATATACGTCGCACACAAGTAGTAGCTGATGCATGGATTCCATCGATACCCGCATGTGCCCATTCCAAGATTTCCTCATATTGGTCGGGGTTAGGTATAAGCCGCAACACTCCATCATTACCCTGACGATATAATCTTCCTGAGATTAACTTGAACGGTCGCCATAGGTCCACATTAGGACCTGCTAGTTGTATCTGCCCACTTGTCAAAATTTCTAAAATGGATTCAGACCATCTAGGAGCTGTCTCTACAAGGAAAAGTGTTGAATCTAACATATCATCATCCACACCCACAGGAGCTTCTCCAGAGGTGATTCGAGACAAATGATCTGCCCTTAGATGAGTTTTTCCTTTTCGAACTGCCACTTCAAAATCAAACTCAAGAAGGATGATAAACCACCTTACAATCCTTCCAGTTGCACAAGGTTTATTCACCAAATATAGCAATGCTTGATGGTCCACAAAAAATATGAATTTGTTTGCCAAAAGGTAATGGCGAAACTTTTTCACTGCATATATCATGGACAATCCTTCTCTTTCTGTTGTGGTGTAATTCTTCTCAGCATTGTTCAACTGTCGACTAGCATATGAGATTGGGAAATCCTTATTATGTTCTCCCGATTGAGCCAAAATACATCCAATTGCAAAGTTTGAAGCATCAATATGGACATGAAAGATTTGGTTCCAATCTGGTGCCCGTAAGATGGGTGCAGTCACTAATGCTTGCTTCAACTTTTCAAAGGATTCCTCACACTCATCAGTCCAATTAAACTTTACAAGAAGAGCATATAATGGTCTGGCTAGGACAGCGTACATGTAGATGAATCTACGATAATAGCCACAATGTCCCATGAATGTTTGTACCCCTTTAGGGTTGATAGGCCGAGGTAATGAGACAATGACATCAATTTTATCCATATCTGTTGAAATCCCATTGCGAGAAACAATATGGCCCAAAATTTTCCCTTGTCTTACCATGAATTTGCACTTGTCAGGATTCAAGCATATACGATAAAGTTGACACTTTTGAAATACAAGCCTGAGGTGTTCTATATGATCATCACGCTCTTGTGAGTGAACACATAAATCATCCATGAAGATCTCAAGAAATTGCCTAAGGTACTCCTTGAATACATGACTCATTAACCGCTGAAAGGTTGCTGGTGCATTTGTTAGACCAAATGGCATAACACGATAGGCAAAGATGCCATCTTCAGTAGCAAAGGCTGTCTTGTGTTGATCCTTTGGATCAATTAACACTTGATTGTAACCGGAGAATCCATCCAAGAAACTGTATACCTTTTTCCCTGCAACTCGTTCCAAAACATGATCCGTGATTGGAAGTGGGTAGTGATCACGCACAGTAGCTGCATTTACCTTCTTGAGGTTTACACATACTCAAAGTTTTCCATTTTTCTTGGGTACCACTACAATAGGGGAGACCCATTTAGTGTGTTCAATCTCATAGATAAATTCTGCCTCTAAGAGCTTGTCTATTTCTTCCTTTATCTTCCGTGCAAAATTTTCATTGTAAGTATAAGGATGTTGCTTGGAGGGCTTTGCATCCTCTCGCAATGGAATTGTATGCTGACATATGCTTGGATCAACTCCTTTGAGGTCTTTATAACTCCAAGCAAAAACATCGCGATACTCCTTTATTGTTTGTATTAATAACTTCTCCTCATCTAAGGACAAGTCTGTGGCAATCCACACATAGCGAGGCTCTTCTCCTGGCTTAGTAATATCAATCTTTTTTGCATCTTCTGGACCATTGTATGAAACCCCTGGCACGCTTGGTTTTTGTCGCATGGGCTGTTGAAGAACAATCTTCCAATCTTGAAGAGTGTACTGTGTGAAATTGGGAGGAACATTTAGACCTTGTTCTTGTCCACTTGTGAGTCTTCACTCATTGAAGACCATGCGGTTTTGAGCTCTCCTTTGCCATCTTGCATCGGATTTTTTTGTTCAACCGTTGTCTTTGCACTTCCCACACTCTTTTTTGAATCGGTTTTAGACTTGAGTTTTGGTTTTTGTTTCTTCGTTTTTTAACGATTTTTGCTAACAGTTGTTAGCTTTTCCCCTGCTTGGAATCCATCTGATTGTTTTATTTGGTCTTTGATACTATCTTGTGCTTGGACATAGTATAGATATCCGTTCTTTCCTGAGAAGTGAGGTGGTGGTCGAGAGTTTTCACTCTTAGACTCCTCCTTTTCTTTTTGTAGTCTCTCACGTTGTTCCCGCTCATCTTGTCTACTGATTCTCTTATGGCTCTTACAACATTTACGTTTAGGTCGGCTTCGAGGGATCTCTACCTGAACCTCCCTTCCTCTCAAGAGTAGGCATGCCTTTCCTAACTCTTCCTTAGGGATTGTCACATCATTATCAAAATCAGAGTCTCATCCATCTTCCTTATCAGCATCATTAGCAGATTCGAGTGTTAAGTCCTCTACTGAGACTTTCTCGACATGCATAGCTGTTGTGGATGTATCCCTATAGTACAAATCATCTAGAAGGGCACGTGGTTGTACCATTCGTATAGGAATAATATCATATCCATCCGAGTCACAAAATTGAATTGGCTTCGGTAAAGCACATGTCGATAATGTTGCAAGGACATGACTCCATTCTAATGGATCAATTAAATGCTCAGGGAAGGGTTGTGGAATGTATGCCTCGTCTGATACACTTCGATTACCCTTAAGTCTCTCAGTGTTGAAATCCCTACATGAGGCTCCACACATCCCAGATCTTCTCGCCCATCTGACAATGTAACTCTTGAGCCCTCAGATGAAGCAGAATCAAACTCATCTATTGGAGACCTTGTTACATCACGATATGAGTGATTCCTTAGGTTGACCCTTGTGATGACAGAATCATGTCGGAGGTACAAATAATTGTATCCCCAATCTTGAATCATTTGAAATTGTCGCATGAATGGTCTACCCAATATCACTTCATAGTTTGGATGTTTTCCAAAATTCACTACTGTAAAGGTGTGCTCATATTCAATCCCACATGTGGTGACCGATATGTTCTCAAGCAGCCCAAGGGGATGTTCTAAGCTTCCATCTGCTAGCTGCAAGCGCATCCTAGTACTCCTAATAGCTGGTTTGCCCCACTTTTCCCAAATGGACCTTGTCATAATGCCCACTCCTGCACCACTATCAAGTATTGCAGTTGAAGCTACTTTTCGCACTTCTAATGGGAGGGTAGCATTTCCCTGATCGTCCTCACAAAATTTTCCTACTTTGTTGATAGGAACTGGCATAACATGTTTTGTCTCAGGGTGTATAGTACACTCATGGTGACCCTTTTGTAGCAATACCTGCTCTGACAAACATGTGGCAATATCATTCCACAACTCAGGTCGAATTTTTATCAAATCAAGCAAAGGTAAGGTACAAGCCACTGGTGCTGACAAAATAGCTTGCACCATACTCATATCCTTCTCCTTTGTCAACCTTTTATGCATGGAGGGTATCCTCAAGGTTTGAGAACAGTTCTCATATTCTCCCAGATATGACGGTAAGGTTTTCATTGTATGCTTACTTCTAGGAGAAACAATTGTTTGAACTTCCTCCTGGATGCTTGGGCGTCTAAAGTTGTTTTCCGTGCCCCTGGTAAAATCCACCTCAGAGAATGGAGGCGAACTAATAGAAGACATGTTCTCATTAACTTTCTCATGAACTGCAGCCCACATCTCATTTGCCATGTCCTCATTAGCATCAATAACTTCATCATTGCATGGGAAGACAAGGCTAGGTGGTGGCATTTCCCGACTTGATGACACTTCTGGTATGGTTTCTAATGTTGGCTTAAGAGAGGTCGGGCCCCGAGGAATAGGTGGTGGTGGTCCCTCAAGTATTGATGACTGAGCTTCCCTAATGAGTTGCTGATGTACAGCTAGATTGATCTTCTCCTCACGAGGGTTTGGGTATTCTTGAAGCTTCTTGGGTAGCTCAGATAAAGCTGCAATGCGACTTCTATGAGCATCAATGATGGCCTCTAGAGTCTCATTCACTCTATCCACAAAAACAGAACCCCCAGAACTATCCTCAGTCGTACTAGCCTCATTTTGTTTAGTACTAGGCCCAGGTTGAGGTTGATGCTCCTCATGCACTTCTTGGGATGTAAAAGTTTTATCCCTCATGTTTTGTTTAGAGGCTTCTTGAGAACTAGTGGATGCACTTTTAGTTTGCTTGTTTCGGTTCTTCTTCCTCCGAGTGGTTTTTTTTCTATTGGACTGTAGGGTCTTGTCCACTAGATTTGTCTTTGCATCCCTAGTTCGAGGTGTCTCATCAGTTTGTATTTCGGCATTTCGTGTCTGTGATCTAGTCATGACTCTAAGTGGCACGACATCCTCATTCTCAGATGAAGGTGGTGATGGAACTGTCCCTACAAGGTTGAGTGAGACCTTTGGTTGAGAGGTGCCTTCGTCATGTGGTTTCAGTAGACAATCTTTTGGGAAGTGTTCTACACAACACCCTAGACAATATCTTTCAATTGGTGAAAACTGTTGTACTGTTGTATTGGATCGAGATGCTTGCCTTGAGCGATGTGGACAATCACGAGCCCAATGGGGTTCTCCGCACTCATAACAGGGGCCCATTGGTTTGGCCTCTACTTTCCTTGGATGCCATTGACCTGAGGGGCCTGGAGTCCTAGGTTGGTAGCCGCCTAGCAGCATTAAAGAGTTTTGTTCCCCTGGTTGAGCCTCCACAGTGCTTGGCTTGGGTATGCGGGACTTTCAAAGAGATTTTCTTTGGATGAATATGATACATATTCCTCCTCCACATAGCCTGGGTTTACCAAGTCTCTACACATATTTGAATTGTCATAGTCAACAACCCTCACAGGAGCAGTCCCAGGAGCAGGAGGTTGAGCACCAAGAACAGGTCGTGCTTGCTCTTGTGCCATCGGTGGCTTACGTTCAAAATTAGTATACTGTTGATACATTTGTGGAGCCACTCCACCCCTTGGCTGCTCACGTTCCTGTCTCATTCTCGCAATGCGAGTACATTCCTATGTGGTGTGGGTAAAGTTCCAAGCACAGGCTTGGCACCACTTTTTTGTGGGTTGGTTTGTGACTAGAGGAGAAAAGGTATTACATTCCTCTGTTTTATGGTTACCGCCACATGCTCCACAAAGATGAGGACCTGTAGGAAGTACACTCCTCATTCTCTGCTGCTGTTGTTGTGGCTGCAAGGGTGGGCGATAGGTCTGTCCCAGTCTCCTTAGTACTAGGTTAGCTATCTGGTCTGGATTTACTAGCGCGCTAGACCCTGAACTTTGGTCATCATTCCACTGATCTCTAGGTTTCACCTCTGGGCCAGACCCATCTTGGAATTTGAAGTTATCAGTGAAATCCATAGCATCATGGCAACACTCATTGAAATTTGTATGCTTCTTCGTATAGAGATGTGTATGCAGTGTTGAATTTTTGAGTCCTTTTAAGAAGAGAGAAATTAATCGACTTTGGGCGGGCTTCTCATCTTCTGGGCAACGATTAATGTACTGCTTCATTCTATTTACACAATCTCTAACACTTTCATTTTCGCCTTGCTTGAAAGAGTAGATGTGTGCTACCGTGTCATGTTGAATTCCCATCAATGAAAAAGCAGCAATGAATCTCTCTTCCAAAACTCGTAAAGAAGATTTGTCTGAAGTCTCTAATGCCTGAAACCAAGCCAGGGCTTTTCCCTCAAGAGTGAGTCCAAATCCTTCAATTTGAGTATGCTTACCAGCCACTTGCTCAGCTCGAACTGCTTGCCTAAATGCTGCTACATGGTCGTATGGACCTCCCGACCCTTCATACTTCTTTACCAGTTTCTGAAGAGTTGATGGCCTTACTTGTCTTGAATACTCATCATAGGGCCTACGGCCTCTCACTCTAAGTGGGAATTGTTCCTCTCTTTGGAAAGATGGTCCACATGTTTCCAAAATTGGTGTGGGTCCCCTATTACCAGCCTCACCAAACCCCTCCAAAGATCTTGTCACCCGCATTTCAGGAGGTGCATTTATGGGAGGCCGAGTTGGCTCCCCTCTCCTCCGATTGTCATAGTGAGAAAGATGTTGTTGTGGTGTGACCGGTGGTCGCACATTTGGTGTAGGACGATATCTTGGTGCTAGAGTTGGGCTACTAGCAGTGGTCCACTTGGATGTTGAAGGTCCCTCTCTAGTGAACTCTCGTAGGGGAGGAGCAACAGTTTCTCCAAGAAAGGCTGTCTCTCCCGGTTTGGCTGTATTTGTTGAGAACACTTCCATGAATAATGGTTGTCCTTTCCATGTGAGTTCCCGAATCTCTTTCCAATCTAAGGTTCGGTATTCATTGGCCCATTTATCAATTATTCTGTTCATGTGTCCTGCAAGCTTCTCAACTACCACCACATGAGCTAGAGGAAGATCCAGCTCTGGCAATTTAGTTATGGCATAATATCCCTCTAACGAGTCCTTATAGACCTCTTGAAGTGGGTCATCCTGTAAGACCTTTGTCACTGGAATTTGTCGTACAAACTCCCATTGGTTCTCAACCCCCTGATCCATTTTGCTCTTGCCTTTCCTATCCCTTTCCAAATTTAGATCTACAAGAAGTAAATCATCTATGGATGGCTTTGAGGACTGGGCATTGGATGGTCCAGGCATGTCCGGCTCAATGAGCCAGTCATCTCTAGACTCCCTTGCTCTGGAAAGTTCTGATAAGTCTAAGAACTCGGTTTTAGAGAGCTCCTCTAATTTGTCTACATTTTCTGGATGGTAGGTGACTTCGTAGCGAACACCATCTCCACCCATGTACATGTTACCCTGGTCATTGACTAGAGGTGCTCTATCAAGTTCTGAGAAAATGTCTGCGATCTCAACAATATACCGTTGTTGTGGATCCCTAAAGATCTCAGCTCCTTGAGCATTTGTGTAGACATATTGGAGTCTCACATTAAGTGTTAACCCCATGGTGTCGGCTTCAAATGGATTAAAGGATCTTGTGGGTGTTCTATTTGGGGCTACGGGATGACTATTTGTCGGCCCTAGATTGTCCATGGACAATGAACTAGTTGTTCTGGAGGAAAGGGTATCGGATTGGGATTCAAAAAGGGTTTCAGCAATATCTGCCAAATTGCCTACCGATTGGGTCCCACTTTCCTGCGTAGGTACTCTAGAAGGTGCCCTAGGCCCTATGGCAGAATCTATAAGACGTCCCGCCGCAAGTGCATAAGGTCAATTTTTTTTATTTTTTTATGTGTTTTTGTTTTTTTAAAATAAATAAATATATATATATATATATATATGTATAAATATGTATATATATATATATTTTAACCTACCTAATCACTAAATGCAACTAAAATGAGTATGTGTGGTGTAACTATCTATCCTATTTTATTATTATTATTATTTTTAAATGATTTTTTAATGATTTTATGATTTTATGTTTTTACTTTTTTTTTAATTTACACAAAAATTATGAATCACACTAAAAAAATACTAATTATGCACAAAGTTACAAAAATTAAAAAAATACAGGTTACACTAATTATGCAAAAAATTAAAAAAATAAAGAATTACAGAATATGCAAAAAATAGACTCCTAAAAAACACTTAATTTATAGAAATTTTTTTTAATTTTCTTTTGTTTTCTTTTGTTTTTTTTCCTTTTGTTGTTGTTTTTGTTTGTTTGTTTGTTTGTTTGTTTTTTTTAACTAATAAATTTCGTGCCAATTACAAAAAATATAAATCTACTAATTATGCACGCAATTACAAAATTCTAAAAAAATACAAATAAAAAGCTACTTTAATTATGCAAGACTTTACAGAAATTTAAAAAATGAACAATGGATTCAAATACAAAAATAAAAATTGTTATTTTTTTCTTTTTTTTAAAATAAATTTAATTGTTTTTTCTTTTTTTTTTCTTTTTCTTTTTTCTTCTTTTTTCTTCCTTTTTTTCTATCTTTTTTTAAAAAATAAATTTAATTGTTTTTTTCTTTTTTTTTCTTTTTCTTTTTTCTTGTTTTTTCTTTCTTTTTTTTCTATCTCTTTTTCTCTTTTTTTAAAAAAAAATATTTTTTTTGTTGTTTTTTTAATTTATTATTATTATTTTTTATTTAAAAATACAAAAAAACATGAAAAATTAATTAAAAAATAAAAAAAAATTAAAAAAATAAAAATAAAAATGCACTTACCTTATCCGCCGCCTCGCCGGATTTCTCGCCGCCGCACCCACTTCCGGATTCTTCAATGCCGCCAGCTCTCCTCCGATTGTCAGACGCCCTCCACGCCCGTCTTCAATGCCGCCTTTTCCTGCTCACTCAGGCGCCCTCCACGTTGCCGTTTTTTTCCACTTCGACGCCTTCCCCCGCTGGTGATTGGTCGCCTACAAACACCCTCGCCTTCTGCTACGCTGGCCAACCTTCACAACTGCTTCGATGCAGCGCTCAATGCAGCCTTCGCTTCCACTTCCAGCCAGCCGTCTACTCCTTTCGCTTCCACAGTCGCTTCCAACGCCTTCGCTTCAGTTGCAGACGATGCCTTCGCTTCAGTTGCAGACGACGCCTTCCACGTTAATGTATAATATATATATATATATATATATATATATATATATTAAAGCCGCCTTCGCTTCAGTTTTGCAGACGACGCCTTCCACGTTAATGTATAATATATATATATATATATATATATATATATATATTAAAGCCGCCTTCGCTTCAGTTTTGCAGACGACGCCTTCGCTTCAGTTTGCAGACGTAAAAAATTATATATATATATATATATATATATATATAATTTTTTTTAAAAAGCCGCCTTGGTCTCCTTTCAACCGGCCGCCCACTCCAACTGATGACTTCTCTGCGTTTTCAACTGGCCGCCTTCTCTGCACGTATATATATATATATATATATATATATGTCTATTTATCTTTGCTGCAGACGCCTCTCCACCAAACAACAAAACAACAAAACAATAAAAGAAAGAAAGCCGCTTCCACTACTTCCTACCTACCTCTCGCCAACCCCGTCAAAAATACAAAAACAGAAAGTACTTAAATCTGATTAGTGGCGGGATTTCTCTACCGCAATGAGATTTTAATTAATTTTATTTTTTTGCTTCTAATCAAAAAATCAAAAACACACAAGGCGCCCTTGAGATCACACACTCAATGCCCTTGCAAACTCTACTCTAATCTACCCTAATCCACGATTTTGCAATCAATGGAGCACTTAGTAAGAAGTAATGGTTAACACCCTTCACTAACTTAGGTGTGCGTTCCCCGACAGCAGCGGCGCCATTGTTTGGGACATCATAGCATAGCGGAGGCTACACTCCAACCCACACATTTTGTCAATCCGTGAATGCAACCCGGTTAGCGCATAGAGGCTATCCCGAATGGGAGAAGATTAGTTAACCACACACTAATGACTTCTAGTCCTACTCAATTCTTCTTCAACACTCAAGCAATCAATCTAACATAATCAAAGCATCAAGATTAGGCTACACTTAAGCACACAAATGCAACTTATGCAAAGAACCTAACATGCAAAGAGCTATCACACAAGTCTCAACTACACATCATTTCATGCACAAGCTTCATCACATGCACTCTACAAATCAGATTTTAGCATCAAAACATCATTAAGAAATCTAGATTAGCAAGTGTGTAGACCATAACCTCATATCATTGAAAATGTAAAGAATAGAGAGTACAAGATTGAAGCATGAATGGAGATGGAGAGTCTTGGGAGAGCACATGAGAAGGAGCTATGGAGCAAGCTCTCTCTATGAGCCTCTCAGCCAAATGACCAAAGAGTCCTCTCTAGCTCTCAAATGGGCCACCTTTTATACAAAAACTCTAGAACTCCCAAAAGTTCCCATGTGGGATTATTGTCAAACCCTCTCCCATATTCATCTACAACTTGGAACTCTTTTCAAGAGCCCTAAGTGTCTTTTTTGTTGCATCCTTGTATTGATTCGTCATGCAACAATTATGTTTATGTAATGTGTTTCATTTCTATGCTTATGCTTCTCTTGTATTCATCTGTATAGATATATATCCTTCAAACTTGGTTGACTGGTAGCCTATAGATAGTATTGTAGGAATCTTCGATGTTTTTCATGCATCTATTGATGAGCAGCTATAGAAAGAAACATCAAGCAGGTCTTTGGCAGAGAGAGGAGTTTTCTATTATAATGAATTTTACACGGCACCTCATAGTGTTACACGTTATGGATCTTTGAAAGCATTACGACTGCCTTCATTCGACAATCCAGAATGGCCAATACCAACAGTAGAAACAAGTGAGTGCTTTAGATTAAAGATATACCAAGACATGCAGAGGTGTATAAGACCAAATGTAGCAAATCATCAAGTGAAAATCGTTGTCTTTATGCAATTGCATGTTTTTGTTGACTTCTTTTATGACGGAGGTCAAAAAAACATCATCAATGTTTATCTGTAAATCAAAGAAATGTTTGGATTTCTTAGGTCAAAATTGGGATGTGAAAGAATTAAATGGGGTTACCTCCAAAATCCATAGGAAATCTATTGTCTGTAAATATATGATTGGCTCCTAGAATTTTATTTTGGCCTTTCATTATATGAGATGGCATTATATCAATGGAAAACTTGTAGCAATTGATCAGGACTTGGAGGAGGATGACATTGCAAATCCATTGATGTTATTAGAGGTATGGTTTGAACATGAGCCTTTGACAGTACTCAATATAAGGTCAAATATCTCACTACATCAAGTGAGAATAGACTTGGCAAATGAGGATGACCTATAAGTGCCTAATGATTATGTGTTCAAGTGCAACGACCATAAGGTATGTTATTCAATCTAACCTCGAAAAAGTATTCATTTCAAAACTATGCCATAATCATTACTTATATACATTACTTTGATTTTTGGAAATACGTACCAAGGAGAAAAGAAAGGACCATTCAATGTAAAGACATTACAAGGAAGCAAGTTTTCATGGTGCAAATGACCATCACATAGAGATAAATGGAGATAAATGTATTTTTGACAGCATATAGTTACATCAATCATGACAACATTTTGTATTTCTTAGAGCAATAAAAACTAAGACAAATATTCTATATTTTCTTATTGGATAATTAAAACATTGATAGCATGTTCTTATTTTTTCCTACGAAGCGTGCTATTGGGTGTGAGAAGATTCTTGTTGTTGGGGCGATGAAGCTTGTCATTGAGGGGGTGCTTGTTGCTGCTCTTGGGTTGGTTGCTCTTCCGGACGCTCTTGGGTTGGTTGCTCTTAGGGACGGGAAGCTTGCTCTTCTGGAACAAAAGCTTGCTATCGTGTAGGGTTGAAGCTTGACTTTGCATAGTTTGCTATTGTTGGAAACTCAAACCTTTCAAATTGATGTCATCAGATTCATTAGATTTTGGAAGCTCGACAACCAACCTGACGACTTGTGTTCGGGGGTACTACCGACGGTGGTTCTGGTTGCGACCGTGGTGGAGGGGGCACAAACACAATAGGGATATTAGGCAGCCTGCTATGAATGTTGATAATAATATGCTCAATGGTCTCTTCCCTGAACAAACCTAAATCCACATCGAAGTATTTTGATAATCGTGGATTCTACAAAAAGGCAAAAAAATAGACATGTGCGGTCAAAGAATGAGGAAGGAAAGTAAGATATCATTAAAAAAAAGGAGCATGCCTACATTTTCTAGGGGCAATGAGAGAACTAAGTGTAGCAGCAACTTTGCGTTGTAGCACACCCTCCAACCGCAACTATGGCCATCCCGTTGCTGTGGGACTTTGCATCTTACAGTCCTTGGTGTTCTAGCAGTGTGTCCTGGATTATGGCCTCAAGAGCAATTATTAGCTTTCTAACTGATCTGCATGAAACAATATTGTTGTCAATACTAAAAGTTCTCTAACTACTTCTCCCTCCCTCCTCTCTCTCTCTCTCTCTCTCTCTCTCTCTCTCTCTCTCTCTCTCTCTCTCCCCAACTCGTGTGATTGTGTGGACTTACTGTCTCACGGTGCCATGGAATTCTTCACCTGAATTGGCCAAGTTGGCAAGTCTTGGATTCCATATCGTAAAGGATCAAACTCCAGTAGAGTGAACTACAACATGCAAATACATAGTAAGTTTAGGTCACAATACTAAGACTATAAATGAGATTGCATGATGTCACTTACTCTTCATTGTATGCCATTAGAATTATTTAAGCTACATCGAAATTTATCGGACTAAACCATGAACATACATCAACCAATAAAGTATGTTGTGCAGTAAGAACTGAGGAAAGGTGGGAATCTACAATATATACACGATTTTGAACATCGAATGGGAGATTTAATATAATCAAGCTACATAAGAAAATTATATTATATTAGTTACTTTGGACAAGCAAACCGTTTTAAAATAAAGATGATGACAAGGATGTAGCAAAGATGATGACAAGGATGTAGCAAACCTTAGAAATGCTATGATGATTCTATCATTGACCTCCCTTGAAACATTGGATAAAACATCAATCTCCTCCACATTGAAAGGGAAAAATTGTGGGGTGCCTCGCACATCGGAAGTCTAACGTGAAACGAGGGGACAAAATAACTCAAAGCTCTAACATTCGACTTATACATTTCCCGAATAGCCACTTTTTTGAACCGCAATTATTGGAGCTCCTGCATCCTGGCTTGGTCTCCAATCCTTTGTGCGTTGAGCCTTGTGTCACGAGAATGACTAGCCTCTGTCACTTTTGTAATCTTAACTTTCTTCGTCAAAGGAGGGATTTCCAAAATTCCTTTCATTCTCTTGTCACTAAGTAGGACAAGCTCCAGCGTATGGTCATATCTGAACCTGAGTAAACGAAGCGAGTTCATGTCTTTCGGCATCACGGTGATTCTATGTGCATGCGTGGCAAGGACGTAGCTATCCTGAAAAAACTCAACAAGCCAGTCTTCCACAGCCTCTTGCAAACATCCTAGGGCAGAGGCCTGCCAATGCATATTAATGCCAAAATCTTTGCATGTCGACCGAACTACACGCTGGAATGGCCACTTTGGAAGAAACGTGCAATGCATATGTTTCTCCACTTTTCTTAGTTCAAGAAGGACATATCTATGTTGGTCGTATCCGTGTCTCCTCATTGAGTACACAGTGCAGACATTTTCTTTCCCGAACTAGCTTCTTTACCTAATTTAGGATCATCTGTAGATGAGAGCCTTGCGGTCTTCTTCGTACGTGCCATCTGAAAATAGTCATAATGTTACATGATAAGTTTCTCAATAAATACATAGGACAATAAAATAGCAACAAATCACTGCAACGCAATTTGGGCATATCAGATACAATCACAATACAATCCTCGCGTTGTAGTGATTTATCACGCTTAGCACTTTAAAACATAAAATAATACAAAAACTACTGAAAAAGTAAACTTGGATAACAAAATAGCTTCAAATCACTACAACGTGATATGGATACATTAGACAAAATCTACATCAACTCCTCGCGTTGTAGTGATTTCTCAAATAGACTCCTTCATTTGACAAAATAACACATGAACAATACACCTAACAATACCTATGACGATAAAATATGTTCAAATCACTACAATGCGATATAGGCACATCAGACCTAATCATCATACCCTCCTCGTACTGTAGTGATTTCTTGCATAGAGCGTTTCATTTCACAAAGTAAGTCATGAAAATAAGTCATAGATAACATACACGACACAAAACAATGTGTAGGACAAGAAAGTGTGTCCAAAACACTATAATGTTGTGTATCCATAAGGGAAGACTACTGTCAGGCCATCATTGCATATGATCTTGAGGAAGATGAAGATTTTGTCGATCTAGATTTGGATAAGTATCTCTTATTGGATTCAAATGTTAAGGTCAGTGAGTTCCATGCCTGCCGACACATTATCTATGATGTACAAGGATGTAAACCTCATCGATGGTCCAAGACACCAACTCAACAATCAATATATGGATAGATGATTTACTTGTTAATGATGAAAATTAGAAGGTGTGTTTACTTGTTAATATTTTTTATCATGCTGAGTAGCTTATTCTATTTGTTGTGTTGGCTCAACAACAATATTGTTTTGCACAGCTGGTTGTGTTTAAGGATGAGTTTCTCGGGCGCAGAGCAAGCAAACGCGTGGGAGAACTCGGAATGGACTCAGCACTGGGAGAGTACATAAACCGATTGAAGTTTCCCCAATTCATTATATTCCATAAAAAATTCTTGAAAAATACAGAATTTCCTTTGTTTGCAATCAAGACATTATCCAGATACATTGGGGCATATCCCGCGTCAGGTGGAATGTAGACAAAGTCATGCTTTTGGAGAAGAATTTAGCGTTGTGAATCTTTGGGTAGGGCCCTGGAGTCTATGAACTAAGGAGTAAATATTACTTAGCCTATACTGCTTATAGATTGGCATGTGGGATTAAGGATCCCAATATGCTAAGTGATTATGGCAAAAGGAACTTCTCATATTCACAAAACCGAGGGTTCCTCCAGTTTTACATTTATAGGATGTTGCAGAGCCATCTTCAAAAACGGCAAGGCTTCATGCACCTGAGGATGTTAGTGAGCAAGTTAAGGAGTAGTATATTCCTATCTCTTGTAATAATATTCTCTCTCACGTAATGTCATGACAGTTTTGCATATGATCATTTCTGAATTTGAAATGCTAATCATGGATCTATGGGTGTCCAAATCTTTCCATTTCTTTATTTTGTTCCTCGCCATTATGCATGCTTAATACTTGCATTAGATCTCCTCCATATATCTTGTTTTCTTTCTTTATTCACAAGTTTTATTGCTTGATTAATTTCAGATGCTTTGAGCTGCTGCTTCTTTTTGGCTTTGTGTACAAGCTTCCTATATGTCCACTAATGTAATTCCTCTAAACTGTTAGCTTTTTCTGCTCCTCCACCATGTCTTGTATGATTGAAATACCTGGAGCGTGCTTCATAATGTGTTTTCTCCATTCCTTGGGTTTACCATATTGATAAACTACCATACTTCTTTGTTGCAAACCAAAAGGGGTATGATAGTATATAATATGCTTCAAGAGAAAAAAAGAATACATTAATTAGTATATTTTTCAATATACAGTATAAAAACTAGTTCAATGCATAATCAATCTAATACCATATAGTGGGTGATGTGTTGATCCGTCCATGCATCAATCATCGATCTCTTGAACTCATATAGCACTGTTTGAAATATCTCATGGTCCTTCTTCATCCACACTTTCTTGTCACAGAACTTAAACATAGTGTCTAGAGATTTCCATACCTTGGCTTTCCGTGGTCTTGCTTGACCATTGTGTGCATGGTCTACTACTGCATTGTGAATGCACTTCCATCTGTTGTATTTTACGATCTACAGTGATCTTCTTCTTCTACGACCTTCTGGTGTTGGTTCAAATAGAAACCTTCTTGCTTTAACATCCTCAATGGAAGGTTTCTTAGGTACATTCTTCCCATCCTTAGACCTTTTTTTATCTTGTTCAATTTTTGCATGTCCATCACCATGCAAACCAATGTCTTCTACTGATAGAACTTTCTCTAGTGCTTTGATGGATGTAACCTTTGTTGTATTGGGCTGCAGAGCCCATGCAAAATATATGTATAAAAATAAGAGTTTTTCAATGATTCTGCAAAGAGCATGCATTGTACAAATGCGGACACTTTACAATGGAATATCAAGAATTGGCTTGAAGTTTCGGTCTTTCAAGTGCCTATCTGGTGCCTTCTTCCAGTACCTCTTTTCAAACACCTTTGCACTGCACATGCAATATAAGAAGGGACTTTTTGAATTGGCACCCTTTGACACATTGCGCATACATTTCAGAGTTTTAAGATCACCCGCCATATGCCACTCCACCTTATATTGTCCCATGCCTTCCACATCCAAGATTTTGCCATTTCTCTGCTCCTCGTCGGTCGCTGATGATCTCGGGTATCGATGTCTTATTGAAAGACCCAATGTAGAGCATCAAAATTCACTGACTTTACCTGCAATACATAAGAAACATAGGAATGCAACACCCATTAGTGTTTTTTACATGTAATTTTTCTTTCACAAACATATCCGAGTCTAATAAATTGTACCTCAAACGATCCCAAAGACAATATATTGTTTTCATATTGAATGCTAAACCATCTAGGATCATCTTTTAGGATAGATGTATCAAGTGCCTGTTCATCAGTGTGATGGTAACCCTTTTTAACTTTCTCTCCTTCACAATTTGACACTCATCAAGCTTTAGCACAAATTTGAGGACACTATCACATTCTTCAAAAGTAACTTCAAACAATTGAACAGCATATGATTGTAAGGCCTCCAAGTCATAAAAAATATTATTGTATCTATTGTAGACCACATCTCATGTTGGTGCAGCATAGGTGTCTTCAATATGAAATGGGGTTCCCAGTGCTTGTAGTACCTCTTCATTTACTTGTTTATGCATTTTTTTAAACCAAAGAAGGATTTGACAATAATGATCCTTTCATACTAGAATCCTTCATCTTTTCCTGCAAAGTCTTATAATTGGCTGAGTACCCTCTGTGTGATATACCAGTCTCATCAAGTATTGCCTGGATGTCTTGTGGATTGAGTTGATTCTCTTTGAAAAAGTCATCTGCTGACCATCTCATCATATATCACATCTCTACTAATCAAAACCTGCTGGGTTGTAGCATTTGTATGCTTTTCTATCTTGTGCATACCCAATGAACACACATTTTCATCTTTTGGGTGTAACTTCCTCCTCTTCTCATGCTGGCACATGCACATAAGCAATGCATCCAAAACTTTCAAATTTCCAATGTCGGGCCTAGATCCTATTATCCTCATCTCAGGATTAATCTCATGTATGGCAGCTATAAGTGTCTTATTCAAGATCTACACTCATGTAGCACATGCTTCTACCCAATAATATAAAGACATACTCTTCTCATTCATCAATGCTCTTGCACTTCACGATCTTACATTTTCCACTGCGTGTATTATGCCGATGAACACTGTTCTAGCTCCCTCTCCCAATACCTAAACTGATTTCTTCAATTCTACAACCTGTGTTTCCAAAAGCTTCTCCTTAATTTCCATGAATTCTTCATATTTATCATGATGGGTGTGGATACTTTGAATATCTTTTTCATAACAACATCTCTCAATTCCCTAGAGAGGAGACATCTCAATGGATGTAGGATCTATATCCTTTAAGGACATGTACCTGCATGCATAGCAATTATGTGTACTACTTACCCAATACATAACTTGTGAGCGCATGAGAATTCTAAATAAGCAATATAACTTAGTGAATTGAAGAGAAGATTCATATGTCACCAAGCTTTCCATTTTGTAAATAGCCTCTCTCACCTTCTTGTCTCCACAAGCAATTAGAAGAATAAACTATGCATAGAAAAAAAATGAAAGTTAGTATATGAGCTTATAAATTATGTACCACAAAGAGAAAATGAATAAGTGAATATTTATATACCTATAATATCTTATGCCAATCATGTGTCTGGAGGCTCTATAATTTTTCCTCTCCTTTCTATTTGGTCTTTGTGAAGGCACCCTTCAATGAATACATTACTCCCATTGGTGTCCAAAAAGAGGCAATCACACTTTTCACCTTATTGTGCTCCCTCTTGGTTAATACCCATGGTGCCTTTGGTAGGACTATTTTGCCACTCTCACTTTCAATTGGCCATGCACTTTGAAGGCATCAAATGTTTTGTAAGTCATCCCTTTCACCCTTTGTATCTCTTTTACACCAATTAAATGGTTCCAAATATTTGTTGCCACATTCTTGAAGATATGCATGGGATATAAGAGAGATGATTGATCTTCATGTCACACACCAATATGGAAGTCGAAAGAAGATTGAGTGTCTAGACATCCCATTCGGTGGTGGATTGGGAGTGCTTCTCCATGCCTCAAACCAATCTCTATCTTTCATCACAAGTGGTGAGACATCATGCGGCACGTACTTAGGATGTGAAGGAGGGAGAAATCGATGATGTTTGTCATACACCACCTTCTTTAAGTGTAGAGGGTCTTTTCAAAACAAGTGATGGTCCACAAATCGGACATGCATAATGTCTAGAGGTTGCCAAACCAATTTTAAAATTGAGATAGAGATATAAACTTAAAGTTTAAAGGCTAAAGCCTTATGCATATAAGGTTCAAGTAGGTACCCGAGCACTCCAAGAACCCGGGATAGTCATGCATCGTCCAAAGCAAAACTCCTTTCACCTCCGCCTCATGCCTATTTATTGGCCTTGAAACATCATGTACTTTGATACCTCGCCATAGTGTCTCAAGCTCCTCAACAATTAAAGGCTTGAGGTACACATCCCTATTCGCGCCACCTTATCTAGTACAAGGAGAGCAAGCATGATACGACCTTGCCACCCATGGAGGGAGGTTGTAATTCACCAATACAATAGGCCAAGTAGACCATGATGTGAACTTGAAGCCAAATGGGTTAACACCATCCAAGACGTAAGTGACGAGGATCATCTTTAAACTCTGGCCATTGATGCTCCACATGTTGCCATGCAAGTGAATCAGCCTCCTACGATCCTCATGATGCCATTGGTCGAGTGAGAGTAGCATGCCATGTCATGATTTTTGAAAATCCCCTTACATTTAAACATGTGTTGGATGGGAGGAATGATAAGAAATTGTCTCAAAACCTTTCAAGGAACTTTATCTCCTTGAAAATCATCCCTATAGTATCTCTCTCCACATTGTAGACATTGTGTTGCATCTTTATTAACCCCTCTAAATAGCATGCAATCATTAGGACATACATGTATTTTTGTGTAATCCATACCTAGCATAGAGAGCATTTTACGATGCCCACCATCTCGTGAGTTTGGTAATAGATTTTGAGGGGAAAGAATCTTCTTGAGAAGCCTACAACATAACATAAGAAATCATATGTCAAAATATTAGCAAGGAGAGTATATAGAACATGAAACATTTTCTATTTGAAAGAATAGAATGAGGCGGTCTTATCCTCCATGTCATCATCCACACTTGGCCGTGCCATTGCCTTATGAAGACCATACGTCCAGACATGCTCAATCGTTATATGGCATTGTCGTATATATACTGGCCCTTGCATCGATCACACACACATTGAATTGTTTCTCTCAACCATGCCTTGGAACTAACTTCCGACCCTTGATGATCATTGTTAAACATCTTTAACTTGGCCAAAATTGATTTAGGGTTCAAACAAATCACACAACAACATCCAGAACTGTAAACAAAAAATTACCCAAGGTTTCGCTACTGTGCATAGCAACCCCAACAGCGAAAATTACCCAGCAGCGGAGCTAGTAGCGAAATTTCACTCTACGAAGCAGCGGAGCTAGTAGCGAAATTTCACTCTACTAAGCAGCAACCTTTGAATTGTGACTCCCACCTAATCACCATCGAGAGGTGTCAATACCTACCTACTTCCCCTATCCTGCACATGCACATCCTATGCCTGCAACCCAGCTATTCCTCTCACATACCTCTTCTCTCAAGGTAAGCCCTTTCTTGCTTTCTTCAATCAAGTCTCCCTCTCCAAGGTAAGCCCTTTCTTGCTTTTGTCAAGTTTTCATGGTTTTCTTCAATCTTTGTCTTCTTCCAAGCTTTCATGTGGAAAGCTTGGACATAGCTTTCATGTCCAAGCTTTCATGTGGAAAGCTTGGACATAGCTTTATGTGAACTTTTCTCCCTTCCCCTCTCTCCCTTTCTCCCTTCCTCTCTCTTTCCTCTCCCTTGCCCTAACCTTAGCTTAATGCATAGAGCTAAAATAGAGAGCTTTGATAGAGAGCTCTCCACCATCAAAGCTTTCTATTAAGCATTCTATGCATAGAGCTAGGGTTTAGGCTTAACTTAAACTAATTTTTTCATTCACTTATGCATTAAGAGTAGGGTTTAGGGTATGAATAGATGCAGGTGGCTCGAAGCACCTGAATCAATGTACCATACATCATCTGGCACATGCACATATGCAATGCATCCAAAGACTTTCAGGTGAGACAAATCAGGTTTTTTGCCAGTAAACCTCTCCTCTGGAGTTACATCATGTATGGCTGCAGTTGGAGTCCTATTCATGATGTAAGCTGCTGTAGAAAGAGCCTCAGTCCAATAGCAATGCGGCATATTCTTCTCTCCCAACAATGCTTGCGCAATCTCAGCAATGTGCCTGTTTTTCCGCTCAGCAACTCCATTTTTTTGCGGAGTGTATCTGCATGTAAACTGTCTCCGAATACCATTCTTCTTCAAATATTCAGAGAACTCATTGGAGAAGTACTCTCCCCTCCATCTGACCTTAGGCACTTTACATATTTTCCTGTTTGCTTTTCCACCATAACTCTGAAATTCTGAAAATGAGTGAACACCTCACCCTTCTGAAATTCTCCTTCATGAAGTATTCCCACACTTTCCTTGTGTGGTCACATCAATAAATGTCACATAATACCTGCAGCCTCCCATAGACATGGTCTTCATAGGACCCCATACATCTGAATGCATTTTTGCTCACATTTCTGTCACGTGGAAATACATGCTTTGTTTGCTTTCCAAATTGGCATGCTTCACATATTTTCTGCATACCTTCAACTTTAAACTTTGGCAGCCCTGTTACAATTCCTTAAGTTTGCATAGACTTCCTTCTCCACGTGATCTTTCAAGGTTTTTCATCTCCTTGAACCACTCCCCATGACTTGTCATGTGGTTCAAAGCACCTGAATCAATGTATCATACATCATCTTTATGTGCTACTTCAACATTTTCAGACATGGCATTAATGACATGCTGCAAAACAAACAACCTTTCATTATCCTCATTGTTTCTGCTCGAGGATGCATAGTTGTTTTGCTGCAATTTTCCATTTTGCATGTCAACCTGCTTCTTATAACAATCTGCCTGCACATGTCCAGGCTTACCACCACAATAAAAGCATCCACGTGTATCATTATATTGCCTTTGCCAATTTCCACGACCTCTTTGACTCCCCCTGCCTCTGAATTGGCCTCTTCCACCTGCGTGTTGTTGTTGTTGTGAATTTTGGGACTGTTGTTGTGCTGCTACTTGCCATAATTCTAATTACCTGTTCGGCCACCTCCTTAGCCATGTCCACGGCCTCCTCTACCTCATCCTCTTCCTCAACTTGTGTAGAAGTCTTGTTGCTCTGAACTGTTTTTGTTTTGTGAAGACAGTTGGTCTTCACCCAAGCTCTTCTCTTCTATAATCAACATAGACACCAAATCTGTGAAATTGGGAATGTTTTTCCGAGTCTGAATAGACGTCTTGAGAATGCCTTGTACTGTGGTCCGAGACCACGTAGATAGACTTCCACCTTATCATCATCATCTACTGAAACACCAATAGATACAAGGGATTCCACAATACCCTTGATCTTCAATGCATAGTCATTCACATACATACTCTTTTTCTCCACAATATGAAGTTCATTCCTTAAGTGTATCTTTCGTGCCTTGGTATTCGTTTCATAGAGTTTTACCAAGGTGTCCCACACCTCCTTGGGGGACTTGGCATCCTGTATGTGCCCAATCATGGTGTCCTGTATATACTGATAGAGAGCCAATACATAACTTTTTTGGCTCCTTGGTTCCAATCCTTGAAGTCTTTCACATCTGCAGCACTCGGATTGATCTTCGGTATCTCCGGTGCCTCTTCATGCTCACCTTCTATGTAGTCCCAATAACCCTTTTCCATCAAGAAATTCGTCAACCTGAACCTCCAAGCATGGAAGTTGTTCTTATCAAGTTTCTCAGCAACAATCTGGTTTATGCCATCATTTGACATCTTGCCAGACACACAAATTTACCAGAAATAGCACTATGGTTTGTCCTACATAAACTGCTGTATTTTCTAGCGGTACTGTACTACACTCAAATGTCACAACCAGTGACCTCAATGTGCATACATACACCCAATGGCAACTGTTGATCTCCTCAGAACACACAATGTCTGCACAACCAATCTGACTTCCTACAGTTCTTAAAACAGAGTTCTGCATAGAATCGATGACTTACTCGCAGTGCTCGAAATCGCATGCTTTTTGAAAAACGGAGGTTCTAACGCGCCCAAAACACATTTTTGGCTCGAAAAAATGCTATCCTATATAGGACACTATAGTTTC
Organism: Cibotium barometz; assembly: GCF_041138505.1. NCBI lineage: Eukaryota > Viridiplantae > Streptophyta > Polypodiopsida > Cyatheales > Cibotiaceae > Cibotium > Cibotium barometz. The sequence goes on from NC_141049.1 coordinate 46,721,513, forward strand.
CCTATAGCTTTACTCCGCGAAGAAAGATCCTCAATCAGAGATCGTTTGTCGGTGCCTCCCGTAGAGTTCCCGAACAAGGGTGTAGTCGCCAACACAAATAGGGAAGAGTAGATGAAGCTCTTACCCTCGTACCGTTTCCTATGCTTCTCTTGCTTGCAGCTCAGCCCTTAGCATGAACGAGGCTCTGATACCATGAAAAGATATAGGGGAGAAGAGAGCTTGAGCTCTTGCAAGCACACACACACTCACAAAACCCTAAAAGAGAACACACAAGGTGTGAGAGGTTGAAAATCTTCTTCTTCTTCACACAACACTCAACACACCATGTACAAAGATAAGAGTAGACACAATATCAAAGGTACTCAACCAAATACATTCTAGGGTTCTCTATTGTGTGAACCCAACTAAATGAGCTGGCGCTATAACTATGCTAGTCTCTAGAATGGCTGTCACACAGCCTGTCATCCCACTGGCCACATATCACCCATGATCTCACCAACCATGCCAGTGGTGTAAGTGTGGGGCCTATCCCCCAGGTGGTTCATAAGTGTCCACCGCCTCACTAAATGAGCTTGATATCTCAACAGGGTACTCACCTCTTTTTTCTCTTGTTCTTCTTGCTTACTAATGTGTTAATGAGGACTAATTCTTTTATTTATTATGTTTCTTTTTTGTAGGTTTATTTAAGTGAGCAAGGGTTTGGGCATAGCCTCTCATACGGTAAGCCCTCTTTCTTCATTTTTGCTTATGCTTTTTTTCTTTGTGTTTTTACATCCTTGGGTGCCAAGAATTAGGGTTAGGTCAATAGGCAATAGGTTTTATGCATAGCCTTATACTGCATAGGGCTTATGCATAGGCTATACATAGAACTATTTGCAATAGGGCTTATGCATAAGCCGCCCTATGCAATAGGTTTATGCATAGCCTTATGCATAAGGCTTTATGAATAGCCTTATGCATATGGCTTATGCATAGGCTATCCATAGCTTATGCATAGCTATTGCAATAAGGCTATGCATAGGCCTTATGCATAGCCGTACGCATAGGGCTTATGCATAGCCTTATGCATAGGGCTTATACATAGGCTATTCATAGACCTATTGCAATAGGGCTTTATGCATAGCCTTAACAATAGGACTTATGCATAGCCTTATACAATAGGCCTATTACAATAGGGCTTATGCATAGCCTATGTATAGGCTTATGTAATAGTGTTTATCCATAGCCTATGCATAGCTTATGCATAGCCTATGCATAGTGCTTATCCATAGCCTATGAATAGTGCTTATCCATAGCCTATGCATAGCTTATACATAGCCTATGCATAGTGCTTATGTATAGCCTATGGATAGTATTTATGCATAGTGCTTATGAACTAATGAACTAATGTTTTAATTTATTAAGATAATCTTTTATAGGTCTATTCAAGCAAACAACCACCAAGGGTTCCGTCCATGTAACGGTTCATACGGGTTTGGCTAGTAGAGGTAAGCCCTCTTTGTTTATGTTTCTTCTCTTTGTGTTTTTGCACCCTTGGGTGCTGGGGATTAGGTTTAAGTTAAGAGCCTATGGCCTCTATGCATAGGCTATGCATACACTAGACATAGCCTATGCATAGCATAAGCATAGGCTATGCATAGGCTATGCATAGCATAAGCATAGGCTATGCATAGCCTATGCATAGTGTATGCATAGTGTATGCATAGCATAAGCATAGGCTATGCATAGCCTATGCATAGCCTATGCATAGTGTATGCATAGGCTATGCTTAGGTTATGCATAGGCTATGCTTAGTCTATGCATAGCAAATGCCTATGCATAGGCTATGCATAGCCTATGCTTATGCTATGCATAGCCTATGCATACGCTATGCATAAGGCTATGCATAGGGTATGCATATGCTATGCATAGCCTATGCATAGGCTATGCATATGCTATGCATAAGGCTATGCATAGGCTATGCATAAGGCTATGCATAAGGCTATGCATAGGCTATGCATAAGGCTATGCGTAGCCTCCTATGCATAGGGCATGCATAGGTTATGCATAAGGATATGCTTAGGGTATGCATAGCCTTATGCATAGAGATATGGGACATTGTTATATGCCATCTAGAATGCTACTTATGTCAAGTTAGGAGTGGTTATCCCGCGAGTAGATGGTTATAGTGGAGGGGGAGCCCTCGATCTTCTCACTATCCTTCTCTTGTAAAAGAGGAGTTGCTTTTGGCTTTAATAGTGGGGAGCGTATGGAAAGTCCTCAGAAGCTGTCATCCAAAAGGGGAACTATCCACCCTACTTGTCTACGCAGTATTGTAGGACATCTTAACAATGTTCTAATATTACATGTATTTTTTGTATAATCTTGTGTTGTTGTTTTCTCTTGGTTGGCTTGAAATTGTTGAGGTAAGCGGACTTATTCATTCAACCTCATGTTTATTACACCCTTGGGTTCCGGATTTAGGAAATGGACTTATGCATAGAGATATGGGGCATTGCTATATGCCATCTAGAATGCTACTTATATCAAGTTAGGAGTGGTTATATCCACACGAGATGAGTAGGTGGTTATAGTGGAGGGGGATCCCTCGATCTTCTCACTATCCTTCTCTTGTAAAAGAGGATTTTCCTTTGGCTTTAATAATGGGGAGCATGGGGGAAGTCCTTAGAAGCTATCATCCGAAAAAGGCACTATCCACCCTGCTTGTCTAAGCAGTATTGTAGGAGGTCTTAACAATGTTCTAATATCACATGTATTCTTTTTCTAAGCTTTAAGTATGGCTTTTGTTAGAGCAATCATGTTTTGTTTTCTCATGCATGTATGTAGCAGCAATGTTGATCGACCCGTCTCATAAGACCCTGATGTGGCAAATCTGCTATCTATTATAAATGAATGATATGGGCAGTAAGCTTAGTCTTAGTTTACTTAGACACATGTATGGTTCCATCAAACCTTTTCACATACACAAAGTTAATCTTTTATGCATTCTATAAGTCTTATATTTTAATCTTATATGTAGGCGGGCTTACAATCAAGTTAGTCGACACCATGGGGGCAGACTACCCCACTTGGCCAATCAACGTCGTGGGGGCAATCTACCCCACTTGCTCAGTCGGGGTATACCATGCCTTTGATAGGCATGGGGCCAAATGTGTGGTGCAAGCCCATCACGATATGGTTGTGATGAGCCTACACCACCTTCCTCTACTAGGCCCACCCTCGCTCCCTCACGTCCGTCTTCACCATGACGATGACGTAGTAGGGAGTTTGGGGGGGGGTACTAGACATGCTAGTGGGGGGGAGCAGGCTGTTTTTGCTTTGGCAAAAGAAGCACTAGGTCTCCCGATGTGTCTCCCCAATAGGGGGGCTCTTCATCTAAACATAATGAGCCCGCCCCCAGGAGACCCATTCCACCATTTGATCCACGCACCCTACCATACAACGTGGATGTGGATGGTGCCCTCGTGGATGGATGCATGAGGAAAGCAAGTCATGAACCATATGCATGTACTTGCAAACCTAGAGTTTGTGAACTCCTTCTCAAAAAGTGGAAAGCACAAGATAAACTTTCTAAGCAATATATTATCAATGTGCTTAAGTCGAAGTTCCATGTACCACATGTGGGTCTTTGCCTCTCCGAGGAGTGGATGAAGAGACAGATCAAGCTTTTGCTCTCTAATATAGGAGAGAAAATATCAAGAGAGTAGCAAAGAATAACTTGGAGAAGCCTAGTGTTTGCCCAGCCAAGGAGTGGAGGCATACACACAGCTTCGTGAGAAAGCACCCAGGTGCTTTTCAACAACAAGCGACACAGTGACCGAGTGCTTCCCGACTACGGAAGTGAGGGGCTTTGCGCTTCGGCTTCGGCACGAGAAATCCTCCTTTCTTGCTCTTTTCGTAAGTAATCATTTCTTCTCTTCTTTCAATTTATTTTGTACTATATTGTTTTCTTCAAATAATCATATATTTTCTTAATTAGTTTTTGTAGAGGGAGGTTGTTGGGCGTGACCCAACAAAGGAGGAGTATGACTATAGGTAGGCGAGGCATACACTTGGATGAGTCCGTTTTGGGGACTCAAGTAGATGAGGTAAGTGAGCCTAAACCATTATCTTTTCTACATCTAATTGTATTTTAATGCTCTTGCTTACCTTGCGCTTGGTGGCATGTATGTAGGATGAAGAGGAAGATGAAGAGGAGGATCTTGATTATTAACATGAAGCAAGTGAAGAGGATGAGGAAGACGATGATGATGATCACTTGAAATCCGATGAGGATTCCAGTTAGATACCTCTTCATTGTAGTATATATGGCCAAAGGCCCAACACTTTTTGAAATATAATAACTTTTTGGGCTCAATTGCATTCTCCACAATGTATGTGTTTCTTATATTTGTGTTTGTGTTATAAATCTTAAATTGTGATTTTGTTTCAAATTTTTTTTAATAGATGGGGCCAGACCGGGGAGTCCTGTGCAGACTCCCTAGTCTACCCCAACTCTTTTTTTGATGTGCAGAGCTTTCAATGCTGAGCAGCAAACCCGTTGCAATGAAAATAGCAGTGTTTCTGGCAGCGAAAATGGCCGGACATCTACCTACCCTTCTAGTTATAAAAATGCTGCTATTTTCGCTACTAGACCCTCATTCTGTTGTAGTGACTCCGACATGTGGACTCTGTGTAGTCGATCTCTACCATTGCTACAAGTGACTCAGTGTCCCATGTACCACAAGGCAAAGGTAGTTGATAGACTAACCAAAGTTGCCCATCTGATTCCAGTAAAAGAAACCTACACTATAGCGGATGTGGCCAGAGTGTTCCTTAGGAAAATCTTCCGATTGCATGGCCTACCCAAAAGAATATTGCATGGCCTACCCAAAAGAATAGTAAGTGATCGAGATCCCAAATTCATGTCAAGATTCTGGACCCCATTTTTTGAAGCAGTAGGAACTTTCTTGGATCTCAGCATAGCTTACCACCCTGAGACCGATGGACAAACAGAAAGGGTAAACCAAGTAATCGAAGATATACTTCGGTCATGCTGTGGGGCAGGGAACCCAAGAAGTGGCTAAGCTATCTGCACCTAGTTGAGTTTGCCTACAATGCTTCTTATCACATAAGTATTTGGATGAGCACTTTCAAATCTTTGTATGGACAAGATTGCTTAACTCCATTAACTTGGTCCGACCCATTGATTAGGGTCGAGATGTCCAGACAGATGCTTGATGACATGGAGCAGCAGATGTAGTCGATTTGTAAAGATATAAAAGCTGCCCAGGATAGACAGAAGTAGTATGCAGATAAGAAGAGGATAGACAGAGAATTCAAAGAAGCAGATATGGTCTTCATCTAAGTATGCCCCAAAAGAAGTTCTCTATCTCTCTTGGGAAGTACAAGAAGTTATTCCCCAGATATTGTGGGCCATATCTGATTATAAAGAAAGTAGGTGACTTAACCTACGAGCTTCTTCTACCTCCTCATCTCAAAGTACATAATGTATTTCATGTCAGCCTTCTTAAAAAGTATGTACCAAGCCCGAATCATGTGCTTGATGATGAAATCTTAACTTCTTCAACCCAAGGACAGATGGATCTCCAACCTGAAGAAATCCTTGATGTTCAAGAAAAGGTTCTCAGGAACACAATTCTGAGAGAATTGTTGGTCAAATGGAAGTTCTATCCTTTTGAAGATGCCACCTGGGAGAAAGAAGCCGGAACTGTTGTTGCGGGATTTCTCTCAGTTTTTTATGAGATGAGGACATCTCGCGTTTTTCAAGTGGGAGAGAATGTAAGATTCCTCCCCAGCCTCTCAAGATGTCCAGCATCTTCCCTTATAAGCAAATCCCTCTTCAGAAATATAAAAGATCTTGTTTCTATCTGTTTTGGCCTAGAGAGAGAAAATATTCTAGAGAGAGATTATTCAAATTTTGAATATTTTTGGATGGAAAAATATCTCTTCTTATTAAAATAAGTTCCCCCGAAACAGAAGTTCAAAAAGATTTTCAGAAGGTGCATTAGAAATCAAGTATAATCTGTTCAAGAGGCCTTACCCTAGGGGTCCTAATTTTTGGAAAATTTTAAATTAAGGTTTTGAGGGGCCAATCAGATTCATCCAAATGTGTGGAGAAGATAAATAGAAGAAATAAAGAAAATCCCCCCAAAAATAAGTAAATACTCACATAAGATGAAGAGTGGACTTAGGACCAAAGGAATTACTAAAAAAATGGAATTTTGACACCTCACAATAGGGATTTTCCCCTCATGAATAAAGCGCCTACTTCACATGTGTGGTGGAGTTTTAAATCATTCAAAAATTGAGATATTTCATCTCTCCTCTCTCCTAATTCAAATCTAGTTCCAAAAAGTAAGCTAAAGTGACCTAAAAATGGTCAAAATTGACCAAATTGATCTGGAAAATTCTAGAATCAGTTTGCTTGGTTAGGAGCTCACTTTTTCCTACAAATACAAGCCTCCCCCTTTGTTGAAGCTTAATAGTGTTTTATGCACTGTTACTCTACTCCTCCCAAGAGCCAATAACTGTGAATTTCTTAATAATTCACTAGTTTTTGACCATTCCCTCTTCTAAAGAATTGGTGGCCACTCTTGTTGAAAACAAGAGTAGAACCCTCAAACCATTAAGCCAAAGGAAAGCTCCCAGAATTCATGTAAGTTAGAAATTTTATATTTTTCTTTATTCTTTTAATGGTTTTCTAACTTGTTTGTTATCTTAAAATGATAAACAGATGCTATGCCTTCTTGGAAAGGCTTTCTCCCTCTCTCATTCTTAAAATCAGCCCTTCTTTATCCTAGTTAAGTGATCTAATTGTTGGAATTAAACTTTTCATATTGTTTCTCTTAAAAGTGAAAATTGATTAGTTTAGAATTCTTTAAACCAATTGGGGATAATTCCTAAGTAGATTAAGGTTAGAAAAATTAAAAAATGGTTAGCCATACAAAGGAGGCTAAGGTAAAATTTTCTAAAAATTTGTGAAATAAATTTCATCTTTTATTAACCAAAAAGAGTAATTCCCATCGTTTGTGTATTCTAAAAGTGTCATTTTCATTTATGCATAGAAAGATGCATATTGATTATTATTATTTTTATTATAAAAGAGTGATTTTTAATAGAATTAAATTCTATACATAGAAAGATGCATATTGATTTTTTTTATTTATAAAAGAGTGTTTTTTAATAGAATTAAATTCTATGCATAGAAAGATGCATATTGATTATTATTTTTAATTGTAAAAGAGTGATTTTTAATAGAATTAAACTTTATGCATAGAAAGATGCATATTGATTATTTTTATTATTATGAAAGAATGATTTTCAATAGAATTAAATTCTATGCATAGAAAGATGCATACTGATTATTATTTTTTTCTATGCATACTGAGTATTATTCTATGCATAGAAAGATGCATATTGATTATTATTTTTTATTATAAAAGAGTGATTTTTAATAGAATTAAATTCTAGGCATAGAAAGATGCATACTGATTATTTTTATTATTATAAAAGTGTTACTTTCATCAAAATGGATTTTTATGCATAGATAGATGCATAAAAGAATATTTTTTTAATTATAAAAGTTTTATTTTCATCAAAATGGATTTTATGCATAAAAGAATATTTTTAATTATAAAAGTGTTATTTTCATCAAAATGGATTTTATGCATAAAATAATATTTTTTTATTATAAAAGTGTTACAATCATCAAAATGGATTTTTATGCATAGATAGATGCATAAAAGATTATTTTTTAATTATAAAAGTGTTATTTTCATCAAAATGGATTTTATGCATAAATAGATTCATAAAAGAATATTTTTTTTAAAATTATAAAAGTGTTATTTTCTTCAAAATGGATTTTATGCATAAATAAATGCATAAAATAATATTTTTTTATTATAAAAGTGTTACAATTATCAAAATGGATTTTTATGCATAGATAGATACATAAAAGAATACTTTTATTATAAAAGTGTTACTTTCATTAAAATGGATTTTTATGCATAAATAGATGTAGAATAGAAAATGTTTTTAACTGTAAAAGTGTTACTTTCACTAATATTGATTTTTATGCATAAAATGATGCATTAAAGAATTACTTTTTATTACAAAAGTGTTGCTTTCACCAATATTGATTTTTATGCATAAAAGAAAATTTTTTATAAAAAAAAGAGTTCACTTTAATCGTATGTTTAAATCCCCATGAATATTGGAAAAATGAATAAGTCAATAGTCAGTGAAGGAAAATTATACCGTTTTATATTCTCTAGGGTGGTAATGAGAAAATTCAGAAAAACTATTGAAGTCGGAATTCAGATAAATGACTAATTTATTCCTCATAGGAATTCGTGTTTAGTTTTGAAATTAGTAAAGTAGTAATTGAAATATTACCTTCGAGAAAGATAGGTCAGGGAGAACCTTTCCAGACTCAAACCCTGAATCAGACTATGACCAAGACGTAACTCCTTCGTCAGTTTCAAGAAATGACGATGTGACCAGTTCAATAATCTACACTCAAATCACCCACCAAATTTGAAACTAAGTTGAGACCTTTGATTTTGATCTGAGGATCAAGAATTCAGAATTCAAGGAATTCTACTTGGGAATCTAGACCTGTGATCTAGAAGTCTTGGGATACGGAATTAAGATATACTCATTGTATTCAAAAGAAAATCAAAATTGAAAACTTGCATAGAAACCCTATTTTCTTAAAGGACTTTCTTACGCTAAAATGCTGGAGGGAGCATTTGGTATATGTGTGTTCTAAGGGAAGTTCGGTTGCAACAGCTGGTGAGGAGTGTTCAAAGGACGGCTCACGCGACAAAGCCTGCCAAGGTCTTGACTAGCCTCGGTATGGTTAAAATGGTGCGCTTCCAGTACGATGGGGCCGACGAAGTGGTCCCTGAGTGAAGTGCCAGGACACCTAAGGAGGATCTTGGAGGGTTTTGACCAGGCGATGCACGGGCTCGCAGTGTCGAGGACATCCATGTGTATGTCGTGGAAGATATATATGT
>NC_141049.1:46735532-46830532 GCF_041138505.1 Cibotium barometz
GTTAGCCCATGTGTGTCTTTTGCAGGTGTCAAAGGACCTATCACGTGTTATAGATGTCACCCAAAATAGCCTAACCACGAAAATATTTTGAGAGAATAGATCCTATTATGTGCATCCATCCAAACAGACAAACAAAGAGTTAGCCCATGTGTGTCTTGCAGGTGTCAAAGGACCTATCACATGTTATAGATGTCACCCAAAATAGCCTATGGCTTATGCAGTTTTGGGATCACTCCCATTGATATGGCTAGAATATAGTGTCATCCCAAAGTAAAGGGATAATTCAAAAATTGGACAATAAAGATCCAATATTGTTTCCTATTATATGAAAAAACAACTAGCTTCTCTCAGTAATCCTAAAAGAACTAATAGATTTCTCCAATCATATCAATAGAACAAATTAAATTTATGTGTTACAGCCTATCAAGGTATAAACAACTAATAGATTTCTCCAATCATATCAATAGAACAAATTAAATTTATGTGTTACAGCCTATCAAGGTATAAGCACTCGGGTATCTTTAAAGATAATCCCTAGAAATATCACACCAATCCACATATTGTTCAGGGGATTGGTAGGCATGTTAAGCTTGTCTTAGGAGATCTTTTTGCATGAGTTCAGAAAGCCACCTATATGTAAAAAAATCATCATTGTCATTACATACTAGTAGTATTATGAAATACGTTCTAATGGCGGCCTCTAGGCGACCCTATTTTAAAAAGAGAAGCTATATACATTCTCATGTGGACACGATCTCCCCTTATCTAACTAAACCGAGGGTTAAGTTCTTAAATCGTGAGTTATATTAACAAATTCTTTGGCCTATATTGAGGCCTAATAAAATTTTTATAGTCCATGTAGTGCTAATGTATCAGTTTATTGAATCATCATTGAGTACGATCAGCCATGCATGACCTGAAATAAGCCTATTAACAATATGTTGGGCATTGGAGTGTGGTTGAGCTGAGGAAGGCTCATTTACAGATTTAGAATTGTGCGGAAGGTGTTTTGCATTGAGTAAACATGTCAAATAATCCAGTACAGATTGTTGGTGAAAAGCTGGATAGGAAGAACTTCCAGGCATGGAAGTACAGGATCAATAGTTTCTTGAAGGGAAAAGGTTTTTGGAATCTCATTACAGGTGCTGAGCCAGACCTTGAGCTACCCCAATAACCTACACAGCAGCAGCCAGCAGGTTATTGCTCATAAGCAATGGTCAGAAAGAGCCTTCAAAGTGCTGCATTATCTGTCTATATGTATTTCTGATGCTATGCTCATACACATACAGGATGCTGAGAATCCCAAAGATGCATGGGATACTTTGGTAAAGATGTTTGATAGTGCTCTCAAGTCTCAGTTGCGACAGCAGATACATAACGTGAAGCGGAATAAAAGGAGCATCCATGATTATGTGCAAGAAATAAAGAAGTTTACAGATGCCTTAGCAACAATAAATGCCCCCATGCTTGATGATGATTTGGTGGATATTACCTTGTGGTCTTGGCAAGGAATATAAATCTTTTGATACATCCATCTCGGTTCGGAGTACAGGTTTACCAGACTTTGATGAGTTGGTTTCACTCTTACTTGTTGAGGAAATCAAACTCAGTGATTCATTTTTGGATGCATCTACTAGCCATGATGATAATGGCAGAAATCAAGCTTTCTACTCGTAGAGAGATTTAGAGGCAGGGGGAGATTCGCATCACGTGGCCGTGGTGGTAATGGTCGTGGATGGCAGGACAGGTCATCACAACAGAATTTTCAGCCCACATATGGTGCTAGAGGTGGTCGTGGATATACACCTCAGAGAGGCAGAGGTAATCCTCGTGGATATACACCTCAGAGAGGCAAAGGTAATCCTCGTGGTAGAGGATGTTGGCAAGGCCAACAAACATCTATGCAAGATGTGGAATGCCATTATTGTGGGAAATTTGGTCATATGGCAAGAGATTGTTTCCGCAAACAGAATGATTTGAGAGGGGGTAGAGCACAACGTGGTGGTCATTATGGTGGAAATTATGCACAACATGGTGGTGGAAATTATGCATCAAGCAGTAATGATGGCACTGCAAATCACTTGTTTGCCATGAAACATGTTGTTGGATCTATGATGACAAATGCTGAGAATGATGATACATGGGTATATGGACTCTGGAGCATCAAACCATATGACTTGTCATGGTGAATGGTTTGAGCATATGAAGCCTATGGATGTGAAAGGCTATGTGGAAACAGAAGATGATACTCAGCATGCCATTACACATGTTGGAAGTGTACCATTGGTTATGCACAATGGTCAAACAAAGTCTATGTTAGATGTATTGTACGTGCCTTCTATCACAAAAAGCTTGGCCTCAGTTGGTCAAATGGTAGAACAGGGATTACAGGTTCGTTTCAAAAACGAGCATGGTTGCTTTGTTAAGGATTTTAAACATGGATGTAGAGTCATTGCTAAAGGCAAGAAAGAAGGCAGGTTGTTTAAGCTGGATGCTGGAATTCTTGAGTTAAAATCAGCCATGTTTTCTAAAAGCAAAAATGTGGTATAGGACATTGATATGTGGCATAAGAGGATTGGACATGTCAATATACAAAGGTTAAAGAACATGCAGACAAGAGGCATTGTCAGTGGATTGCCTAGATTCAAGTATGATGGGAATATGCATGTTTGTGAAGCCAGTCAGTTTGGAAAGCAGGCAAGGTTGCGGTTTCCTAGAGAAGGAAATATGAGTAGCAGGCCACTTGAGATAGTACATAGTGATGTATGGGGTCCTACACAAAACCCATCTATCAAAGGCAGTTTATACTATGTGACATTCATAGATGATTTCAGCAGAATGACATGGATATACTTTCTCAGAGAGAAGAGTGAAGTGTTGGAAAAGTTCATGGATTTCAAAGCTTTTGTAGAAAAGCAATATGGCTGTTGGATTAAATGTTTGAGGACAGATGGAGGTGGTGAGTACACCTCAAAAGCTTTTGAGCATTTCTTGAGGAAGCATGGAATAAGAAGACAATTGACTTGCAGGTATACATCTCAGCAGAATGGTGTGGCTGAGAGAAAGAATAGAGTCATATGTGAAGTGGCTAGGGAAATGCTCAATGAAAAGAGCATGCCAGATCATTATTGGGCAGAAGCATGTGCTACTGCAGTGTATATACTGAATAAAACACCTACAGTAGCCATTCATGGAAGTACGCCAGAGATGCGGCTTACAGATTATAGGCCAGACATTAGACACCTCAAAGTTTTTGGATGCATAGCTTATGTACATGTGCCTGATGAAAGAAGAAGGAAGTTGGATCCTAAGGCAGAGAAATGTGTATTTGTTGGATATGCACAGGATCGAAAGGCATACAAATGTTATAATCCACAAACTAGACAAGTGGTCATCTCATGAGATGTGGTGTTTGATGAGCTTACTAGTTGGTACAAAGCAAAAGATGAGGGTGTCATTGAGTCACTTGAGGCTGATGTGCCTGTGAACTTGCCATAAGCAAGTTCTAGTTCTACTTTTATGTCTGGGCCAGAGCAGAAGCTGAGAGTAGCAGTGTACGTCCATGGTCAAGACGTTTGAGGCATGAGAGTGTGAGCACTGGGAGTAGTGCTATGGACAAAGGAAAAACGAAAGTTGAAGGAATTGGAATTACTGGTTATGAGTCATCGACGAGTTCAGAGAGTTTGGATGAGGAGCTTGGCATACCTGTTTTACGCACACTTGGTGCTAGGCAGGATAGATATGTGCCACCACATGCTAGAGTGACAGGGGTTCAGAGTGATCCACATGCATTGTGGAGATCCCAGAGAGTCAGATATCCAGTTGAAAGATTGACATATCGAGATTTTGCTATGCACTAGGCAGGATAGATGTGTGCCACCACATGCTAGAGTGACAGGGGTTCAGAGTGATCCACATGCATTGCGGAGATCCCAGAGAGTCAGATATCCAGTTGAAAGATTGACATATCGAGATTTTGCTATGCACTATGCATATATGACATCTATGGTGAAGCATGTGGAACCTACATGCTATACAGACAAACACTATTGGAAAGCATGAATGGGAGAAAACAATGGATGTTGAGATGGACGCATTAGTTCATAATGATACATGGGATTTGGTTGCATTACCAAAGGACAAGAATGTTATTGACTATAAATGGGTTTACAAAGTGAAGTGCAAATCTGATGGTTCTATTGAGAGACATAAAGCAAGATTGGTAGCAAAGGGTTATGCACAAACCCAAGGTCTGGAGTATGATGAAACATTCAGTCCAGTGGCAAAGATGGGAACAGTAAGAGCAATCATTGCTATGGCTGCAGCTAATGGCTGGGAAATGCATCAAATGGATGTCAAAAATGCATTTCTAAATGGTGATCTTCAAGAGAAAGTGTATATGGCACAGCCAGAAGGGTATGTACACCCAAGATATCCCACTCATGTATGCAAATTGAAAAAGGCACTATATGGTTTGAAGCAAGCACCTTGTGCTTGGAGTGATAAGATGAGCAGATATCTTATCTCTCTTGGTTTTCATATTTTTACAGCAGATTCTTCACTCTATGTGAAGAAGACAGAGCATGTGATCGTTTTACTCGTCATCTATGTGGATGATTTGATTATCACAGGTGATCATGGTGCAGATGTGATGCATGTCAAGAAAGCTTTGAGTGGGCAATTTGACATGAAAGACCTTGGTGAGTTGAGATACTTTCTTGGAATTGAAGTGGTCAAAGATCATGCAGGTACATGGTTAGTACAGCACCAATATGCATTGGATATGTTGGCAAAATATGGCATGACAGGGTGTAAGCGTATGAGTACACCTTTGGAGCAAAATGTGAAATTGCGGGCTGATTATGGTGATGAGTTGGATGATCCATCTATGTACATAAAGATGGTTGGTAGTCTCATTTACATGACTATCACACGCCTGAATTTGAGTTATGCTATGGGGCTAGTAAGCCAGTTTATGCACAGCCCTAGAAAACCTCATTTGGATGCAGTGAGACGCATTATGCGATATGTTAAGACCATTGCACATTATGGTTTACTTTATGAGAGTGGTAAAAGCTTAGATATACATGGCTACATGGATGCTGATTGGGCAGGTAGCTCATATGACATGAGGTCTACTAGTGGTTATGCTTTTACACTTAGAAGTGTCGTGGTGAGTTGGGCAAGAAGCAACCTACAGTTGCTTTATCTAGTACAGAGGCTGAATACAGGGGTGCAGCCATTGCTACTTGTGAGGCAGTATGGTTAAGGAATCTCTTGACAGATTTGGGTGAGCCTATTGATGACAAAGTTGTCATTCATTGTGACAACATGAGCAGTATACAGTTGGCCAAGAATCCAGTATTTCATGCAAGGACCAAACACATAGAGGTCGAATATCACTTTGTCAGAGAGAATTTGCTGGATGGTACAGTTGATCTTCAGTATGTGAAGACTGATGAGCAGGTGGCAGACATCTTTACAAAGCCACTTAGCAGGGAGAACTTTGAGTACTTCCATACTATGTTGGGAGTACATGGGATGAGCTTGACGGGGAGTGTTGAGAGCCTTGATATCCCAAGCTCATCTACATCTTCATCGGCAGTACATCATGAGCTTGAGAGGGCCTGTTGAGATTCAAGCTCGATGTCAGTGTGAGCCAGCTATACTATGTGCTGGCATATTAGGTAAGAACATGTGTGAGACATAAATGACCGCGTGTCCAGCTGGTCATAGTGTGTGGACATTAGCTAGGGTTAGATGTGTGTGGACACAACTCATAGTGTGTTGTGTGTATTATGGATTATGGCTTTATGCATTGTGTGAGAAGGGAGATGGCTTCCCTCTATGGTTAGGGTTTGCAATATACATTAGGGTTTTCTCCTGTGTGTGTCTCCTCCCCCTCTACCATTCTACATCTTCATCGGCAGTACATCATGAGCTTGAGAGGGGCTGTTGAGATCAATCTCGATGTTAGTGTGAGCCAGCTATGCTATGTGCTGGCATGTTAGGTAGGAACATGTGTGAGACATAAATGATCGCGTGTCCAGCTGGTCATAGGTGTGCGGACATTAGCTAGGGTTAGATGTGTGTGGACACAACTCATATTGTGTTGTGTGTATTATGGATTATGGCTTTATGCATTATGTGTGAGAAGGGAGATGGATTCCCTCTATGGTTAGGGTTTGAAATATACATTAGGGTTTGCTCCTCTGTGTGTGTCTCCTCCCCCTCTACCGTTCTTTCAACACTTGCTTGGGGGGCCGACCTTTTTGCCAGTTTCACTTGGCAATGCTGAATGCTTGTGCTTTTATTTTTCTTGTGCTTTTTAACACCCGGATTTTTTCCTTCTTTGTCCCCCATCCTACTTCTCTTTAATCTACTCTTGTTAGGTGCTTTTTAGTGATGGACGTCTCTCTCTCTCTCTCTCTCTCTCTCTCTCTCTGTCTCTCTCTCTCTCTCTCTCTCAAAAGAGGGTGCTTACCTATGGCTATGTATGCAAGGAATTGAAGCATTTGGTGTCATTTTATCCACACCTTGGAAGGATTAAATATTGTCTAGTGGAGCTAGCAAGCAATTGGAAGCCCTTTCATCACAAAATCTAAATCAACTGGCCAGTCAATTGTAAGTTAGAGCAACCTGTCCGTAAGGTCAATGTGCAACATCTAAATCAATTCGAGCTTATTACACCGCTTCATGAGCTTGAACACATGCTAACTATCATGCTCAAGCTAGCTATTGATTGGCTATGAGCTAGAGAGCAATGGAACATAGCCAAAACGACCAGATTACCACTTTGTAGGTCAGTGCAGACTGCATCCAGAGGGACTGTGTGCAAAAAGTTAAAGCTCACTTGAGCTATGGCATGGATTAAACACCAAATGTTAAAGCCCATTAACTCAATTGAAGTCCCATTGAGCTGAATGCGACAAGGAGGTGAATACGGTAAACATAGTATGGCCTGCAAACCTGCAATTTATCGGAGTGAGAGGAGCTTGTAGACTGGTTCTCTGGCTACTACATGTGATGGTGATTTTGTACATGGTCATGTATGTGATACAAGTCAAGTGAAGCATATGGTATGATCATGTGATGTATGCATGTACCTACATGTGATTGAGCTTATTCTGGAATGTGGAGGACTACTTTAAATGTATTTTTTCGAATTTGTGAGCAGTTCCAAGCAATTTTCAGCTTATACAAACATTGGTTTTGAATCTTGGACTTAGCCACCATAAAAATTATGAAATGTGTGGACAACATTTATGATCAAGCACATGTATGTATGAGTGTTTGAGTTGATTGGTTGCTATACTCAGTGAAATTTATGCATACCAAGATGTATCTATTGGTGCCCCTTTGGAAGATGATGATTTGGTTGCCATTACATTGAATGGTTTAGGCAAAGACTACAAGGAATTTGAATCCTTTATCAAGGTTAGAGGTGGAGATCTCCCAGATTTTGTTGAGTTGGTCTCTTTGCTTATTGTGGAGGAAATGAAACTTGGTTTAGGTACTTCATCTAGTACCAACAATGGGCATGCAAGGATGTTCAAGCTAGATGCAAGCGTACCAGAATTGAAGTCAGCCATGTTTTCTCATAGTCATGGGATAGTGCCAAACATTGATATTTGGCACAAAAGGATTGGACATGTGAACATCTAAAAGCTGAAATCTATGCAAACAAAGGGCATTGTTGGTGGTTTACCAAGATTCAAATATGATGACGGGAGTACACATGCTTGTGATGATGCATGGCAATTTGGGAAACAAGCAAGGTTGCCATTCCCAGGGATAATCAAATGAGTAGAAGAAGACCACTTGAGGTTGTGCATAGTGACATTTGGGGACTCACTTAACCTAATCAATAAATGGGAGCAAGTACTACATTACATTTAGTGATGATTTCAGCAGGATGACATGAATTTATTTCAGAAGAGTGAAGCATTGCACAAATTTAAAGAATTCAAAGCACTTGTGGAAAAGCAATATCGTTCATTGGATTAAATGTGTGAGGATAGATGGTGGTGATGGTGAGTATACCTCATATTCATTTGATGGGAGCATGGTATTAGATGGGAGCTCACATGTGCAGATATACTCCTGAGCAAAATGGGGCTACTAAGAGAAAGAATAGAGTGATAGGTGAAATGGAAATAGCATTGATGAATGAGAAGAGCATGCCTTTATATTATTGGGTAGAAGCATGTGCTACAGCAGTGTACATCTTGAATAAGACACTACATCCATACATGAGAGTACTCATGAGGATGACAGGTTTTAGGCCTGACAATGGACATTTTAAAGTTTTTGGATGCATTGCTTATGTGCATTATACATATGAGAAGAGGAGGAAGTTAGATCCAAAAACTAAAAAATGTGTGTTCATTGGGTATGCTTAGGATAGAAAAGCATAGAAATGCTACTACCTAGTGAAAATGTAGGTTCTTATTAGTAGAGATATGATATTTTGATGAGATGGCCAGCTGGTAGTATAAGCAAAGTGAGAGTGTCATGATTTATGGCATTGATTCAAATGAGGATGTACATTTACCTTTGGGGAAGTTCACTAGTATGTTGCCCACATGAGACATCTAGTAGTGACAATGTGAGCCCGTGGTTAAGAAGATTGAGGCATGAGGTGAGTATTGAGAGTAGCACATTGGACAAGGGTAAAAGTAAAGTTGAAGACATTGGTATTGGGAATGTAGGTTATGACTCATCAAGCTCAGAAAGTCTTGATGATGAGTTAGAGGGTTATGTACGTTTGAACTTTCCCACATATGTATGCAAATTGATTAAAACATTGTATGGGCTAAAGTAAGCACCACGAGCATGGAGTGTCAAGATTAGCAGATATCTTATGAGCATTGGATTTCATGTGGGAAATTCAAACTCTTCATTATATGTGAAGAAGACAAACCATGGTATGGTGGTGATTGTCATTTATGTGGATGACTTGATAGTCATAGGCGATTATGGGAATGATATTGCCAATGTGAAGGTAGCATTAAGTAGCTAGTTTGATATGAAGGATTTGGGAGAGTTGAGATTATTTCTTGGTAGCATTGAGGTTATCAGGACATTGAACATGGTATTTGGTTGGTGCAAAGGCAATATGCCTTGGAATTATTGGTAAAGTATGGCATGACTGGATGTATGCCTATGACGACACCATTGGAGCAGAACATAAAGCTAAGGACTGATCTTGGTGATGAGTTAGATGATGTTACCATGTACAGGAAGATGGTCGAGAGCTTGATTTACTTGACCATTACTAGATTGGATTTATGTTATGCAGTGGGACTAGTCAGTTAGTTTATGTAGAGTCCCAGGAAGCCACATTTGGATGCTGTCAAGAGGATCATGAGATATGTGAAGACCACTACTCACATTATGGTTTATTCTATGAGCATGGAAAGAATGTGATAGTGGATGTATACATAGATGCAGATTGGGCAGGTAGTGCTGATGTGACAGGAGGTCTACTAGTGGGTATGCATTTACCATGGGAAGTGTTGTAGTGAGTTGGAGCAACAAGAAGCAACCCACAATTTCTTTATCTAGCACAGAGGTGGCAGAGTATAGAGGAGCAGCTATGGCTACATGTGAGGTGGTATGGCTGAAAAAGCTATCTCGTGATTTTGGATAGCATCATGGAGGAGTTGTTGTCATACACTGTGACAACATGAGTAGTATACAGTTGGCTAGTAATTCGGTTTATCATGTGAGGCCCAAACACATAGAGGTCCACTATTATTTCATTAGAGAGAAAGTGCTGGATGGACATTTAGAGTTAACATATGTGAATATTGAAGAGCAGGTTAATATATCTTTACCAAACCACTTGGTACAGAGAAGTTTGAGTACTTTATGATAGGCTTGGAGTACATGAGATGGGCATGGTGAGCTTGAGGGAAAGTATTGAGAATGCAAGCTCGTCGCTTGGGAATTGGTGGATAGTGGTAGTGTGTGGACACTAGTCTACCAGTGTGTGTGTGTGTGTGTGTGGACAATAATGGCCATGCCCAACTGGCCAACTATGTGGAAAATAGCATTAGGTTTATTTCATTGTGAACTCATCATTAGGAAATGTGCTATGTTTTGTGGTGTGCAATGAAGGAAATCTATGGAGCTTCTCTACTTGGTGTGTGTTGATGAAATGAGAGCAATGATAGTTTAGGTGTGTCTCTTGTGTTCCCCTGTACTCTCTTTTCATGCACATTATTAGCACTAATCTCTATCATTAAGAATTCTTAGTGTGATTAGGGGTTTCCAAATTAGGGTCCTTGTCTCTTTTCATAGATTCCCCTCCTTGTTGCTTTGAGATTAGAGAAAGAGTTCTCAATCTACGCATTTTTGATTTGTAGCACTACGTCCTTAGTGTAACTAAAGCAAACACCAACAAAAGCAGCACATAAAGAATAAGGATCATGGGGGCACACATGCAAGCAATAGACTATTGCACATATTCACAATAGAGTGAAGGCATTGTAGCCAGAGTGCATTGTATAATGAAAGGCTAGCAGCCCACACTTACCAACACCATAAACCAAGAAGCGGTGTAAGACTCACATCACAAAGCTTGGGGATAACTCTGCCCCACAAGCATGCAAAGCTCAAGCTCACCATCTCACTCAATAGTAGAAAGAGAGACATCAGTAGCCCACAAGCAATGCGTAACAGAGAGAAGGTAAATCCACTCTACACAGGGGAGATCAAATAGAGAAAGAGAGAGTCTTACCATTGCATCCACTATTGAGCAATAAAGAAAGCTTCTCTACACTGAACTACCACCATTGCCTCTATTTGGCAAAAGTAGAAATATAATAAGTTATCTTTATGGCTAACCCTATCTCTAAGATAAGGATTTGAAAAGCCTTAAGGCTCTTATGTGAGTGCATTCAACCAAAGGTACCCATTGTCAGTATCTTGCACAAAATTATTTACACCAAGCTATCCTAACATCATCAGAACCAAAATATCGGCAACTCGACTTGAATCAAAACTTTCTCTTGATAAAAGCCTTTGTAAAAGTGACCAAATGAGCATGCTAGTGTGTGTGAAAAAGAAGAGTACAACCTTTGTAAAAATGCTACAACCAAATGAGTATGCAAGCATATGTGTGCATGATCAAAGCATAAGCGGCAAAGAGAGCCCTCTGGAGCAGGCGGCGCATTCTGGAGCTGAAGTCCTGACAGTTTTCAATAGAATTCATGTAATTCACTCAATACTACTCCATTTGATGCCATTCAAAGCTTGGGGAGTTTAGCAAAGACATTGCTAAGGCATTGTGAAGCTTGGTTGCAGCTCATTTGATGTATTTGGTGTTGAAATGTCAAGCTCATATATAGCTGGAGGATAGCACATGGGTGCTGACAGAGTGACTGACAGAGTGACAGTATGGTAGATAGATATCATGTGGTGTGTTTATGACCGCATCCAGGTCATGTGTGGTGTGGACATTACATTAGGTTTACTTTGTAGTGTGGACATAACACTATGTTGAGTTCTCCTTTGTGTGTGAGAGAGAGATTGTGACTATGGCTTCTCTCCTTCTTTATGATTGATGGATATGGATTAGGGTTTGCTTCTCTTGTGTGTGTTCCCTCCTGCTTCTGTTTTTTATCATGGTATCAGAGCCAAGAGCTCATTAGCTGTGTTGTGATAGTGAGATAGAGAAGAGGGAAGAAGAAGAAAAAGCTGTGAAGGAAGCCATTGGAGCTTGGAGCAAAGGAGAAGCTGTGGAGCACACACCGGCATCAGATCTGAGAGCTAAGGACCATTGGTAAGTGTAGCAAGATCCCCTCTGCGGATTGCAGGTATCAAGAGCAAGTGTAAGAGAAGATTAAAGGTGCAAAAGCAAGCAGAAAATTTCTGGTTTTGAAGCTTTCATGGAAAGCTTGTGAAGGAATGTATTTTGTCAAATGTATTGGGGCAAATACAAAGGAAACATGGAGGCTCTAATGTATTGTGAATGAACACACGTATTAGCAACTTTGGGGCAAATCATTGCATGGAAAATTGATGCTTTACAGGCAATTTGTGAAGAAAAAAACTCTGGTTTTTTGGACCCTACAAAAACAGAGAACATATGCTCGGTGGAGGATCGAATGCGGAAGATTGAAGCAAAATTGAGCCAAACCCTTCATACCCATAATGCATTAGGTCATTGCTAAGAAGTTTATCAACTCATTGGTGATTTCCCCTCTCTCCTAGAGCTCCAGGAGCAGGCGGCGTGTTTTCTAGCAGATTTTGGATAGTTTTCATCATCTACACTCATATTTGATCATTACAAGGTCTTTACAAGAGGTTGAAGTCACTTGGAGCTTAGCAAATACTTGTTTGGAGCTGACATTAACATTTGGGAAGCTTACTTGAAGGATTTGGAGCTCATTCAACTCAATAACCAGTCATTAGCAAAAGTACAGAACTGTGTTGCAGAAATAGAGCTTCACTAATGCAAGCATTAATCTCTACCTGTTGAGAATTGGACTAATTCCTTTGGTACAAGCAAGGAGCAAGGTGTTGCTAAACTTTTGATTCAAAAAGTTTTGAATTTGGATGATATTTGAAGGAGATAGAGCACTTTTAGTGAGAGGTGGTACCTGACAGATGCAGAAAAAAGCAAACCAGGGAGCTACAAAAATTGGTGGTTCTCATTCATCTTGAAGAATTTGATCAAACCCTTCTAGGATATGTTGGAGCAATGTGTTGGGAAGCCAATGCAAGTTGAATCATTGAATTTGGACAAGATTTGAAGGATTTAGAGCATAATCTTGACTGGTTACTGGCGAGAAAAAAACCAGAAATTTTTTTGTGAAGGAGTATCATTTGGTTTCAACTTTGATCGAGTGTACATTGTTGGTGAATCATTGTGGGATGTTAATGCACACAATTTTCAAGCATTTGATGTGATTTGGAGAGATTTGAAGCTTTACAGGTTCGGCATACAACTTGTCAAAGGGGTACATCTACTATATTTTTGCAACAATGGGAGATGGTCCGATACAGATTGTTGGAGAGAAGCTTGATCGCACTAACTTTCAAGTGTGGAAGTTTCGAATGAAGCGTTTTTTGAAAGGCAAAGGTTTATGGAGTCTCGTCTCGGAGGAAGACCCGGAGCCATACCTACCTCCTCAACCAAATAATGCTCAGTTACTGGCTCACAAGCAATGGGTAGAGCGGTCTTCGAAGGTGTTGCATTATTTTTCCATATGTGTAACAGATGCCTTGCTTATTCACATCCAAGATGCAGATACACCGAAAGAAGCATGGGGTATATTGTGTCGAATGTATGAGATAAACACTGGTGCAAGGAAGATACAACTAAAGCAACAGATTCATAGTGTAACACGAAGGAATCGGAGTATACATGAGTATGTTCAGGAAATCAAGGGTTATGCAGATTCCTTGTCATCAATCCATGCCCCAATGGATGATGATGATTTGGTTGCTCTCACATTGCGTGGTTTAGGCAAAGAATACAAATCTTTTGACACTTCCATCTCAGTAAGGTTGGGAGGAATGCCAGACTTTAATGAGCTTGTGTCATTACTCATTGTGGAAGAATTGAAGCTTGGTCTTGGTGGTATGAGTGTTACAGGTGGTGCATCCTCGTCAAGCAATGATGAGCATGCAAGGAATCAGGCTTTTTACTCATCTAGAGGCTTTTGAGGCAGGGGGAGATTTACCCCTCGAGGCCGTGGAGGACGTGGTTGGAATGACAGGTCTACTCAACCACAATCAAATCAGAATTTTCAGAATTCACAGTCATCATTTGGAACACGTGGAGGTCGTGGATTTCAATCCCATAGGGGGAGATTTGGAACAGGTGCTCGTGGTAGAGGACGATGGCAAGGTCCTCAACAAAATTTGAATGGGATTGAATGTCACTATTGTGGCAAACTTGGACATATGGCAAAAGATTGTTACAAAAAGCCGAATGATGTGAGGAATGGAAGACCACAACATGGAAATTATGCATCTACTAGCAACAATGATGGGAGTTCAAATCATCTTTTTGCGATGAAGCACATTATGGGGACAATGGATTCTCAGAATGTTGGAGATGAGTCATGGTATATGGATTCAGGTGCCTCAAACCACATGACATGTCATGGTGAGTGGTTTGAGAAGATGCAACCATTGGATACAAATGGTTATGTGGTCACAGGAGATCATACTCAGCATCTTATAACACATGTTGGCAGTGTGCCTTTGAGGATGCATGATGGAAATGTGAAGAATATGTCAGAAGTGTTATATGTACCATCCATCACAAAGAATTTGGCATCAGTAGGCCAAATGGTTGAGCAGGGACTACAAGTAAGATTCAATGAGAATGGCTGTTTTGTGGAAGACTTTAAGCATGGCTATAGATTGATTGCCAAGGGCAAAAAGGAAGGAAGGTTGTTCAAATTGGATGCAGGCATACCAGAATTGAGCTCAGCCATGTTTTCAAAGAGCAATGGGATTGTGCAGGACATTGACATGTGGCACAAGAGGATTGGACATGTCAATATACAGAGATTAAAGAACATGCAAACAAGAGGCATTGTCAGTGGATTGCCTCGATTCAAATATGATAGACATATGCATGTTTGTGAATCCTGTCAGTTTGGAAAGCAGGCAAGGTTGAGATTTCCTAGAGAAGGAAATATGAGTAACAGGCCACTTGAGATAGTACACAGTGATGTATGGGGCCCTGCACAAAATCCATCTATCAAAGGCAGTCTATACTATGTGACATTTATAGACGATTTCAGCAGGATGACATGGATATACTTTCTGAGAGAGAAGAGTGAAGTGCTGGAAAAATTCATGGATTTCAAGGCTCTTGTAGAAAAACAATATGGCTGTTGGATTAAGTGTCTGAGAACAGATGGAGGTGGTGAATACACCTCAAAAGCTTTTGAGCATTTCTTGCGGAAGCATGGGATAAGGAGACAGTTGACATGCAGATATACACCTCAGCAGAATGGTGTGGCTGAGAGAAAGAATCGAGTCATATGTGAAGTGGCAAGGGCAATGCTCAATGAAAAGAGCATGCCAGATTACTATTGGGCAGAAGCATGTGCTACTGCAGTGTATATCCTGAACAAAATACCTACAGCAGCCATTCATGGAAGCACGCCAGAGATGCGGCTTACAGGTTACAGGCTAGACATTGGACATCTCAAAGTCTTTGGATGCGTAGCTTATGTCCATGTGCCTGATGAAAGAAGACGGAAGTTGGATCCTAAGGCAGAGAAATGTGTATTTGTTGGATATGCACAGGATCGAAAGGCCTACAAATGTTACAACCCTCAAACTAGACAAGTAGTCATCTCACGAGATGTGGTGTTTGATGAGCTTGCTAGTTGGTACAAAGCAAAAGATGAGGGAGTTATTGACTCACTTGAGGCAGATGTGTCTGTGAACTTGCCATCACAAGCAAGTTCTAGTTCTACTACTATGTCTGGGCCAGCAGCAGAAGCTGAGAGTAGCAGTGTACGTCCATGGTCAGGACGTTTGAGGCATGAGAGCGTGAGCACTGGGTGTAGTGCTATGGATAAAGGCAAGAAGAAAGTCGAAGGAATTGGGATCACAGGTTATGAGTCATCTAGTTCTGAGAGTTTGGATGAGGAGCTCGGCATACCTGTTTTACGCACACCTGGTGCTAGGCAGGACAGATATGTGCCACCACATGCTCGTGTTACAGGTGTACAGAGTGACCCCTATGCATTGTGAAGATCCCAAAGAGTCAGATATCCAGTTGAAAGATTGACATATAGAGATTTTGCTATGCACTATGCATACATGACATCTATGGTAAAGCATGTGGAACCTACATGCTATACAGAGGCTATTGGAGAGCATGTATGGGAGAAAGCCATGGATGAAGAGATGGATGCTTTGGACAAAAAATGATACATGGGAATTGGCTGAGTTACCTCAAGGAAAGAATGCAATGGGTGTATAAGGTAAAGTGCAAGTCAGATGGTAGCCTAGAGAGGGCTGGTCGCTAAAGGATATGCACAAACTTATGGTCTTGATTATGATGAAACTTTCAGCCCAGTGGCTAAGATGGCTACAGTGAGGTCTATCATTGCACTAGCAGCACAAAAAGGTTGGGCTTTACATCAAATGGATGTAAAAAATGCTTTCTTGAATGGTGAACTACAAGAAGAGGTGTACATGGAATAGCCAGAAGGATATGTACATCCAAAATATCCGACTTTTGTTTGCAGGTTAAAGAAAGCAATCTATGGTTTGAAGCAAGCACCTCGTGCTTGGAGTGACAAGATCAGCAGATATCTTGTCAGTATTGGATTTGTGGTTGGCAATGCAGACTCTTCACTTTATGTGAAGAAGACACATGATGGTATCGTGATGATAGTCATTTATGTTGATGATTTGATTATCACAGGTGATTGTGGGAAAGGCATTGATGAGGTTAAAGCCTCTTTATGCAAAGAGTTTGATATGAAAGACCTTGGTGATTTAAGGTTCTTTCTTGGCATTGAGGTGATTAGAACAAGCAAGGGTATATGGTTTTTGCAAAGGCAATATGCACTTGACATGCTGGCAAAGTATGGTATGACAGCATGCAAACCAATGTTGACACCATTAGAGCAAAACATGAAGCTTAGGGCTGATTTGGGTGATGAGCTTGATGATATCACCATGTACAGGAAAATGGTTGGTAGCCTTATCTACATGACCATTACGAGGCCAGATCTCAGTTATGCAGTTGGTTTGGTGAGTCAGTTTATGCAGAGTCCTCGTAAACCTCACTTGGATGCTGTGAGACGTATTCTGAGATACGTCAAAACTACCGTGTATTATGGTCTTTTCTATGAGGCAGGAAAAGACATGCATGTCTATGGATATATAGATGCAGATTGGGCCGGTAGTGCATATGACAGGCGGTCTACCAGTGGCTATGTTTTCAGCCTTGGTAGTGCAGCTGTGAGTTGGAGCAGTAAAAAGCAACCTACAGTTGCTTTATCTACCATAGAGGCAGAGTATCATGGAGCAGCCATAGCTGCATGTGAGGCTATGTGGTTGAAGAAGTTGCTAGATGATGTCAGGTTACAGAGTGATATGAGAGTTGTCATTCATTGTGACAACATGAGTAGTATTCAGCTTGCTAGCAACCCAGTTTATCATGCCAGGACCAAACATATTGAGGTCCAATATCACTTCATTAGAGAGAAAGTGCTAGATGGGCATGTTGATTTGACATATGTGCAGACAGATGAGCAGGTTGCAGATATCTTTACCAAAGCACTTGGTAAGGATAAGTTCGAGTATTTCCGTACTAGATTGGGAGTCCTAGAGATGGACATGTCAAGCTTGAGGGGGAGTGTTGAAATGTCAAGCTCGTATACAGCTGGAGGATAGCACATGGGTGCTGACAGAGTGACTGACAGAGTGACAGTATGGTAGATAGATATCGTGTGGTGTGTTTATGACCGCATCCAGCAGGTCATGTGTGGTGTGGACATTACATTAGGTTTACTTTGTAGTGTGGACATAACACTATGTTGAGTTCTCCTTTGTGTGTGAGAGAGAGATTGTGACTATGGCTTCTCTCCTTCTTTATGATTGATGGATATGGATTAGGGTTTGCTTCTCTTGTGTGCGTATTGAAGTCATTTATCAGAGGTGTGCAGGTTTGCAGAAAGTCTATCCAGAAACAGAGCATTATTAATCAAGGCATTAATCCTTGTCTATATCAAATTGGCCTAATTCCTTTGGTACAAGTAGAGTCCTATGAGTTGCTAAACTTTTGATTCAAAAAGTTTTGAATTTGGATAAGATTTGAAGGAGATAGAGCATTTTTTGTGAGAGGTGGTACCTGACATATGCAGAAAAAGGCAAACCAGGGAGCTACAAAAATTAGTGGTTCTCATTAACCTTGAAGAATTTGATCAAACCCTTCTAGGATATGTTGGATCAATGTGTTATGAAGCCAATGAATGCATAAACATCAAATTTGAACAAGATTTGAAGGAATTAGAGCAAGATCTTTGATTGGTTCTCTAGCGAGAAAAAAAACCAAAAATTTTTTTGTGAAGAAGTATCATTTGGTTTCAACTTTGATCGAGTGTACATTGTTGATGAATCATTGTGGGATGTAAATGCACACAATTTGCAAGCATTTGGATGTGATTTGGAGAGATTTGAAGCCTTACAGGTCCTGCATACAACTTGTCAAAGGGGTACATCTACTATATTTTTGCAATCCGATACAGATTGTTCGAGAGAAGCTTGACAGAACTAACTTTCAAGTGTGGAAGTTTCGAATGAAGAGTTTTTTGAAAGGCAAAGGTTTATGGAGTCTCGTGTTAGATGAAGACCCGGAGCCATTCCTACCTCCTCAACCAAATAATGCTCAGTTGTTTGCTGGCTCACAAGCAATGGGTAGAGCGGTCTTCGAAAGTGTTGCATTATTTTTCAATATGTGTAACAGATGCCTTGCTTATTCACATCCAAGATGAAGATACACCGAAAGAAGCATGGGGTATATTGTGCCGAATGTATGAGACAGACACTGGTGCAAGGAAGATACAACTAAAGCAACAGATTCACAGTGTAACACGAAGGAATAGGAGTATACATGAGTATGTTCAGGAAATCAAGGGTTATGCAGATTCCTTGTCATCAATCCATGCCCCAATGGATGATGATGATTTGGTTGCTCTCACATTGCGTGGTTTAGGCAAAGAATACAAATCTTTTGACACTTCCATCTCAGTAAGGTTGGGAGGAATGCCAGACTTTAATGAGCTTGTGTCATTGCTCATTGTGGAAGAATTGAAGCTTGGACTTGGTGGTATGAGTCTTACAGGTGGTGCATCCTTAGTCAAGCAATGATGAGCATGCAAGGAATCAGGCTTTTTACTCATCTAGAGGCTTTCGAGGCAGGGGGAGATTTACCCCTTGAGGCCGTGGTGGAGGACGTGGTTGGAATGACAGGTTTACTCAACCACAATCAAATCAGAATTTTCAGAATTCACAGTCATCATTTGGATCACGTGGAGGTCGTGGATTTCAATCCCATAGGGGGAGAGTTGGAACAAGTGCTCGTGGTAGAGGACGATGGCAAGGTCCTCAACAAAATTTGAATGGGATTGAATGTCACTATTGTGGCAAACTTGGACATATGGCAAAAGATTGTTACAAAAAGCCGAATGATGTGAGAAATGGAAGACCACAACATGGAAATTATGCATCTACCAGTAACAATGATGGGAGTTCAAATCATCTTTTTGCGATGAAGCACATTATGGGGACAATGGATTCTCAGAATGCTGGAGATGAGTCATGGTATATGGATTCAGGTGCCTCAAACCACATGACATGTCATGGTGAGTGGTTTGAGAAGATGCAACCATTGGATACAAATGGTTATGTGGTCACAGGAGATGATACTCAGCATCTTATAACACATGTTGGCAGTGTGCCTTTGAGGATGCATGATGGAAATGTGAAGAATATGTCAGAAGTGTTATATGTACCATCCATCACAAAGAATTTGGCATCAGTAGGCCAAATGGTTGAGTAGGGATTACAAGTAAGATTCAATGAGAATGGCTGTTTTGTGGAAGACTTTAAGCATGGCTGTAGATTGATTGCCAAGGGCAAGAAGGAAGGAAGGTTGTTCAAATTGGATGCAGGCATACCAGAATTGAGCTCAGCCATGTTTTCAAAGAGCAATGGGATTGTGCAGGATATTGATATGTGGCACAAGAGGATTGGACATGTCAATATACAGAGATTAAAGAACATGCAAACAAGAGGCATTGTCAGTGGATTGCCTAGATTCAAATATGATGGACATATGCATGTTTGTGAAGCCTGTCAGTTTGGAAAGCAGGCAAGGTTGAGGTTTCCTAGAGAAGGAAATATGAGTAACAGGCCACTTGAGATAGTACACAGTGATGTATGGGGCCCTGCACAAAATCCATCTATCAAAGGCAGTCTATACTATGTGACATTTATAGATGATTTCAGCAGGATGACATGGATATACTTTCTGAGAGAGAAGAGTGAAGTGCTGAAAAAGTTCATGGATTTCAAAGCTCTTGTAGAAAAGCAATATGGCTGTTGGATTAAATGTTTGAGAACAGATGGAGGTGGTGAATACACCTCAAAAGCTTTTGAACATTTCTTGAAGAAGCATGGGATAAGAAGACAGTTGACATGCAGGTATACACCTCAGCAGAATGGTGTGGCTGAGAGAAAGAATCGAGTCATATGTGAAGTGGCAAGGGCAATGCTCAATGAAAAGAGCATGCCAGATTACTATTGGGCAGAAGCATGTGCTACTGCAGTGTATATCCTGAACAAAACACCTACAGCAGCCATTCATGGAAGCACGCCAGAGATGCAGCTTACAGGTTACAGGCCAGACATTGGACATCTCAAAGTCTTTGGATGCGTAGCTTATGTCCATGTGCCTGATGAAAGAAGACGGAAGTTGGATCCTAAGGCAGAGAAATGTGTATTTGTTGGATATGCACAGGATCGAAAGGCCTACAAATGTTATAACCCCTCAAACTAGACAAGTAGTCATCTCACGAGATGTGGTGTTTGATGAGCTTGCTAGTTGGTACAAAGCAAAAGATGAGGGTGTCCCCCCGGCCGGGGGGCGTTCGGGCACGGCTCCGCGGGGTGTTCGGGCACACGGCTCCGCGGGGCGTTCGAGCTTGACATTTCAACACTTTTGCCATGCGTTTGCATCCCGTAAACATATTATGTCATCCTTATTTGTAAAGGTTACCGACAAACATCTGTAAAAAGTGGTCACAAGATACATATATAAGGTCACATACATGTGAGTAATAATCTCCCATACATTGAAGATCACAAATATATACTCTCCCACATGTATGAGGTCACACATACTCTCGAGACCACACATACAACCACACACATACATACAATCACATACACACTATTGATTCATCATAAATAAGTGATAAAAAATAATGCTAAACGAACACATACTTACAAAATAATGATGATTTTTCAACCCCTCCAAGATATGGACCGCTTGGAACACTAGTGCACATTAGATTGATCTTAGGCGACAACTCTCCTATGAGGCTTTTGGATGCATAAAACGCTTGTGCATTAAAATTCTCTCCTTCTTCTCTATCCATCCATGGCCTTGGATATCCTTCTTGATGGATGAGACACACCACCAAAGTAAACTTACTTACTATATATACACTTACCTATGTACATAAAAACTTACACACACACACACACACACACACAAGCCTACTATGTACTTACATACATACATATATGCTTACTAACTCAAGAAGTTAGAATTGCCCTCAACTTACATTGGTGGTGACCATAAACCACCCTTGGTCACACAAGAACTAATCTTCTAATAAAAAAAGCGCCTCCACAAGCTCTCTACTATATGAATGTTCCATAAAGAAATGCCGCCCTCATTGTTGTGAAGCCCTTTGGGTTATCAATGATGTTGTTAGATCAAAACAAGCAAACTTTGCTACACACTTGCTTGGTGATCCCTTCAAGGTTAGTCCCTCCATGGCATATGCATGCAAAAACCTTACTAGTTTCTCCATGGCATGTGTGGAAAGCCAATCATGCAAATCTTATCCAACTTCTACAATTACTCACATACATAATTAAAGAGGAAGTAAATACATCATCAAAAGCTACTACTAATACACACCTTTTCCACTATTCTTAAAAGGAAGAGTATACTGCTTTTCATATTCTTCATCTCCAATTTCTTCTCGATTTTAAGAAGTTTTGGCCATTACGGCCTCATAAAAATCCTCTTAGGTTACACAAAGCTGAACACGCTTGGTGAGTCACCTTTACAAAACAACCATGAATTGGTTTAGTGTCCCGAGCAACTAAGCACATTCTTTGAAGACCAAATGGGCCACCACGCAAGCAGAGATGTTATACCAAGGCTTGACAAGTGCACTTCTTATCTCTAGAATCATTTCTCTTTCAATAATTTATCTAGTCTCTGGTGGGGGAGCTACCATTATACTCTCTTTGGTTGCCAATCCTATACCCTTGTTGATACAAGACAACCAAGCTTTGAGGTGATGATTGTTGAAATATACAAGTGAATAGGGTGTGTGCGGGAACAAGCCCTTCGCTAGAGGCTATAAAAGAGAATTTGTAAATGTGAGAGCACCTATGAAAAGGTGAGAAGAATCTACTAGGAGAGAATAAAGGGTAGCCTGAGGAGATTTAGGAGGTGTGGAGATATTCTGGGAGAGGTGGAGAGAATCAAGCGAAAGAGGTGGAGTGAATCAAGGAGAAATCAATGGGATTAGATGCTTGGATGTAAACTCTACAAATTGAGGCATTGGCCTAATGAGAACTTGCTGGTTTTTTATTATCCATGCCTACATTAAGCTATCAGTTAATTACTCACTAATCACATGTTAATTATCATCTAATCTCTTTGTTAATGATGTTGATTCTAGCATTTGATCCACCATAGCTCATCACATTGCTGTAATTTTAACATGGTATCAGAGCCTAGCCTAGAATCCATCAATTTGTGAGCCCATTATCTTGCTAATCACTTGGCTAATTAGGATTAGTAGAAAATTAATATTTTCACCTCTTTTTCAACTAACCTCTACACCCCTAGCCAATGGAGGAGCTCTCTCTCCCTTTACACATAACCATTGCCCAAGCCTTTTTAGAGACTCATACTAGACTCAAGGGCCTACACTCAACTCAAAGCAATCGAAGAAATTCAGTGTAGAATGGCGACGGGAACGCGATTTGCAGGCGCTAAATTTTTTTAGGAAAAACTCCATGTAACGTACCTGCTTCAAATTGGTCTAATTCTAGCTAGGCCCGGGGGTTTTCAAGCATGCTCTACAAGCTGGTGAAGTCAGAATTTGATTTGATCAAGTCTACGGTGAGATCCAAGCTCTTCATCAAATTTGCCGGTGACTTTGGTAAAACAGAGATTAAGCATTCAATGTTTGGTCAAACCTTGTGTTTCTTGGCTTAATCCTCTACTAGACCAATTGCTATTGATGGCCTTGAAAGCATTTGAGCTCATTTGAATTCTAAGGCCTCAGATCTCGGCTCCCCGCATACTCTGTTTTCTACACACAAAATAGAGGATTAATTTGCTAATCAGTGATTAATCAGTGCTAATCACTATATTTTGGTGCAATTGAGGGTTCAAATTAACCATTAGGTATCTGATACAGATCCCTATAACTTCAGATTACAATTCGGAGATGGTTTGATACTCCAACCATTCCGTACAAATTGGTTACCCTTGATTTAATGTAATTTCTGGTGATTTTATGCTGATAAATCTGTTTGATAAATCTGTTGTGATCATCTCTTAAACACTAGATTGAGTTGTAAAAGGGTAGACACTGCCCTTGAATCTTGAAATTGGATCAAGAGGTAAGACCCCCTTCACATCATCATGAGTACAGCACAAGAGATAGCCAAATTTAATGGGGAGCAGTTTTACACATGGCAGACAAAAACCATGTATCTTCTCATGAGGAAAAATCTGTGGGGACTAGTTGAGGGAAGAGATGAATGCCGAGAGGTGAGAGGGGAAAATGAGTGGAAGAGCATCACAGGGATACAACGGGCAAAAGATGCACGGGATGAACTCAATAAATTATTTGGCACACAAGCTAAAAATTCAAATATAAATCCGTCAATGCGATTCTACAAATTGGACATGAAGGAAAATGAACCTTTAATCACACACTTGAACAAATATAAAAGCATTAAGCAACAAGCTATTAGAAAAAAGGTAGAAGATGATGAGGCACTAGCAGTGCTTCTAAAGAGTGTGGACAAAGGTGAATATGAAAACATTGTAGCAACACTAAAGAATGTACCTGAATTGAAGCTACACGAGATAGAAGGAGCTCTACTAGAGCAAGAGAGCAGAGGCAAAGAGAAGAAATGGCTCGACTCAACAGCAGGAGAAGAAAAAGCATTCTTCACCCGAGGAGGATTCTCTCGAGGGGACGAGGACGAGGAAGAGGCAGAGTAGGAGGAAGGACCTTTACTTGCCACAACTGTGGAAAGCCAGGACACATGGCAAGAGACTGCTATAGTAAACCCAGTGGAGAAGGAACGACATCGGCAAACTTCATGGAGGCTCCTAAGGAAGAGGAATCGGATCATCTTTTCTGAGAGAGAGAGAGAGAGAGAGAGAGAGAGAGAGAGAGAGAGAGAGAGAGAGAGAGAGAGAGAGAGAAAAACCCCACAACCCAATGTAACCTACCCCAACAGAGTAAAACCACCTCTGAGCCACCGATGATGTAGGCCATGTGGTAGATGTATGTGTGAGCACTTTAGTCAAGGTCACGGGCACTTATAGTAGCCTTGGACACATAGAGAGAGAGAGTGTCAAGGACTATGAGTTTAGGGACTTGAGGCACTGGTTGTGGACTATCAAGTAAGAGGAAAACTTGGTATAGGGTCCAGGTGTGCTAGGAGTATTCACTTGAGGGGAGGTGTTGAAATAGACAAGTGAATAAGGTGTGTGCAGGAACAAGCCCTTGGCTAGAGGCTGTAAAAGAGAATCTGTAAATGTGAGAGAACCTGTGAAAAGGTGAGAAGAATCTACTGGGAGAGAATAAAGGGTAGCATGAGGAGATTTAGGAGGTGTGGAGATATTCTGGGAGAGGTGGAGAGAATCACGTAAAAGAGGTGGAGTGAATCAAGGAGAAATCAGTGGGATTAGATGCTTGGATGTAAACTCTATAAATTGAGGCACTGGCCTAATGAGAACTTGCTGGTTTTTTATTATCCATGCCTACATTAAGCTATCAGTTAATTACTCACTTATCACATGTTAATTATCATCTAATCTCTTTGTTAATGATGTTGATTCTAGCATTTGATCCACCATAGCTCATCACATTGCTGTAATTTTAACAATGACTACCATCCTATACCAAAAATTTTTTACCTCTTGAATCTGGCCACTCATTAGTAAGCTCTTCTTCAAACATAGTGTGTTCTCACAAATTGGGACTACTGATGATTCCACTTGTGAAGTGGTAGGGATGTTCTCACAAAATGGGACTATTGTTGATTCCTCAACCATTGAATGTTGCGTATTGCTTACTTCCATCTCACTTGACAATCTCCTTAATTATGATCTTAGGTTGTATCATGACATATGCCTAAAAATATACAATTCACACATATTTAGTAATCACATATAACCCAATCTTGCATAGACAATTAGCAACAACCCATATATAAGTAACTTTGAGAGATAGAGATGTATGTGTAGTGGAGAAAAACACAAAAATTCTCACACACCAATTACAGATGTCTTAAAAGACAAAAGTAAGCTAATAATAAAGATCTTATGTATTTAAATAGGAATTCCATACACCAATGATTAATGAAAACATGAGTACTATGAAACCTAGCACTTTTGTATTCGTGTTTAGTGGAGGAGATCTTACTTTGCCACTATCCAATCAAAAAGATATGAGGTAGTTTTGTGTGCTTTCCTGCAACCCTAATTCCAACATCTTTTTCATAGAATTTCAAAAAAATTTGTCATAACCTCCTTTGTATGGCTGACCATTTCTCATTTTTATCATTCTTTATTTAACTTAAATTAACCCGAATTAGATTTATAGAACTCTAATCTACACAATTTTCTTGTTGCCATATATATAGGCAGTGATGTGTGTGAACACACTTAGGACCGCCGAGGCACTTTTTCCCTCTTTAGGAGGTTTTTCCCCCCCGGCTTGTATATACGCCCATTATTCTAGGGCTAACTTATCTTTGTACATTGACACAATCTAATACACTGTGTGTTGTGTGCATTATTGCTTCTTCTTCTCCAAGATTTGTGTGCTTTTCTACAACCCTAATTCCAACAATTGGTATCAGAGCAGGCATCGGCTCCCAGGGCTACACCACTAGCACCCTCCGA
The DNA here is from genome assembly GCF_041138505.1 of Cibotium barometz. Lineage (NCBI taxonomy): Eukaryota > Viridiplantae > Streptophyta > Polypodiopsida > Cyatheales > Cibotiaceae > Cibotium > Cibotium barometz. The sequence continues at coordinate 46,761,490 of NC_141049.1, forward strand.
CTCACGTTCTCCGATTGAGGTGAGCTTTCACGAGATTGTGAAAAATAAGTTTTAATTTTTTTTAATTCCAAAAAGAGTAATTTCCATCGTATATGTATTCTTAAAGTGTTAATTTTCATCCTAGGTATAAGAAAATGCATAATAAAATATTTTATTAAAAAAGTGTTACTTTCTTTAGAATTAAATTCCATGCATAGAAGGAATATTGAAATTGTTATTTTGATTATAAAAGTGTGATTTTCATCATAAATGATTTTTATGCATAAATAGATGCATAAAAGAAATTCTTTTATATGAAAAGAGTGATTTTCATCATAAATGATTTGTATGCATAAACATATGCATAAAAGATATTTTTTTATATTAAAAGTGTGATTTTCATCATAAATGATTTTTATGCATAAATAGATGCATAAAAGAAATTCTTTTATATTAAAAGAGTGATTTTGATCATAGCTAGAACCAAAAGTTATAAATCATAATAATGGAAAAACTAAGACATGAATATAGAGTAGAGAACTAGACTATTAAATTGGCCAATTGAGACATGGATACCCTGTGAGCGAATCCAACTCTGACTGCATAGCAAGCTCCCACTTGCACTTGTCAACACGAAGAATAGCCTCTTTGTAGCATGACGGTTCTCTGCAGTCAGTCAACATAACATAGTCTGCGCGCCTGGCACAAATCTATCTAGCGGTCTAGAGATTCTGGTTGACCGTCTCAAAGGCATGTCAAGTTGTTGTCCATCATGCATATCAGCCATATCCTGCTCATCACGTCCACCAATTGATGAACTATCATCTGCCCTTTGTTGTGAACCACTGGGAGTACCTGGCTATACCATTGGCCAAAACTAGTGCCATGGCAAAAGAACCAGTAAAACCCATAAAGGCTTAGTGAGTATTGTGAATACTCACAGGAAGAGTCATTTTATACTCACCAAGAGCCGACATAGCTAGCTAACACCGCCACCAGTTTTAAATGAGAATCCATCACCATATACTTTGCACAGCTCCATCGTCAGGTCCACCAGGCAATCCGTAGAGCCACATAGCCAAAAATAGATATCGCCAAGCAAGCGATAGTAGGGCGTTTTGCCTCCAAAAAACATCATGCAAGGAAAATGTGTGCTTGTGTAAACATGCTTCTGCATGCGGTGCATTAATGGAAGCCCGTGCCATATCAATTTGAATTCGACTAGCACTAGAACAAGGCCTTGAAAGGTGTCAAATTTGCCCAAATATTCATAGTTGAAAATCCAAAGGTTCAGATCTCACAAATTACCATAAACACAAACAAAACTATCAAGAATGTGTGTGAATATTGCATCTATATGTGTGTGTGTGTGTGTGTGTGTGTGTGTGTGTGTGTGTGTGTTTGAGAGAAAGAGAGACATTACATTACATGTAAGATGCATTTATTTGAGAGTGAGCACACCTTACCATGCATCCCTACCCATTAAAAATTAAAATTTATTTGAGAGTGAGCACACCTCACCACGCATCCCTACCCATTAAAATTTAATTAATTAAAATCATATATATGTGTGTGTGTGTGTGTATAAGTTTATTGATATTTTTAAATACACATATATATGTATGTATAGGTATATGTGTCTAAATATAATAAAATATAATATGATGTAAAATATATATATATATTTGTGTGTGTGTGTGTGTGTGAGATAGAGAGAGAGAGAGAGAGAGAGAGAGAAATAGAGAGAGAATTTCTATGTGTAAAAGAGTGTAATTGGGGGGAGAGAGTTTGTGTTTGCATTAGTGCATGTGCGTGTGGGTGTGTGTGTGAGAGAGAGATTCAACATTTGAGAGAGAGAAAGAGTGTGTGTGTGTGTGTGTGTGTGAGAGAGAGAGAGAGAGAGAGATGATGGTGCATGTGCATGTGTGTGTGTGTGTGTGTGTGTGTGTAAGAGAGAGAGAGAGAGAGAGAGAGAGAGAGAGAGAGAGAGAGAGAGATGGGGGAAGGTCTAGAGAGAGAGAGAGAGAGAGAGAATAAAAGTAGATTTCAATAAAATATAAGACAAGATAAATTAAATATAAATAATAAAATTATATATATATACACACACACACACATATATATATAGATATATGTGTGTGTGTGTGTGTGTTTTTATTATTATTATTTACATTTATAAACACACACACACACACACACACACGTGGCGGTTGGAAGATGGTGAAGTGTTGAGGTAGTAGAAACAGAAGGGGGTGTGATGGGTCAGGGGAGGAGCCGTGTTGGGGCAAGGGGGAGAGAGAGAGAGAGAGAGAGAGAGAGAGAGGGAGGGAGGGAGGAGGAATAGGGGAAGAGAGAGAGGAGTGTAGAGGTAAGTAAATAATATAATACAAAAATATAAAGATATATAATAAATAAGATAGAATACAAATATACATAATAAAATATGTAAACATTTAATAAGTGTAAGGTCCCTGTCCCCACCGCGCAACAATTTCAGGGGTGTTAGCAGCGGAAGTAGCACTTCTTGCGTGGGGCAGGGTCCCACACTCGGGGCCTCGCCCACGGATATCCGAACAAGAGACTAATCCATCGGTTTTTCCAAAACAACCCGGAAAAACTTCCTTTGCCCGGAAAGCACGGGCGATTCTACCAGGATAACTTTTCCCTCACGTAGTCAAAAGCCTTAACTAACTGAGCTCATCTGACCGAACCCGTAAGTCCCATAGTCAGATCAGGGAAAAAGACTGTACTTGGATCATAGAGACCAACGCTTTTTTCCTCATTGAGAGGCATAGCCGTTGATTCTTTTCCATAGAACAATTTTGTCCGGGATTTACTTCATCTATCAAACTAAACGAGTCTCGATTTACGATCCATTAGTCCAGCCTAACCTCATCCAATCCCATGGGTAAGACAACCACCCAACCACTATAGTGATGGGATCCAATTAGGAATTTGGTTAGGTTTTGTCCCGAGTACCGGAAAAGAGTTTCCAGGCCCCCTAGCCGGATGTTCATGCAAACATAAAACTAGTCACACCACTTACACACCCAATATGAAATTGCCTTTTTTTGAGCATCAGCTATCTTTAAAACAATCCTTTAATGAAACCATGGAGTCACTGATCACAATCCTCAAAATCTCTGGTTGAATCCTTATTTCCAATCATTTCTTCATCGGTGTACTTATGGCATCATTGGCAACCAGAACGCTCACCACCTGTTCACTCAGGGGCCTTTCCTAGCTCATAGTAACCGGCAATATATTCACATAACAAAATGGAATCTCAGTGGAAGATCAGCAAGATCAACCAACAGATCCATATAAGAGAGCTATGGACTCATCAGTTGAGGACCAGCAAGGTCAATCAACCAGATCCATACTCGGTTTTAGAAAACAACTCTTACTCCTTGTTCCAATATCTTCCACCGCACGTGTGGGTATCTTCGGCGACCCAGAACCCGAGCATCGTATGGTCAGCACTCTCTAGGATCCTTTGTAGGTCACCTAGTGCTTCACTCATAGGCCGCTTCCTTGGTCCCTCATCCACCGTACCGGAAGCTCACCATTTAAATCGAACCGAGGCTGGTCAAGACCTCGGCCAACCTTGCTACGCGAGATGTCCTCCATTGACTCTCCGTCTCAGCAGTTGCAACTTTATCAGTTAGGTCTCCACGACCTTAACCACAAGACGATCAAAATGCTTCCCCAGCATTCTTGACATAAAACAGTCATTTACAAACAGGTCACAAATACAGTTTCTACATTGAACTCTCGTCTTTCCATATTATCCCTCATTAGTCCACATTACTTATTCCACATTCCATTCATATGTGTATTCATTCTCATCCAATCACATCATTTTCCATCTCATCACCTCAGATTCATTCACATCACATATTATATATTCACATCCCAATTCACACGTCATCACATCTCATCCATTCACTCATATCGACGACACATCATTTCACTTACACATTCGCATTCATTATTCTACATACACATCCACATTCGTACATCCACATCATACATCCAATTTCACATCCGCATTCATACATACACATCCATATCCACATCCATACATCCACATCCACATTCATACATCCATATCCACATTCACATCCACATCCACATCCATACATCCATTTCCACATCCACATCCACATGCATACATCCATTTTCACATCCACATTCATACATCCACCTCCACATTCCATATCTACATCTATACATCCACATCCATACCCACATCCATACATCCACATTCACATTCACATCCATACATCCATATCCACATTCCACATTCATACATGAAAAGATGCAGGGGGGAAGAGAGCTTGAGCTCTTGCAAGCACACACACACACTCACAAAACCCTAATAGAGAACACACAAGGTGAGAGGCTGAAATCTTCTTCTTCTCTACTCAACACTCAACACGCCATATACAAGATAAGAGTACTCATAATATGAAAGGTACTCAACCAATACATACACGGGTTCTCTATAGTGTGAACCCGACTAAATGAGCTAGCGCTATAACTATGCCAGACTCTAGAATGGCTGTCACACAGCCTGTCATCCCACTGGCCGCATATCACCCAAGATCTCACCAACCATGCCAGTGGTGTAAGTGTGGGGCCTATCCCCCAGGCGGGTCATCAGTGTCCACCGCCTCAATAGACGAGCTCGATATCTCAACACTCCCCCTCGAGCTCAAGTCCATCTCATGTACACCAAGTGAAGCCCTAAATTTGCGGAGCTTCTCTGTACCCAATGCTTTGGTGAAGATGTCAGCTACCTGATCCTCTGTGCTGACATAAACAAGGTCAAGGTCTCTTGCCAAGACCTTCTCTCTGACAAAGTGGTAATGGACCTCTATGTGCTTTGTACGAGCATGAAAGACTGGGTTCCTGGCCAACTGTATACTGCTAATGTTGTCACAGAAAATGACAACTTGTTTATCCACTGATAGACCCAAATCTACAAGTAGCTTTCTCAACCAAGCTACCTCACATGCTGCCATAGAAGCTCCTCTGTACTCAGCCTCTGTTCTGGATAGAGCAACCGTAGGCTGCTTCTTGATGCTCCAAGTCACAGCAGCACTCCCCAAAGAAAACATGAAGCCACTGGTAGATCTTCTGTCTGAGATACTACCAGCCCAATCAGCATCTGTGTACCCATGTACACATATCTCTGTCCCAGTCTCATAGAAAAGTCCACAATGCAAAGTAGATTTCACATACCTCAGTATGCGTCTCACTGCATCCAAATGCGGTTTCCGTGGAACCTGCATAAACTGACTCACCATCCCAACAGCATAGCTAAAATCTGGCTTGGTGATCGTCATGTATATCAAGCTTCCTACTATGCGCCTGTACATAGTAGGATCCTCCAAGATCTCTCTTGAATCTGCACTCAACTTGCCATTTTGATCCAATGGCATGGAAATAGGCTTACAGCCTGTCATACCATACTTGGACAATATGTCCAAGCCATACTGTCTCTGCAGTAATCCAATACCATGTGGTGACCTAATCACCTCAATGCCCAAGAAATATCTGAGTTCCCCCAGATCCTTCATCTCGAACTTCTGTCTAAGTAAGATCTTTACATCAAAGATCTCTGCATCATGGTCCCCCGTAATGATCAAGTCATCTACATAGATGACAACAAGCACAACTCCTCTATCACCATGTCTCACATACAGCGAGAAATCTGCATTGGCTACATGAAAGCCAATAGTGACAAGATATTCAAAAATCTTGTCAGACCATGCTCTTGGTGCTTGCTTTAAGCCATACAAGGCTTTCTTCAACCTGCAAACATGCTCGAGGTGACCCACATCCTCATAACCAGGTGGCTGCAACATATACACCTCTTCTTGCAAATCCCCGTGCAAGAATGCATTCTTTACATCCATCTGATGTAAAGACCATTGCTTTGACGCAGCCACTGCTATCACAACTCTCACCGTTGCCATCTTGGCAACTGGGCTGAAAGTTTCCTCATAAACAATCCCATATGTCTGCGCATATCCTTTGGCTACCAATCTAGCCTTGTACCTGTTTATGCTTCCATCACTGTTATGTTTAACTTTGTACACCCACTTGCATCCAATGGCTTTCTTGCCTTCAGGCAATTGCACTAAATCCCAAGTTTCATTTCCATATAGTGCATCCATCTCCTCATCCATAGCTTTCTCCCAACACACATTTCCAACAGCCTCATCAATGCATGTGGGCTCTACAACCTGCACAACCTTTGCCATATATGCATAGTGATGTGCCACATAACCATCATATGTAAATCTCTGCACAGGGTTCTTCACTCTCCCTGATCTTTGTAGCTTTTCATTTATGGCTTCCATAGCCTTGGTGTTCTCATAGCTGGGATCCCAAGCTCCTCATCAAGGCTCATATATCTGAGCCACTAGACTCTCCATCAACATGAGAATGCCCTGCAGAAATGTCAGGCATACTAAGGGGCTCAACTAGTTTCTCTTTTCCTTTACGTAATGTACTAATCACATTTGCAGGACTGGTATTATGACGCAGCCTGCCACTCCATGGTCTATCAAGACCCACTAGATGAGGACTCTCCTGGTCCACTCACAGACTGTGATTGCTGACCTGCATTCTGTGCAACCACACTTCCACTCACATCAGCCCCAACAGCTTCTTTTTCAGCAGCATACCAGCTGCTCATCTCATCAAAGACAACATCCCTGCTTACCCTCAACTCACGTGTAGCAGGGTTATAACACCTGTATCCCTTTTGCTCTAGGGAATATCCAATAAACACACATTTTTCAGCTTTCGGATCCAGCTTAGTTCTCAGCTCATTTGGCATATGCAATGCATCCAAAGACTTTCAGATGAGACAAATCTGGTTTTCTGCCAGTAAACCTCTCCTCTGGAGTTACATCATGTATGGCTGCAGTTGGAGTCCTGTTCATGATGTATACTGCTGTAGAAACAGCCTCAGTCCAATAGGAATGCGGCATATTCTTCTCTTCCATCAATGCTCGTGCAATCTCAGCAATGTGCCTGTTTTTTCGCTCAGCAACTCCATTTTGCTGCGGAGTGTATCTGCATATGTAAATTGTCTCCGAATACCATTCTTCTTCAAAAATTCAGAGAACTCATTGGAGAAGTACTCTCCCCCTCCATCTGACCTTAGGCACTTTACATATTTCCCTGTTTGCTTTTCAACCAAAACTCTGAAATTCTAAAAGTGAGTGAACACCTCACTCTTCTCCTTCATGAAATATACCCACAATTTCCTTGTGTGGTCATCAATGAAAGTCACATAATACCTGTAGCCTCCCATAGATATGGTCTTCGTAGGACCCCATACATCTGAATGCACAACATCTAGTGCATTTCTGCTCACATATCTGTTATGTGGAAACACATACTTTGTTTGCTTCTGAAATTGGCATGCTTCACATATTTTCTGCATACCTTCCACTTTAAATTTTGGCAGCCCTGTCACAATTCCTTTTGTCTGCATAGACTTCGATCTCTGCACATTTACATGTCCAATTCTTTTATGCCAAATGTCTGTGTTTGCAACAATTCCTGAACCGTTTGCAAACATTGCAGCACTCATTTCAGGCATGTCTACATTCAATGTAAACATTCTGCCCACTCTGTTGTCTTTTGCAACCAACCTACACTTGTCTTTAAAATCTTCAACATAACATCCATCAGGGTTAAACCGAACCTACAAACCCTGCTCAATCATCTGGCCAACTGAAACCAGATCCTTTGTTATGTTCGGTACATGAAGTACATCTGCAAGGTACTTCACTTTGCCATCCTGCATAGATAATGGCACATCTCCAACATGGGCAATTGGATGAGCAGTGTCATCCCCTGTTTCCACAAAACCTGGTCTTTCCCGTACTTATTTTTCACAATTTTAGAAAATTTTGCCATAACCTCCTTTGTATGGTTGACCATTTTTCAAATTTTAACTCTCTAAAATTAATTAGAAGTTCACCAAGAGTATTTAAATCATTCTAAAGTAAACATTTTCTATTTTATCAAAGAGAAACATTATGAAAAACTTGATTTTATCCATTAATCATTCATCTAAGATAAAGAATTGTTGGATTTACTAAAGAAGAGAGGGGAATGCCTTTTTTCACTGAGGCATAACATCATAATCATTTTAGAGAAGACAAAAATCATAAAAACCATAAAATGAAATAGAAAAGAGAAGAATCTCCAACTTACAAGGAGAATTTGAGATCTTTCCTTTGGCTTGATGGTTTGAGGGATCTACTCTTGTTTGAAACAAGAGTGGCCACCAATCTTTAAAAGAGGGAAGGTCAAAAACTAATGAATTATGAGTAAATTCACAGTTTTTGGCTCTTGGGAGAAGCAGGGTAACAGTGCAAAAAACACTATTAAGCTTCAACAAGGGGGAGGCTTCTATTTGTAGGAAAAAGTGAGCTCTTAAACAAGCAAACTGATTCTAGAATTTTTTGGATTAGTTTGGTCAATTTTTGACCATTTTTAGGTCAGTTTTGCTCACTTTTTTGATCTAGTTGAAACAGGAGAGAGGAGAGATAAAAATATCTCATTATTTGGGAGTTTAAAACTCATTCAAGCATGTGAAATAGGCGCCTCCTTCATGAGGGGAATTCCCCCATACTCAGGTGTCAAAATGCATCATTTCTTCTAAATATCTCTCTTTTTTAACTATTAATCTTGTCCTTAGTCAACTCTTCATCTTATGTGAGTATTTACTCATTTTTGGGGGGATTTTCTTTATTTCTTCCATTTATCTCCTCCACACATTTGGATGAATCTTATTGGCCCATAGGAACCTTAATTTAAAATTTCAAAAAAATCTTGATCCTCAGGATAAGGCCTCTTGAACAGATTATACTTGATTTTTCTAATGCACCTTCTGAAAATCTTTTTGAACTTCTGTTTCGGGGGAACTTATTTTAATAAGAAGAGATATTTTTCCATCCAAAAATATTTTAAAACTGAATTATCACTCTCTAGAAGATTTTCTCTCTCTTGGCCAAAACTGGTAGAAACAAGATCTTTTATATTTCTGAAGAGGGATTTGACTACAGGTGAAGATACTGGACATCCTGAGAGGCTGGGGAGGAATAAGTAAGGATATTAAATAAAAATATATATTAGATCTATACTAATATAATATATATTAGCATATATATATATATATATATATATATATATATAACATAAGTATAAATAAGAAAATTAAACACATATATATATAGTAAATATATCATAAATATGATAATTATATATATATATATATAATTTAATATATAAATATATATAATAATATAATATAAATATATAAGTAACTTTCATAGTATCTCCAACCATCCACACCTTTGACAAACTCTGGAAGTTTTAGGTTCATAGTTTTACGTTTGCACGATTTTGTGAACATTTTCATGACTCATTGTTATTGGTGATGCCGATTTCAAAAGTGTTTTGGGGGAGTTAGAAGATATGCTACTCATTTCTAGTGGGACAAGATAGTCAGGGCTTGGTTCATGCTAAGGACTGAGCTGCAAGCAAGAGAAGCACAGGAAGCGGTACGAGGGTAAGAGCTTCATCTACTCTTCCCTATTTGTGTTGGCGACTACACCCTTATCAGGAGATCTACGGGAGGCACCGGCGGCAAACGATCTCTGATTGAGGAGATTTCTTCGCAGGAGTAAAGCTATAGGGCAACTATATTGTCCTATTATCGGACCTAATTTTTCAGGTCAAAAATGCATTTTGGGCTCGTTTTACGACCTCCGTTTTCGAAAAGCAGGCGATTTCGAGCACTGTGGGTAAGTCATCGATTCTATGCAGAACTCTGTTTTAAGAACTGCAAGAAGACAGATTGATTGTGCAGACATTATGTGTGCTACAAGGAGGTCAAACAATTGCCATTGGGTGTATGTATGCACATTGAGATCACTGGTTGTGGCATTTGAGTGTAGTACAGTATCGTTTGCAGAAAATATAGCAGTTTGTGTAGGACAAACCAGAGTGCTATTTTTGGTACATTTGTGTGTCTGGCAAGATGTTAAATGATGGCATAAACGAGATTGTTGCTGAGAAGGTTGACAAGAACAACTTCCTTGCTTGGAGGTTCAGGTTGACAAATTTCCTTATGATGAGAAAGGGTTACTGGGACTACATAGAAGGTGAGCATGAAGAGGCATCGGAGATACCGGCGGAGATCAATCCGACTGCTGCTGTAGATGTAAAAGAGTTCAAGGATTGGAACTAAGGAGCCAAAAAAGTTATGTATTGGCTCTTTATCAGTATACCGGACACCATGATTGGGCACATACAGGATGCCAAGTCCCCCAAGGAGGCATGGGACACCTTAGTAAAACTCTATGAAACGAATACCAAGGCATGAAAGATACAATTGAAGAATGAACTTCATATTGTGGAGAAAAAGAGTATGTCTATGAATGACTATGCATTGAAGATCAAGGGTATTGTGGAATCCCTTGCATCTATTGGTGTTTCAGTAGATGATGATGATAAGGTGGAAGTCTGTCTACATGGTCTTAGACCACAATACAAGGCGTTCAAGACATCTATTTAGACTCGAGAAAACATTTCCAATTTCACAGATTTGGTGTCTATGTTGATTATAGAAGAGAAGAGATTGGGTGAGGACCAACAGTCTTCACAAAACAAAAATAGTTCAGAGCAACAGGCCTTCTACACAAGTTCAAGAAGAGGACGAGGTAGATGAGGCCGTGGATGCGGTGAAGGAGGTGGTCGAACAGGTAATCAGAATTATGCAGCAGTAGCAACAACAACAGTCCCAGAATTCACAACTACAACAACACGCAGGTGGAAGAGGCCAATTCAGAGGCAGGGGGAGTCATAGAGGTTGTGGAAATTGGCAAAGGTAGTATAATGATATACATGGATGCTTTTATTGTGGTAAGCCTGGATATGTGTAGGCAGATTGTTATAAGAAGCAAGCTGACATGCAAAATGAAAAATTACAGCAAAACAACTATGCATCCTCAAGCAGAAACAATGAGGATAATGAAAGGTTGTTTGTTATGCAGCATGTCGTTAATGCCATGTCTAAAAATGTTGAAGCAGCACATAAAGATGATGTATGGTATGTTGATTTTCAGGTGCTTTGAACCACATGACAAGTCATGGGGAGTGGTTCAAGGAGATGAAAAACCTTGAAAGACCACGTTTTGTGGAAACAGAGGATGACACTGCTCATCCAATTGCCCATGTTGGAGATGTGCCATTGTCTATGCAGGATGGTAAAGTGAAGTACCTTGCAGATGTACTTCATGTTCCGAACATAACAAAGAATCTAGTTTCAGTTGCCAGATGATTGAGCAGGGTTTGCAGGTTCGGTTTAACCCTGATGTTTGTTATGTTGAAGACTTTAAAGAAAGTGCAGGTTGGTTGCAAAAGACAACAACAGAGTGGGCAGAATGTTTACATTGAATGTAAACATGCCTGAAGTGAGTGCTGCAATGTTTGCAAATGGTTCAGGAATTGTTGCAGACACAGACATTTGGCATAAGAGAATTGGACATGTGAATGTGCACAAAATGAAGTCTATGCTAGACTAAAGGAATTGTGACAGGGCTGCCAAAGTTTAAAGTTGAAGGTATGCAGAAAATATGTGAAGCATGCCAATTTGGAAAGCAAACAATGCATGTCTTTTCACGTGACAGAAATGTGAGCAGAAATGCACTAGATGTTGTGCATTCAGATGTATGGGGTCCTACAAAGACCATGTCTATGGGAGGCTACAGGTATTATGTGACATTTATTGATGGACCACACAAGGAAAGTGTGGGTATGCTTCATGAAGGAGAAGAGTGAGGTGTTCACTCATTTTCAAAATTTCAGAGTTATGGTTGAAAAGCAAACAGGGAAACATGTAAAGTGCCTAAGGTCAGATGGAGGAGGAGAGTACTTCTCCAATGAGTTCTCTGAATTTTTGTAGAAGAATGGTATTCAGAGACAGTTTACATGCAGATACACTCCACAGCAAAATGGAGTTACTGAGCGAAAAAACAGGCACATTGCTGAGATTGCGCGAGCATTGACGGGAGAGAAGAATATGCCGTATATAGCTATTGGGTTGAGGTTGTTTCTGCAGCAGTTTACATCATGAACATGACTCCAACTACAGCCATACATGATGTAACTCCAGAGGAGAGATTTACTTGGCAAAAAACTTGATTTGTCTCATCTGAAAGTCTTTGGATGCATTGCATATGTGCATGTGCCAGATGAGCTGAGAACTAAGTTGGATCTAGAAGCTGAGAAATGTGTGTTTATTGGGTATTCCCTTGAGTAAAAGGCATACAGGTGTTATAACCCTGCTACATGTGAGTTGAGGGTAAGCAAGGATGTTGTTTTTGATGAGATGAGCAGCTAGTATGCTGCTGAAAAAGAAGCTGGTATGCTGCTGAAAAGGAAGCTGTTGGGGGCTGATGTGAGTGGAAATGTGGTTGCACAGAATACAAGTTAGCAATCACAGTCTTTGAGTGGACCAGGAGAGTCCTCATCTAGTGGTTCAATTGATAGACCATGGAGTGGCAAGCTGCGTCATAATACCAGTCCTGCAAATGTGATTAGTAGTACATCACATAAAGGCAAAGAGAAAGTGGTTGAGCCCCTTAGTATGCCTGACATTTCTGCAGGGCATTCTCATGTTGATGGAGAGCCTAGTGGCTGAGAGATGAGCCTTGATGAGGATCTTGGGATACCAGCTATGAGAACACCTGGTGTAAAGAAGGCTATGGAAGCCATGAAAGTAAAGCTACAAAGATCTGGGAGAGTGAAGAATCCTGTGCAGAGGTTTACCTATGATGGTTATGTGGCACATCACTATGCATACATGGCAAAAGTTGTGCAGATTGTAGAGCCCACATGCATTGATGAGGCTGTTGGAAATGTGTGTTGTTGGGAGAAAGCTATGGATGAGGAGATGGATGCACTATATGGAAATGAGACTTGGGATTTAGTGCAATTGCCTGAAGGCAAGAAAGCCATTGGATGCAAGTGGGTGTACAAAGTAAAACATAACAGTGATGGAAGCATAAGCAGGTACAAGGCTAGATTGGTAGCCAAAGGATATGCGCAGACATATGGCATTGATTATGAGAAAACTTTCAGCCCAGTTGCCAAGATGGCAATAGTGAGAGTTGTGATAGCATTGGCTACGTCAAAGCAATGGTCTTTACATCAAATGGATGTAAAGAATGCATTCATGCATGGGGATTTACAGGAAGAGGTGTATATGTTGCAGCCACCTAGTTATGAGGATGTGAGTCACCCCAAGCATGTTTGCAGGTTGAAGAAAGCCTTGTATGGCTTAAAACAAGCACCAAGAGCATGGTCTGACAAGATTTTTGAATATCTTGTCACCATTGGCTTTCATGTAGCCAATGCAGATTTCTCGCTGTATGTGCGACACAGTGATAGAGCGGTTGTGCTTGTTGTCATCTATGTAGATGACCTGATCATTACGGGGGACCGTGATGCAGAGATCTTTGATGTAAAGATCTTGCTTAGACAGAAGTTTGAGATGAAGGATCTGGGGGAGCTCAGATATTTCTTGGGCATTGAGGTGATTAGGTCACCACATGGTATTGGATTACTGCAGAGACAGTATGGCTTGGACATGTTGTCCAAGTATGGTATGACAGGCTGTAAGCCTATCTTAGTGCCATTGGATCAGAATTGCAAGTTGAGTGCAAATTCAGGAGAGATTTTGGAGAATCCTACTATGGGCGCATAGTAGGAAGCTTGATCTACATGACGATCACCAGGCCAGATTTGAGCTATGCTGTTGGGTTGGTGAGTCAGTTTATGCAGGTTTCTCGGAAGCTACATTTGGATGCATTGGGATGCATACTGAGGTATGTGAGGTCTACTTTGCATTGTGGACTATTTTATGAAACTGGGATAGAGATATGTGTACATGGGTACACAGATGTTGATTGGGCTGGTAGTATCTTAGATAGAAGATCTACTAGTGGCTTCATGTTTTCTTTGGGGAGTGCTGCTGTGACTTGGAGCAGCAAGAAGCAGCCTACGGTTGCTCTATCCAGTACAGAGGCCGAGTACATAGGTGCTGCTATGGCAGCATGTGAGGTAGCTTGGTTGAGAAAGCTACTTGCAGATTTGGGTCTATCAGTGGGGATAGACAAGTTGTCATTTTCTGTGACAACATTAGCAGTATACAGTTGGCCATGAACCCAGTTTTTCATTCTCGCACGAAGCATATAGAGGTCCACTACCATTTTGTCAGAGAGAAGGTAACACCATATTGGGGAATATGGGAATTTCCCACAAGTTTGGGACACATGGTCAAAACTTTGGATTAACGACGATAACTTGAACACCACTAATCCAAAATGAGCGCTTTATAGCTCTTTAGATTCCATTTTTCAAGCGCTTTCCAATGATAGGTCATATGATAGGGTTTTGAGAAACTTACAAACATGTTATCCATGTCCCCCTTTTTTAAGTATTCAAAAATGGGAATTGGGAAATTCCCAAATTCACTAATATGGTGTTAGGTTTTGGCAGGAGACGTTGACCTTGTTTATGTCAGCACACATAGGATCAGGTCGTTGACATCTTCACCAAAGCATTGGGTATAGAGAAGCTCCACAGATTCAGGGCTTTGCTTGGTGTACATGAGATGGAGTTGAGCTCGAGGGGGAGTGTTGAGATATCGAGCTCATCTAGTGAGCTCGAGGGGGAGTGTTGAGATATCGAGCTCATCTAGTGAGGTGGTGGACATTGATGACCCGCCTGGGGGATAGGCCCCATACTTACACCACTGGCATGGTTGGTGAGATCATGGGTAATATGCGGCCAGTGGGATGACAGGCTGTGTGAGCCATTCTAGAGACGACATAGTTATAGCGCCAGCTCATTTAGTTGGGTTCACACTATAGAGAACCCTAGTATGTATTTGGTTGAGTAACTTTTCATATTGAGTGTACTCTTATCTTTGTATATGGTGTGTTGAATGTTGTGTGAAGAAGAAAATTTTCAGCCTCTCACCTTGTGTGTTCTCTTTTAGGGTTTTGTGAGTGTGTGTGTGCTTGCAAGAGCTCAAGCTCTCTTCTCCCCTGCATCTTTTCATAGGTGGGAATTGAAAAATTAATAAATATTTCTCTCTTTTCAAACATTTTAGAATGCATTTGCTCACTTAAATCAAGAGAATTCTCCAAAAACGACTTAATTTGGACCAAACCAAACCATCACATTCCATGAAAATTTGAGTAGAAAAAACATTACAATGATTGTAGAAAACAAATACTTCTCCTTGCAACTAAGAGAGATCTTTGACCTTTTGATTCAATATCTCTATGGTTGTCTTGCGTAAGTGACTAGATTTTTTCAAATCAAACCCATACACAAGGAATTCTACATCCTCTAGATTGAGCGTGTCCACACGGTGACAACTTCATGTTTTCTTCCTCTTTTTGCTTTGTTTCAGCATCTCAAGATCGTTTTTGCCTTTCAATGGAGCTTCTCCAGTTGTCCGATATCCATGCACTTCCACAGCATTCAATACATCATGCTCTTTGAAAACCCTTGTGACTTTTGGAAGCCAAAATGGATTATCATTTTCATCGTTGTTGTTGGTAGCAAGAACTGCGATCATTGTGCCCTCATTTAACTCATTTACATTTCCTTTCCACATTTCTTTCTCTTGTTGTCGACACTTTCTGCTCTTCCTGGGACCAACATACATTTCCCTTGTTTCTCCATGAACAAGAGATAATAATTCTGTTGATATTGGCGCATCACTGATATCTGTAGCTACATCATTGCCACTTCTTTCACTAAGGCCAGTCTCGTGCCACACAAATGCATGTTGTAGAGCTGAAATGTTTCATCCCTGAACTCTTCAACCAACTTCTCTCGCTTTGCAAAAAAATCTCCCACCATGCTAGAGAGCTCACTAGAAAAAACACATGTGCAGCATGTATTGTCTCCTTGATCTCATTCAAACATTGCAGGAAATCAACATAGCAATTTTCTTTCTTAGCTTCTTGTTGCCATATATATAGGCAGTGATGTGTGTGAACACATATTAGGACCGCCGGGGCACTTTTTCCCTCTTTAGGAGGTTTTTTCCCCCGGCTTGTATATATACGCCTATCATTCTAGGGCTAACTTATCTTTTGTACATTCACACAATCTAATACACTATGTGTTGTGTGCATTCTTGCTTCTTCTTCTCCAAGATTTGTGTGCTTTCCTCCAACCCTAATTCCAACAATTGGTATCAGAGCAGGCATCGGCTCCCATGGCTACGCCGCCAGCACCCTCCGACTCACGTTCTCCGATTGAGGTGAGCTTTCACGAGCGCTTGCAGGTCCCTATACTCTACAAATAGGCCCATAGGGCTTTGCGTTCTCAGAAATCGCATTTGAGGTTGTTTCGGGCTCTGTTTTTGCATTGCAAGTTCTGCACAGGTGTTTTCGTCATTTTCTGCAGAAATTTTGACAGTGTAGTTTTCTGCAAAACAGGCATACGTATTCTATTGTGGACTGTGCTACATAGCCCGAGTTGTTCTCTGTTCAGTCTTTGCTTCATTACAGGTAGCTTTTGCATCAGTTTCAGTCAGTGGCCATGGCTGATAACAGCAACAATGATGTATTTCGCATGTTGTCTGCTGATGACAAATTGGATGGAGACAGCAACTACCCACTTTGGGCATACATGATGCAGCATGTTTTGGTTGCAAAAGGAGTGTGAAACATTGTGCAGGGTATGGATGTACATCTAGGTTCTGTGGATGTAGGATCTGTTGAGGATGTTGCAGGTTCTAGCAGCTCTACTATTGCTGCTGTTTTACCCACTGCTGAACAAGCTCGTTTTTGGGATGGTAAAGATGTGTAGGCTCATGCCTTGATTGCACTTTCTGTCAAACGTAACATCACCCCACATATTCGTTCAGCTAAAACAGCAAAACAGGCTTGGGATATTCTAGTTGGTTTGTATGCAGGTCGTAACGAGGCAAAAATCTCTTACCTGCGTAAAGAGCTAGAATCGAAGATTATGCAGGAAGATGATGACATGAATGTTTTTCTTGCTGAGATTAAAGATCTCAAGGAGCAGTTGATTTTTGCAGGTGAGATTATTCCTGATCATTCTCTTGTGCAGACTGTTCTTGATGCTTTACCTGAGTCATATCAAACTTTTGCTTCCACGTGGAGACTTGTCACTGAGGCCAGACCTGATGTTGTCAAGTATGATACTTTACTCAACAAGCTCTTGCAAGAAGTGTAGTCCAGGCAAAATAGGGCTAGGCAGCGTGCAGTTGATCAGGCATTTGTTACTGCCTAGCAGAGAAGAAGTGGTAAGGCAGCCCCTTCCACTATTTCTTCTCCTATTAGTAGATCTGCAACTTCTTCTCCTTCCACAGGTAGCAACAATAAGTCTAAGAAGGCTCTTGATAAAGGCAAGAAAAAGATCAGGTGCAACTACTGTAAGGCAACTGATCATGTCATTAAGAATTGCCCTAAGCTAAAGGCTAAAGAGGCAAAGAAGAAAGAGTCAAATGCAGCCACAATAGCGGATGCTTCTACAAATGCAGATTCTGCAAATGTTGTGCAGGATACAGAATGGGCATTTAGCGATGGGCGTTTAGTGTATTGCCAGTATGACCCATATGTACATGATGCGTGTTTGGCAGTTTTTGTTGACTCTGATGTTTGGTATTTTGACAGTGGTGCTACAAAGCACATTACCTCGCATCGTGATATGTTCACTTGTCTTGAGGCTGTCCCTAATGGGAATACTGTCACATGTGCCAATAATGCTTCTTACCCAATGAAGGGCATTGGTAAAATTATGCTTACTACTGTAAATGGCAGCGCTTTCACACTTTCAGATGCTTTGTATGTGCCAGGGATAAAGAAGAATCTATTGTCTGTCTCTGCGCTTGCTAGACTTGGACTTGTAGTCAAATTTGTGGATGACAGATGTACTGTTCATGATTTGACTTCTGGTGATACGATTATTGTATCTGGCACCTTGTTTCGTAGGCTCTATACGCTCAATTCTTATGACAAGTGTGTGGAAGATTTGGCAAATGCAGTTTCTAATGAAAAGGCAGTTTCAGATGCAAAACTATGGGATGCTCGTTTTGGTCATCTGAACTTTGCTAGTTTGCTGCGTTTGCAGAAATTTGATATGGTTGCTTCATTGCCCCCTCTTGAGGCACCACTGAAACATGTTTGTAAGGCTGTATTTTGGGAAAAATGCAGCGTTCTACTATTCCAAAGGATGGTTCTGTGCAGGCCACTCGCAAATTGCAACTTGTACATAGTGATGTATGTGGGCCTATGCAAACTCCGTCATTTGATAAACACTTGTACTTCGTGACTTTCATTGATGATTACTCAAGGCATGCATGGGTATATCCACTGAAGGCAAAGTCCGAAGTGTTTTTGTGCTTCAAACAGTTTATGCTTATGGTTGAAAATGTATCCAATTGTACTTTGGCCACCCTCCGCCGTTCTGATCGAGGGGGGGAGTACATGTCTAAAGAGTTTGATGCATTTATGGCTAGTCGTGGGATAAAACACCAATGTACAATGCCGTATACCCCTCAGCAAAATGGTGTTGTTGAGAGGAAAAACAGGTCACTTATGGAGATGGCACGATGTATGGTCAAGAGCCAAGCTTTGCCACATGCGTTTTGGCTTGAGGCTGTCATGTGTGCTGCATATGTACTCAACAGGTGTCCCGCTAAGGCCTTACAGTCTATTACTCCATACAAAGCTTGGCATGGCAGGAAGCCTTCTATTAGTCTCTTGCGTGTCTTTGGTTGCTTGGCCTATGCTTTAGTGCCTGTGCAACAATGCAAAAAATTGAATGATAAGGCTGTCAAATGCATTTTTGTTGGTTACAGTGCTGAGAGCAAGGGTTACAAATTGTATCATCCGCAGTCAAAGCGTATCTTGATTAGTCGAGATGTTGTTTTTGTGGAAGATGCTGTGTAGCCTTTGTTATCATGTACCAAAGAGACAGGTGTGAGCTCACGGGATGTATTTGATACGTTGTTGTCTCTATTTACAGGTGGGAATTCAAATGTAAGTCCTAATGAGGCAAACACTCAGCCTATGCAGATTTCAAACGACATCATAGATCAGCCTATTTTTGATGCATATTTACGGGATGTAATTCATGAAGATAGGGCTGAAAATGAGCAGGTTAGAGGTATGCCTAAATGGCTGGTGCAAACCTTGCGTGATAGTAAAATTGATGCACCTATATCTAGTCGTACTCATTCAGGTTTTCAGCATGCCTCTTATGCATCAGATTGTTATGCTTTGGCTGTGTCTAGTATGTGTGAAGAGGAAGAACCTCTTTCATTTGATGAGGCACAAAAATAAAAAAATTGGTTGGCTGCAATACAAAGTGAATATGATGCTATAATGAAGAATGGTACATGGTCTTTGTGTGATTTGCCTATTGGTAAAAAAGCCATTCGATGTAAGTGGGTTTTTAAGTTGAAACGAAAGCCAGATGGCAGTGTTGATCGCTATAAAGCTAGACTTGTTGCAAAGGGTTATGCTCAAGAAAAGGGCATTGATTTTGATTAGACCTTTGCTCCCACTTGTCGTATGACTACCATTCGTAGCATTTGTGCATTGGCAGCTCATAATGGTTGGAATAATGTACATCAGTTGGACATAAAGACTGCGTTCTTGAATGGAGATTTGCATGAGGAGGTGTATGTATCGCAGCCTCGTGGTTTTGTTCAAAGAGGACAGGAAAACAAAGTGTGCAGGTTGAAAAAGGATTTATATGGTTTAAAGCAAGCTCCACGAGCTTGGTATGAAAAGATACATGCATATTTGACTGCACATGGTTTTCAGAATAGTCCAATAGAAATCACCTTGTATGTTAAACGTGTGGATGATGTACATCTAATCATTGCTCTCTATGTTGATGACATGCTGCTCATAGGACCAAATGAGAGTCATATTGCTCATAGGACCAAATGAGAGTCATATTGCTGATTTAAGGCTGATTTGAATGCCTCTTTTGAGATGTCAGATTTGGGGCATTTACATCATTATTTGGGGATACAATTTAAGCAGTGTGATGGAGGTATGGCTTTGTGTCAGACAAAGTATATTGAGACATTGTTGCGGAGATTTGGCCTTGAAGACTGCAAACCTATTGCTACTCCAATGGAGACAGGTTTGAAGTTGAGTCTTCATGATGTTGGAGATCACTTTGATGTCACACTCTATCAGACAGTTGTTGGTTGCCTCATTTATGTATGCATTACGAGGCCGGACATTCAGTTTGCAGTCTCACAGGTGAGCAGGTTTATGCATAACCCTGGGTCTCAGCATTGGAAGGAAGTTAAACGTATCTTTCGCTACTTGAGTGGCACCATACATCTTGGGTTGTTTTATCCCAAGGGGGGATCGTGCCACCAGATTTACATGCTTTTTCGGACTCAGATTGGGCTAGTTGATATGACACAAGAGTGTCCACAAGTGGTTTTTGTTTCATGCTCGGTAGCTCATGCATATCTTGGTTGAGCAAGAAGCAACCTACTGTGGCGACTTCTAGTTGTGAAGCTGAGTACAGGGTAGCTTTCACAGCTACGGTTGAGTGTGCGTGGCTCACACGGCTTATGGCGGACTTGGGTGTTGGACAGGAGTCTGCCACCTCTATCTTCACTGACAGTCAGAGCGCATTGGCAGTTGCGAGAAACCCAGTTTTTCATGCTCGCACAAAGCACATTGAGGTGCATTATCACTATGTCAGGGAGAGACTCTCAGCAGGAGAGATCAGCTTGGCCTATGTGCTAACACAGGACAACCTCGCCGATCTTTTCACAAAGGCGCTTCCTCGTCATGAGAAGTTCGAAGCTTTCCGCAAAGCTTTGGGCTTGCTCCCCTTTGTGGACTGCTTCGGGCATGGCACTCCCCTATACATGAGTGCCATCTCTCGTTCACACCATCACTCCCAGGGGGGATTTGTTGCCATATATATAGGCAGTGATGTGTGTGAACACACTTAGGACCACTGGGGCACTTTTTCCCTCTTTAGGAGGTTTTTCCCTCGGCTTGTATATACGCCTATCATTCTAGGGCTAACTTATCTTTTATACATTCACATAATCTAATACACTGTGTGTTGTGTGCATTCTTGCTTCTTCTTCTCCAAGCTCTGTAGTGTGCTTTCCTACAACCCTAATTCCAACAATTCTTGTGTCTCGCTCATTGTAGAGAGCATCATGTAGTTTGCTCATTTAATTTCAAGACAAGGAACAAGTAGTAAAAACTTCAAACCCTCTGCTGGCAACCAATCTTCAAGGTTTGAGTATTTTTTGGACCACATGAGAGTATGTTCCTCCACTTGCTTAATTCTAAATTGATGTTGAAAACTATGATCATTGAGCTGTGCAAATGATGGCATGTTAGTGGCCTCGCTGTGGTTGCAAAGCATCTAAAATCATATGTTTCTTCCATGATTTTGATGGAGGGCTTGGGAACATATGCATCCTCTAACAAGGTGCAGATCTGTGGAAGGTTAAATGCACTTTTCTTTGCCAATTTGATTGAGAACCTACTAAACATCTGGTCAATTTGGTCATGTGTGTGTCCCACCAACAAAAACCCAAGCTTGACTTTCTTGAATATCTTCTTTTGTACCAGCATATTCAAGTACGCAAGGAGAACTTGGTTTTTGTTTTCTCTGCTAGTGTTATCCAGTTTTAAGTAGAGAACAGGTGGTAGTTTGTCATGCCATTCTCCTATGATGTTTTGAATGATGGTGATTGTCAAATTAGGATCGTTATGAATGTTAGGAAAATTAACAAAGATCCTTGATGACATGAAACCATTGAAAACTAAGTCTCCTACAGCATGGAGTTGGATAAAATTTTTCTCCTTGAGATTCTTAGGAGGACGCATAAAATGAGGCAACATGGTTTTCTTTTTATCCATGCCATCAATGACAAGGCCTAAATATTTCTCCTTCTTCTCTAAACACATTTTCTTGTGATTTGCTAATTTTTGGCGCTATGTGCTCTGCTGCTCCTTGTGGATCTTTAAGGCATGTAGAATGGGCACTGCAAAGAGATTCAATATTTTTTCAATATAAAAAATTGATTCAAAATAACCAACACAGCCACTTTAAAATATCTAGAACTTCAAACTTAACTTACATTTTTCTTATGTAGTCTTTGTTATGTCTCACTTTGCTTTCAACTCCACACATATGTGGCAAACACCCATTGTGCTCTTCTTGGGAATTTTGATGTGAGAGAAACCTTGTCTCCATATTCTCAAGAAAGAGGGAAGTGAGAGAGTGGAGTTTAGAGTTTCTTTTTGTGACTCCATATATAAATTGTATACTCTCTTTTAGTAAAATAGTCGGGGAGATGTGTGAAGTTTGAGTTAGGTAGTACTTCTCCGTAGAAGGTGATGAAGTTTCCCAACCATTTCTTTAGGAAACAATATTGGGGGATTTCATGTGCGCTCAATGTTAAAGAAAAACTTTCTTGGGCCACATTTGCTAGGATTTTTTAAATTCTTAGACCTTAAGAACACATTTTGTGGACCTCTTCCTAAACCAAAAAAACTTCTATGCTCTAGTTGAATTTTTTGAAATCCTAAGGTCCTCAAACAATTTCTAGCATAACAAAAATCTCTACATGTCTCTCGAATCACTAGCCTTGAAAGAAGACGTTGCTTTCTCTCACCTCTTGCCCTTCGAGGTCTTTGTTGCTCGCGCTCTCTCTCATTGACTGCTACATTCCCATTAAGCTATTGTGGTTCTTGTTCGACCACATCAAAAGAAACTCTTCTTGAGCACCATCTAGAACAAGGAGTTTCTTCATTAGCATTCAAATTTGTGTTTACAGAAGGTGTTAGCAAGATAGATGGGAAAAAGGGTTGTGAATTGCTAGGACTACTTAGGAGTTCCATCTGCTAGAGTGTGACAATCAAAATGAATTAACTTGGACTTCTGAAGGGGTGCCTTAGTAGGGTTATTCTTTATTCAATGGAAAATAATTTTAATATTAAATAAATAAATAATTCTAAATTTAGAAACCATGAGGCTTTAAAAGGGGAGGGAGAGGTTCATTTTTCACATACGCAATTTGTGTTTGGAGCTTTGGAGCACTCAATTATATTCACTACAATCGTGTCTTTTTTTGTGCAAACTCTACTTCAAGGTAAGCATGTCTTTTTGAAATTTGAATTTTTAGTAGTAATATTATATTTATTTTTGTTTATTACATTGTCTCAAAATCCTAAAACAAATAAAAAGTACAAAATATTTTACAACTACAAATTAAAAAATCAAAACATTTTTTTCACCTAAAAATTTTACTTTTTTTCAAATTTTTAAAAATCATATTGGTTACTTGGAATTTAAACTAAAAAATGACCATCTTTTCTAGATTCTATTTAAAAAAAAATTTGGAGTGAAAAACATATCTCAAGTGGAGAAAACATGTGGATTCTAGAATCCTTTTTGTACTGAATCTGTAAAAAATTTAAACTTGTAAATTTTTCTTTGTGAAATGGAATCCAAAGTTTTGAGAAAAATATGTATCATTGTTAAAATCTTAATTTTTTGGTAAAAAACAAAACATGAAGTGCAAGTTATTTTTTAAAATCTTTATTTTGAGTAAATTCTAGCAATCCTTCTCAGCTTGTGAGAAAAAGTGGATTCCAGAATCCTATTGTGTGAAAATCTAGATTCTAGAATCCAACTCAAGAGAAAAATTAGATTATAGAATCCAGCCTCCTTGAGAAAATGGATTCTGGAATCCAACTTGACACAAAAAGTGGATTCTAGAATCCAACGTGCCACAAGGAGTGGATTCTGGAATCCAACTTAATAGAAGAAGTGGATTCCAGAATCCAGCTTGACACAAGAAGTAGATTCTAGAATCCAACTTGACAGAAGTAGTGGATTCTAGAATTCAAAAAGCACAAAAAAACAAGGGTTCATGAAGAAGGAGAGAAAACTCTCTTGCTTTGAAAATCTACTTTCTTCCTTATAATGTTGCACGGTTGCTACGAGAGGAGGTAAGCCACGTTTTTCCTTATTGTTTTTCTACTTTGATGGTTTACGCTAGCCTTCAAAGATGGCTTCTCTCCTTCGTTGAAGTATATTTGTTGGCCACACAACTTGTGCTTTTTGTCTCTGTAGTAGCCATGCACTTTTTCTTGTACGAGTGCTTTTGTTTGGTTATGGAGGAGAAGGTCTGTGCAAGGTTTGCAAAGGGAGAAAAACTAGCAAAGGCAACGGCATGGAGGGCATGGCAAGTGCAAGGGAAGTTTATGGCACGGTAAGCATAAGGCTTGCTCACGACTATGCAAGGCATGCATAGCCGGATGCACAACTATGTGCGCATCATGGGCTTGCTCACGGCTATGCAAGGCATGCAGCCGTCGAGTGCGCTAATTTGTGCTCACGGGCTGCACTACTTTGTGCTAACGGGCTGCGTCGCTGACGTGTGCTCACGGCTGTTCATGGCATGCACAATCGGCTGCACTAATTTGTGCTCATGGCTGCACAAGGCCCCCCCCCTCTCTCTCTCTCTCTCTCTCTCTCTCTCTCTCTCTCTCGCTCTCTCTCTCTCTCTCTCTCTCTCTCTCTCTCTCTCCCTCTCCCTCCACACTTTCTCTCTCTCTTGTGGTGTGGATAGAAAAAGTCTAGACGCATGGGGCTCTTGCGGTTGCGCAAGGTAGGCCAAGGCAAAGGCAAGGGAGGGCGGCTACACAAGGTGGGGTTTGGCTTAGAAGACGACTGCGCAATGGAGGGTGGCTGCACAAGGTAGGGCATAACCGAGAAGGCTACTTGTGCAAGGTAGGTTTGCAAAGGCAAGCAAAAGGGAGGCAAAGGGTTGCACAAGGTATGGAAAGGTGGCTGTGCAAAGGAGGCCATGTCAAAGGCAAGTAGAATTGATGCCAAAAGGAAAGGGATTCAGGGATGGTAGAGAAGGCATGTTAGTGGCCTCATTGGAGTCAAAGGGCTGAAAAGGCACATGGGTGGTGGGAGGCCAGGGGTGAAGTTACATAGATTGCTTGTTTTCTCTTGTTGATGTGCACAGGTCGCGGACAGGAGGGGACTGCCCATGTTGAAGCTTTTTTGTTGAATCTTTGAAGCTTTTGAGTTGATTGATGTTCTTAGTTATGCTTGGGGCTTGAGGGATGCAAAGATTGGTTTCATCCACACTATTAGCTGCTCCAAATACATTGCCTTGATTCCGTTACAATCGACCCCATATTTTTGTGATACCAAACCCCGTTGCCTACACTAACCTATGTGCACAATCAAACACCCCGCTTTGTTGGATTCTAGAATCCCACTCCTCTTTCTATTGTTTTTTAATTCTAGTTTTGCCAGTCACTTCTCTTGTCCTCCCTCGTAGATTCTAGAATCCATGATTAACTTAGAGCCATAGTTTTTCCTTTTTTTACAGGTCATGGCTTCTTGATCTCAAGTTTTTTCTTATTTTGGATTCTAGTTTTGATGATCACTTCTTTTGTTCTCTCTGGTGGATTCTAAAATTCACGATTAACTTTTAGCCATGTTTTTTTTTTGGGCAGATCATGGCTTCTCAATCTCATGCAAGCAAGAAGTCTAAAACTTCAAGGCAAGCTTCTGTGCAACCTCAACCCGATTCAAGCTTAAGGAGGGGACACTCAAGAGCACTGATGTCTTCTCAGTTAGTTCCCGCACCACGGAGTCTGGGTTTTGAAGTAACGAGGCTTTTTGAAAGTCCATCTCGTTCTTCTCATCAAGAGCTTCTTGCTCCTAAAAAATTCCCTCGCGAGCCAATGACTCAGCACACCAAAGAGCATTGCCAAAAGGTTAGAAAGGGAAAAAGGCAAGACCTAACACTTGTGAAAGAGGTAGATACCCTTCAAATCTCTTAAGCAAAAGACATTTGGGATAAAGTTCCTACCAAAAGCAAGTACAAGCATGCTTGGACACTCAGCTTTGGGCGTCATGGGGAGCGCAGGTAATTAATTGATTCAACAACCCCTTTTTTGATTGTTACAAAACACAAAGGACCTTCAAGTGATTCTAATAAGTACTCTTCTGCTCGACGCATCGAGAAAGTGCAAGAGCACAAAGGTAAAATAGGGTATATTTTCTTGTTGAGTGTGATGCCATTCTTGTTTTATTGAAGGACTTTGTAATGGATGAAATAAATCATCCGAGCACAAAAAACTTGATGATCGAGGCAATGCAAACTCGAGGCTTGGTAAGAACTAACTTTTCTCATTCTCTTTTGAACTTTTGTCTCTTTTGTTCTGAAACATATCATGAATTTCAATGTTTTTGGTTGTAGACATTTGGGAGAGCCTACAGTGAGGTGCTAGAGGGTTTTTTTTTGGCTCAGATAAGAACTCTTCAAGTGAGTACATCGAAGAGGAAGAAGAAGAGTCAATTTCTTCAAGTGATGAGGAGGTTGAGGAAGAATTCCCCCCCTCTCCATTGATGCAAAACCCTATCACTCACAGGCAAGAAACGAAGTAAAAAGTCAGGTAAATCAAAGGACTCTAAGTTTCTTCATGAATCAGAGATTGTTCCATCTGGTCCTGGTACCCCCTTACTTGACACAAGAGATTCAAGCTCTTTCAATGTTTTAAGAGAGAGGGTCAAGCAAAATAATATGGTGGATCCTTTACCTATATTTTTGCCCATAAGTGTGATTGAGTGTCCACTAGTGGATTCCCAAACAGGAAGAAGACCCTTAGAGGCTCGCGCTATTGTTGAACATCATGTTCATAATCTAAAGTACAAATTGAAAAATAAGCCGAATGCCATTGTGTTATCCTTGCTTGTTTTAGTGGATAGACAACCGTGTCCTAATAAGGAATCTTGGGTTAAGGCCAATGCTGAGTCTTACAGATATTGGGTTCTTGGGGATACTCATTCTTTGTTTGCCAAGCAAGAGCTTGTTGCCGAATGTTGACACTTACAAAATGACAATGTGTTGGTTGTATGCTGGTTTAACAGCAGGTAAAGGTACTTGCCCTTGACCACCATAATATTGACTTAGACTTTCAAATGGAAATGACTTTCATTCAGAAGATAAGGCTCTTTCATAATGAGTGGATTGATTCCTTGAAGTGTGGTGAGAAAATTGATGACAAGTTTCGAGCTACACTTTGTGAAAAGTGTGGTCTTGAATTAAGAAAGAAAGGTGGTCGTGGAACAAGTCATAAGCCCAATGTAAAACAATATGATAACTATTTTCAACTTGCCTTTCGTGATGGAGAAATTTGGGATCTACAAGATGATATTTTTAAGCTACATGAGCATGGAAAATTAAAAGGTCAAAAGTTCAGTAAGTTGCTTGCAAGCGACCAAAGGCAAAGGTGCCTTAAGTGAAGAAGCACCAAAGCCCATTCTTGAAGAAATGAAGATAATAGGGTGGAGACATTTGCAAGTGTGAGAAATCATTCATCATTGTAGTTCTCTCACGCATGAAGGGTGGAATCATCTCTTTAGAGAAAATGGGAGAAGATTTTGAAAGGTTTGTTTGATAAATTCACTCTTTTGTTTTTTGAAGTTTTACTTGTTTCATTAGCTCTAATTTCTTTGGTTGTCTATTAGGTAAAAAACCATGTTCACATGCGGAGAATAATGATTGAAAAGTTGAATTGCTCTAATTAGGATGAGGTAAAGCTCTACCATCCAGACTCGAGTAAAGAAGGACATGTTGTTATTTGGTAACACGGTTGAGTAGTTCATCTTGCTTTTAGCTTTGTTTAACAAACCTTTTTTTCACCTCTCACATCTTGTTGGATTTTTTAGAACAAAGATCCACGAGTTGCCATCAAGCAAACCCCTCTTGACTTTTCTTTCCCATTGTCGTCTAGAGAGGAGGAGACAACAACCCCAAAGCTTTGAAATCACTCCTAGTCTCACACTTTTTGATGATGTAGAGGAGTCTCCAACTCATTGGTGTGTTCATGAAGGCCGAGTTGAAGACATGGACACTTTTGTCATAGCACGTCCTGACACTTTGGCCATTGCAGATGCTCCTTATGGTTTTTGTGCTTCGAACTCAGTCAATGACGATGTGAAGTATGGAGTATCTGCCTACAAAAAAGTCATAGAGGCTTTTAGCAAGGTCACTACTTGTGACTCTTGGACACTAGTATTTTTTCATGCCCATGATCAAATTACTGCAGCGCAAAAAGCCTTCAGCGACTCAAACATGACATGTCAAATGATGACATGGTAAGTAAAACCTTTGAATATTTTGATACTAGCATTAAGGCGTTATTTTGTGTTTCTCTTTTCTTACATGTTAACTTTTGTTTTGTAGGACAAAGCCAAACATCCATGGTTATAAACTTGATCGTCTCTCTTGGGCTTGTGAGTTTGCTACAATTGGTTTTTATTCATATTTGGGCTTGTGAGTTTGCTACAATTGGTTTTTATTCATATTTGGGCGTGCAAAGTAGAAGATCATACAATTTTGTTGTGAAACCAAATCACACAAATGTTTTTGAACGACCAGGATCTAAAGTTTTGAGATGACTTTATCCAAGAGGAGCATTAGAAACTCAGCCATTTCTAACAACTTTATGAGGCAATAAATGACAAGGTTGCCAAGTTAGAAGCCAAGCTCAAAAAAGAAAAAAGAGGAGTCCACGAGGTTTCCAAGTTAGAAGCCAAGCTCAAAAAAGAAAAAAGAGAAGTCCACATGGTTTCCAAGTTAGAAGCTAAGCTAAAAAATAAAGAGAAGTCCATAAGCTTGAAAACAATAGGTGCACCTATATTTGTAGCCAATTTTGTGTTCAGCTCCAAATGGCACTAAGATTAGCTAAAAATAATAAAATTTAAAATATATAATAATAAAATACAATAATGGTAAAATCAATATGTATATAGGAAATATATAATAATACTATTATATATAGAAAAATTCAAACATACATACGTACACGTACATAATCACACACGTGCATGTGGAGAGTGTGTGTACGTGTGAGAGAGAGAGTGTGTGTACAAGACGGGTGAGAAAGAGAGAGAGAAAGTGTGTGTGTACGAGACGGGTGTGAGAAGCAAGAGTGCATGTGCACGTGTATGTGTGTGTGAGAGGGTTATGTGCGTGCACGTGATAGAGACATAGATAAAATGCTTGTGAGAGACGCACATATATGGGTTTATGTGAGAGTCACACATGCACACGCATACACACATGCACACAAATACATATAGGCGTATACACACACTCTCTCACACACGCTTGCACACATACACATGCATAGATGTTTACAACTTGCAACCCGTGGGTCACCTACTGTTCTACTTAATGAATTAATGAAGACAAATTAAACTGTGCCTGAAGCGCACCCTTGAGACCCTTCACACGTGGACCCTCCAGACCCTTCACATATGTCCACTTCTTGGGCGTTCACAGTGGCTCATGGAGTGTGTGCGGGCGCCTTCACCAACACCTCTCACCGTTTCCCGAATCCGTAGTATAACATCGGCGATTCGGCTTTTTCTCATTCCCCAGAATTATGATAGACGCTTAGCAAGACAGCTCGAGCTGGGAGGCAAAGCTAAAATGCGAACATATTGCAAACATAATGACAGAGCGGGCACGCTATTTTTTTAAATTATGGAGGAGGCTAAAGCAAATTATTTGAAAATTATAAAATATATATTTGATTGCGACGTGACTACTTTATTATTATTATTATTATTTTTTCCTGATTGTGTGCAGCCGTGCAACGTCGGCTACAAGCGGTGACAACAGGCCATGCCGGAGTCCTACGTGGCAGCATGGCCACAGCGTGGGCCAAAAAGCCACAGCAACATTCCCGAATCCAAATTTGCTCGAGTGGCAATGGGGTTTTGAACATGGGGGGCATTCGAGGCGAGCACGGTGGTAGGCTGACGCGGATCCAAGTGAGCAGGGCGGTACGCTGACGTGTCCGATGGCCAGTCTAAATATAAAAGAGCATTCCGAAGGTCTTCGTAGTGCACCCTATGGCTTCCTCCAAGGTCCCCTGCTTTCTGCTTGCGCTTCTACTCAGTTTTGCTTGCCACTGCCTGGCTGCCCCCCGCAAGCTAGTGCTGGTGCCCACACCACCCCTGCTTCTGTCCTACCACAACGGGCCTCTTCTCACCGGCCCATCCCCTCTCAACCTCCACTACCTCTGGTATGGCTCCTTCACACCCTCGCACAAACAAATCCTCTCAGACTTCTCTGCTTCTTTCTCATCTCCATCATCATCTTCTTCACCCTCTGTTGCTTCGTGGTGGTCCACAGCAACCTCTTACACAGACCAATACCATGGCCGTGTCTCCCCTGCCATCTCGCTAGCCGCACAGACCTCTGTCCTCACCTCCGTCTTTGTTGAAGAAATCAGACATCCTGTCCCTCCTGCTGTCCTCGTTGCGCTCCAAAGCACTGCCTGTCGATCCAAGGGGCGTGTATTTCGTCTTCACCTCCGACGATGTACCTGTGGAAGATTTCTGCATGTACTCCTGCGGCTACCATGACTCCACCCCGCCTTCTCCGAGCACTCACAACCTCAGGCTACCTTTTGCTTGGATTGGAAACCCTTCAAAGCAATGTCCGGGCCTCTGCGCCTGGCCGTTTGCGCGCCCGGACTTCGGTCCTCAGACACCGCCGTTACTCTCTCCTAATGGGGATGTAGGAATGGACGGAATGGTGATTAACATGGCGACGATCCTTGCCGGAACGGCAACTAATCCGTTCAACAGTGGCTACTTCCAAGGCGATGAGATGGCTCCTCTTGAAGCCGTGTCTGCCTGCACGGGGATTTTTGGCAACGGGGCTTACCAGGGCAATCCTGGTTCTGTCTTTAGAGACCATAAAACGGGGGGCAGCTACAACGCACACGGTGCCAATGGTCGGCTCTTCTTGCTTCCGGCGATGTGGAGTCCCAAATCTCAGAGCTGCACAGCTCTCTCCTGAATAAAACAGCAATGAGTTGGCCTCACATTGCTCAGCATATGTGCTACACAAAATTCAAATGGCATGACGTTCATAGTTCACTACTATATTTAGCGCGCTCGCACTCTCTCACACGCGGACCCTCATCTTACTTAAACAAATGCAAAGTGACAAGTTCAGTTCTCTCTTTCTCTCACACACAACCTTAGTCTGTCTCTCCCATCTCTCTCTCTCTCTCTCTCTCTCTCTCTCTCTCACACACACACACACACACAACCTCACACAGTCTCTCTCTCTCTTGCACATGCCTACAATTGATGCTTTTTTGACATGAAAGAAATCTTAGTTAAATCATGGTAGCTACAACGCAAAAAAATCAACACACAAACAAAAACAACTAACAAGCACAAAAAACTATAAAAATGTAGCTTTGCATGTAATACCACCTCTCCATGAGGGTTGAAACTTGCAAAATAACATTATCCATCTACATTGCCATGTGATAAGCAACATGGTAGAATGTAAAATTATAATGACGTGTAGCACCTCAAATTAACGTTAATGTAATTTATCTTAGAAATGAATTTTAACAATAGCTTGTAATTGATTGAGAAAGACCTGAGAATTCATAATACTTATCAAGATCATAGAACATATTTTGCCTCCACAAAACATGAACATTTTGGTTGTAAAAGAAATTGAGCTCCCATCGGATGCCATAAAATCATAGGAGTCATCGGGATCATAGCAGGGCCGATGGTAGAAGATGGCAAGGGAAGGAAGAAATAAGCAATAGTGCCATGTGGCAAGGACATTTGGCCCACAAAAGAAGCGCCACTACTTTTAGAAAACAATCTTATAAAAGATTTTAAAAAAAAAGAATTCTTACATAGTAGCAAAAAAGGTGTTCTAATTAGCAAGAATAACTTGGGCATTGGAATAAAGATTTTAAAGGGGAGGTCTAGAAGTCTAAAGTTCAAGGCTTGGTTGTAGGTGAAAAGTTTCTAAAGAGGGGGCGTCAAATTTGCTGCTGCTGTGCAGGTACGGATGCTGTATATACGTGCAAGTGGTGCGGAGCGTGGAATAATTCAACTGCGAAGGTGGTAAAGCTATGGCCGCTACAGCTGCTACAACATCTCTGGCTGCTTCGTTTCTGGGTCTTCAACCCAGGAGCTGTTGTCTACCTCCAAGTCTTTTCGGTGTGGGCTGCTTACAATGTATTCGTACAGGTGATGTTGACTATAGTAGAGCGACGGATACTGCTGCCACGTTTTCTTTGAAAAAATACGACTAGTGCTTAAGAGCACATTTCTAGCGTCTAATGACACTTGCATTGGTGATTAGATTCACCATTATTATTACATCTCATTTTTGGATTTAATCCGGGCAAAGTGTTTAAGAACTTTGCTGGATTAGATGCCTCATTAGTGTTAATCAACACTATTAGTGCTTATAAGCACACTTTGAAAAGCTTTGTGTACTTGAAGATGATGTTGATGATGGAGGTTGATGAGAATGAGGCTCATGAATACCTCATGGTGTATGCTCACCACTTTAAACTGAAAAATAGGATGAGCAACAAGCTCTCACAAGAGCACTTAGGTGATTAGAGCAAGGAGGAGAGGATTAGAGCTGTCGATCCTGGGCAGCTTTAATATCTTTACGAATTAACTACATCTGCTGCTCCATGTCGTCAAGCATTTGTTTGGACATCTCGACCCTAATCAATGGGTCAGACCAGGTTAATGGAGTTAAGTAATCTTGTCCATACAGAGCTTTAAAAGGGCTCATCCCGATACTTCGGTGATAAGAAGCACTGTAGGTGAACTCGACTAGGTGCAGATAGCTTAGCCACTTATTGGGTTCCCTGCCACACAGCATGACCGAAGTACATCTTCGAGTACTTGGTTTACCCTTTTAGTTTGACCATCGGTCTCAGGATGATAAGTTGTGCTGAGATCCAGGAAAGTTCCCACTACTTTGAAAAATGCAGTCCAGAACCTTGAAGTAAACTTGGGATCTCGATCACTTACTATTCTCCTAGGTAGGCCATGCAGTAAGCAAAGCGATCACAGAGAGATTCGAAGGCTAAAGGTGTAGCAACATGGGAACGCACAGTAGAAAGAGGTATGGTGTCTAATATAGTGTCTTTGGACCACACAACTATATAAGCAAGTTCAAGGCTTGGTTGTAGGAAAAATTGATTATTCCATCATAGATTGGAGACCTTATCGTGGTGGACAACTCCATGCTAGGACAACGTCAGGCTATGTGCTAGTGTTATTCCACTCCAAGACTTACTACATGTGTGAGTGATGACTCTAGGCACCTCTAGTGTAAGATTCCTCCCCAGCCTCTCAAGATGTCCAGCATCTTTTCCTGTAATCAATTTTCTCTTCAGAAATATAAAAGATCTTGTTTTTACCTGTTTTGGCTTAGAGAGAGAAACTATTCTAGAGAGAGAATATTTAGATTTTGAATATTTTTGGATAGAAAAATATCTCTTCTTATTAAAATAAGTTCCCCCTAAACAGAAGTTCAAAAGATTTTCGGAAGGTGCATTAGAAATTAAGTATAATTTATTTAAGAGGCCTTATCTTAGGGGTCTAGATTTTTGAAAAATTTCAAATTAAGGTTTTGAAGGGCCAATCAAATTCATCCAAATGTATGAAGAAGATAAATAGAAGAAATAAAGAAAATCACCCCCAAAAAATGAGTAAATACTCACATAAGATGAAGAGTGGACTAAGGACCAAAGGAAAAGCTAAAAAAATAGATTTTTGACACCTCACAATGGGGATTCCCCCCTCATGAATGAGGCGCCTACTTCACATGTGCAATTGAGTTTTAAATCTTCAAAAATTGAGATATTTCATCTCTCCTCTTTTCTAATTTAAGTCTAGTTCCAAAAAGTTAGCTCAACTGATCTAAAAATGGTCAAAAATTGACCAAACTGATTTGGAAAATTCTAGAATCAGTTTATTTGGTTAGGAGCTCAAATTTTCCTATAAATAGAAGCCTCCCCCTTTGTTGAAAAATAATAGTGTTTATGCATTGTTACTCTACTCCTCCCAAGCCAAGAACTGTGAATTTATTTATAATTCACTAGTTTTTTGACATTTTCCTCTTCCAAAGATTGGTGGCCACTCTTGTTACAAACAAGAGTAGAACCCTCAAACCATCAAGCCAAAGGAAAGCTCCAAGAAATTATGTAAGTAGAGATCTTGTAATTTTTCTTAGTGATTTTTATGCTTTCCTAATTCTTATGATTGTTTGAAGTGATAAATGGACGCTATGCCTTGATCGAAAGGCTTTTCCCCTCTCTCTTCTTCGAATCAACCCTTCTTTATCCTAGTTAAGTGATAATTGTTGGAATTAAACTTTTTATAATGTTTTCTCTTTTATAAGTGAACTTTGATTAGTCTAGATTACTTTAAATCAATTAGAGTTAATTTTTAAGACAAATTAAGTAGAAAAAATTAAAAAATGGTCAGCCATACAAAGGAGGTTATGGCAAATTTTTTTGAAAATAAGTATTATCTTTTATTATACTAAAAGAGTATTCCCTATCATTTCTGTACTCTAAAAGTGTCTTTTTCATGCATAGAAGATGCATATTGATTATTATTATTATTTTTATGCATAAAAGAATAATCTTTTTATTATGAAAGTGTTACTTTCATCAAAATAGATTTTATGCATAAAGGAATAATTTTCTTTTATTATGAAAGTGTTACTTTCATCAAAATGGATTTTTTTGCATAAAAGAATTTTTTTTTATAAAAGTGTTACTTTTATCATTATTGAATTCTATGCATAAAAGTATGCATAAAAGAATATATATTTTTATTAGAAAAGTGTTACTTTCATCATTATTGAATTTTATGCATAAAAGTATGTATAAAAGAATATATATTTTTTAATTAGAAAAGTGTTACTTTTATCATTATTGAATTCTATGCATAAAAGTATGCATAAAAGAATATTTTTTTATTATAAAAGTGTTACTTTTATCATTATTGATTCTATGCATAAAAGATATATTTTTATATTAAAAATGTGATTTTCATCATAAATGGATTTTATGCATAGCTTTTATTCTAAAAGTATAATTCTTACTAAATTGGATTTATGCATGGAAAGATGCATAAAGAATTTATTTTAATCTAAAAGTGTTATTTTTATCAATTTTGATTTTATGCATAAATAGATGCATAAATAATTTTATTTTTATTACAAAAGAGTTATTCTTATCAATTTCCAATTTATGCATAAATAGATGCATAAAGAATTTTATTTTTATTACAAAAGAGTTATTCTTATCAATTTCGAATTTATGCATAGATAGATGCATAAAAGGATTTATTTTTATTTTCAAAAGTATTATTTTCATTGAAATTAAATTTATGCATAGATAGATGCATAAATGGATTTATTTCTATTTTTGAAAGTATTATTTTCATTGAAATTGAATTTATGCATAGATAGATGCATAAAAGGATTTATTTTTATTTCGAAAGTATTATTTTCATTGAAATTAAATTTATGCATAGATAGATGCATAAAAGGATTTATTTTTATTTTTGAAAGTATTATTTTCATTGAAATTGAATTTATGCATAGATAGATGCATAAAAGGATTTATTTTTATTTTGAAAGTATTATTTTCATTGAAATTGAATTTATGCATAGATAGACACATAAAAGATTTGTTTTTATTTTAAAAGTGTTATTCTCATTAAAATAAAATTTATGCATAGTAAAATGCATAAAATGTTTATTTTTAATTTGAAAGTGTTATTTTCCTTAAAATTGAACTTATGCCTAAATAGATGTATAAAAGGATTTTTATAAAAGTGTTATTCCTACTAAAGTTGTCTTTATGCCTAATTAGATGCGTAAAGAATCTTTTTATCAAAAAATTAGAATTCTCCTACATTCTATAAATAGATGTGATAGGAATCAGATAGATGTAAATGGATGTGGATGTATGGATGTGGTTATATGGATGTATGTATGAATGTGGAATGTGGATATGGATATATGAATGTAGAATGTGGATATGGATGTATGGGATGTGAATGTGAATGTGGATGTATGGATGTGGGCATGGATGTGGATGTATAGATGTAGATATGGAATGTGGATGTGGATGTATGAATGTGAATGTGGATGTGGATGTATGAATGTGGAATGTGGATATGATATATGAATGTAGAATGTGGATATGGATGTATGGGATGTGAATGTGAATGTGGATGTATGGATGTGGACATGGATGTGGATGTATAGATGTAGATATGGAATGTGGATGTGGATGTATGAATGTGAATGTGGATGTGGATGTATGAATGTGGAATGTGGATACGGATATATGAATGTAGAATGTGAATATGGATGTATGGGATGTGAATGTGAATGTGGATGTATGGATGTGGGCATGGATGTGGATGTATAGATGTAGATATGGAATGTGGATGTGGATGTGGAAATGGATGTATGGATGTGGATGTGGATATGGATGTATGAATGTGGATGTGGATATGGATGTGTATGTATGAATGCGGATGTGGAATTGGATGTATGATGTGGATGTACGAATGTGGATGTGTATGTAGAATAATGAATGCGAATGTGTATGTGAAATGATGTGTCGTCGATATGAGTGAATGGATGAGATGTGATGACATGCGAATTGGGATGTGAATATATGATATGTGATGTGAATGAATCTGTGTGGTGATGAGATGGAAAATGATGTGATTGGATGAGAATGAGTACACATATGAATGGAATGTGGACTGATGAGGGATAATGTGGAAAGACGAGAGTTCATTGGAAAATGTGGTGATTGGATGAGAATGAGTACACATATGAATGGAATGTGGACTGATGAGGGATAATGTGGAAAGACGAGAGTTCATTATAGAAACTGTAATTGTGAACTGTTTGTAAATGACTATTTTATGTCAAGAATGCTGGGGAAGCATTTTGACTGTCTTGAGAATGTGGTCGTGGAGACCTACCTGATAAAGTTGCAACAGCTGACCACGGAGAGTCAACGGAGGATGTCTCACATAGCAAGGTCGGCCGAGGTCTTGACCAGCCTCGGTTCGATTTAAATGGTGAGCTTCCGGTACGGTGGATGAGGGACCAAGGAAGCGGCCTATGAGTGAAGCGCTAGGTGACCTGCGAAGGATTCTAGAGGGTGCTGACCATACGTGCTCGGGCTTTGGGTCGTCGAAGATACCCACACGTGCATTGTGGAGGATATTGGAACAAGGAGTAAGAGTTGTTTTTTGGAACCGGGCATGGATCTGGTTGACTGACCTTGCTGGTCCTCAACAACGGATGAGTCCATGGCTCTTTTATATGGATCTGTTGGTTGATCTTGCTGATCTTCAACGGAGATTCCATCTTGATTTTTATAAGTGATTATATTGCCGGGTACTATGAGCTAGGAACTATTGAAAAGGCCCCTGAGTGGACAGGTGGTAAGCGTTCTGGTTGCCAATGATGCCATAGATACTCCGATCAAGGAATGATTGGAAATTAAGATTCAACCGGATATTTTGGAGGGTTGTGATCAGTGATACTATGATTTCATTAAACGATTGTTTTAAAGGTGGCTGAATCTGTGAAAAAGGCAATTTCATATTGGGTGTGTAAGTGGCAT
This sequence comes from Cibotium barometz, assembly GCF_041138505.1. Taxonomy (NCBI): domain Eukaryota; kingdom Viridiplantae; phylum Streptophyta; class Polypodiopsida; order Cyatheales; family Cibotiaceae; genus Cibotium; species Cibotium barometz. The sequence goes on from NC_141049.1 coordinate 46,799,127, forward strand.
GACTGGTGTTAAATTTGCATGAATATCCGGCTAGGGGGCCTGAGAACTCTTTTCCCTGGTACCCGGGACAAAACCTAACCAAATTCTAAATTAGATCCCATCACTACAGTGGTTGGGCGGTTGGCTACTAACCCATGGGACTGGATGGGGTTAGGCTGGACTGATGGATCCGTAAATCGAGACTCAATTTTTGTTTAGCTCGATAGATGAAGTAAATCCTGGACAAAAATTATTCTATGGAAAAAGGATCAACGGTTGTGCCTCTCGATGAGGAAAAAAGCGTTGGTCTCTATGATCCAAGTGCAATCTGTCCCTTGATCTGACTATGGAACTTACGAGTTCGATCGGATTAGTTTAGTTAGTTAAGGCTTTTTACTACGTTAGGAAAAAGTTATCCTGGTGGAATCGCCTGTGCTTTCCGGGCAAAGGAAGTTTTTCGGGTTCGGTTTTGGAAAAACCGATGGATTAGTCTCTTGTCCGGATATCCGTGGGCGAGGCCCCGAGTGTGGGACCCTGCCCCGCGCAAGAAGTGCTACTTCCGTTGCTAGCACCCCAGAATTCATTGCGCAGTGGGGTCTGGGATCTTACATCTAGAGCTCTAAATTGTTGGGGGTAAATGCTCTATGGTTGGACAATGAGCTAGACGCTAGTTTCCCTACTGTTATGTTCCTTGCGTCTGCAGGCTAATCACACATTGTTCTCTCTCTCTCTCTCTCTCTCTCTCTCACACACACACACACACACACACACACGTGCGCGCGCGCGACAAATTTCAACACAAATGACCTACCATCACTACTTGTTGCTCTTCTCAAATCGGTAAGGGAGGATACTTCTTTTGGCTAGGTGACATGTTTAATCAAGTCCTACAAGAAGGCTTCCAAAGAAAATTTGACAAAGATTTCCAGTACACACACTTGCCTTGCCGGATGGACTCACACCAAGACTAAAACACTACGAAGGCCACACATCCACCCTCCCATTATAGAGGTTTGTAAAACTTTCCAAAAGGATAAGTACAAGTGAAAGCAACACTTCCTACTTTAATGCTAGATTATTTCATAGAGGTTAACATCTAGACACTCTTGACGTTGCCGTCTTTTTCTCTCTTAGCAAAGCTTCATTGTCAACCACTCCGTTGGTTAATATGGTTTTGCCCACCCCTCCTATTGCTACCTTACTTACACATGAATCGGACACATGAATCAGACATTGAACTTTTTGTAAGATAATGCTCGAATATATAAAGTAGCCTTACCATGTGCTTAATGTTAAATGGGGAAAGTCTACAAACTTAGTATACATAGTTACTTAAGAATAGTACTAGAGGTTAGACTATTTTTAAGTTTGGTCGTCCTAGTGTGAAAAATAATCACTTGTATATAAGTCATTTTTTACAAGCAATAAACAATCAATCCCTTGCAACAGATTTCTTGTGAGCTCTCCTTCTTCTCTCTTCTAGTGCATCAACATTGAGAAGTTGCAGATTGTGACTCTGAGGCAAAGGCTCTAAGAGCCCACATAGTGAACCTAAACCTCAAGAGGAGGAGGATGAGTCGTGCCACAATGAGCGTTCTCCTTCCATAAAAAGACAAAAGGACAGCCAAAAGTGCCCATGAACAAGCTAGGGAACTACTTTAAAAGTGATGAAATGAAAGTTGTGTTTATAAAGGAACAACGGTCTCCGCAATCTTAGATGGTGGTGCTGGTGTCAACATAATCACCGAGGATTGCTGGGAGGCCTAGGGAAGTTGGTGTCAACATAATCACCAAGGATTGCTGGGAAGCCTAGGGAAGCCCAACAGTCATAGGCATAAGCCTCGTGGTCAAGCTTGCTGATGGGAATACAACTAAACCTTTGGGTGTCCTTCAGGATGCAAAGATTAAGGCCTTTGAGCTAAGCTTCTATTCATGGTGATGGATTTTCAGAGAAGAGACATCCATAATGATCCTATAAAGGCCTTACATGAGAGACACAAGGCTGGTTTCATGATTGGAAAACCAATCTCATTTACATATGTAGAGCTAACCACTCCTTGAAAATAAACTTGAAAAAAAGGAAGACTCATCCTATGGATCGAGGCATTCTCACTAATGAGTCTGACACAAATGGTCGGATTGCTTTAGTTGTGATATTTGCAAAGCATGCAATGTAGAAGCTCACACTACGTCGATTGATATCTGTAGAGCTTGTAACAAGATGTTGGATGGTGAAGATGAGGACCACACGAATATGAGCCCCTCTTTAAGCTTGCTGACTCCGAGGGCCGGATTCATGTTCTTGCAACCATAGACACTCTTCCACAAAAACTCGGGACAAGGTTAACACAGTTGGATGGTGTCAAAATCACATCCCTGTTTGTGCTTGACGCATTCAAGATAAAATCAGCTGTGGAACCGGCTCGCCTTGAGTTAGAGTTTCCCCCAAAAGACCATCTAGTTGCGTGGCCGACCTTGGTTGACATCAAGGCTAGTCATAACATGTTACCTTGGGAGAAGAGGACCTTATTATAGGCCACCCACCCCTTGCACCATCTGCAATAACCTTTACCATAATAAATAATTCCCAATCTATGGCCGTGGTTTGTTTTGAAGTGGAGTTTCTTATTGGATCTAAACTTGCATTGTGCAAGTTTTATGTGACCGCCATAGGTACATTAAAAGAGAGCAGCATCTTATTGGCAGGGGCTAGATCACAGACAACGATTGCATTGTTATTTGGAAACAGAAAGGATCATAATGCTTGATCTCCCCTTCGAAATGGTTATCACACCTCGAACCAATTAGCATCCCTAGCCTCATCCTCCACTTACTCCACTTACAAACCACCACCTTAGGTAACATCTAACCCTAAAAAACCCTCTTGCATCACCTCCTCAAACCATTTTTGAGATCCTACCTCAACCTAGCAATCTTTTAGGGAGGTGACCAAGAAAGAAAGCCTTGAGATCTGCCAAGTGGGAGCCCCATGCTACAATATTCTACCTAAACTGTGGAGCTTCATGGATCCCGATAAAATTTCTAGAAGCACAAGGCTTCAATGAAGGAAACCCCCACATCTAGGTGCCAAGATTTAAAAAACCCATGCCTCGGGACCCACGTAAAACACACCCTTGAATGTCAAATTCAAGTGGATGTGGCGACCCAAAGCCATGCCTTCTTCGATGCCAACTCCAAAGCTTAAGCAATAATGGAGTGTAGTTGTTTTAATCTCAACTCTTGTGCTTACACCACCTTTAAAAAAGTCAAAAGAGCCCGTGGACTCTGAGTAGCAAGAAACAACACCTTGATCGTCTGCAATGGCCCTCCTTGTCCATGTCCCATCGAAGAACATCCATGTGGAGTGGCCCTACTCGTCCTTATTCCCATTGAAGAAGAGCCACCCATGGTGCCAGACCCCAAAGAGAACCATGCACACACTTCCATGGCACCACCACAACAAGAAACCCCAAGGCTCAAAGAGATCACCATGATCCCACAACACGTGCGTGACACACTGTAACACCAAATCACAAGATGGAAAACTGAAAAGACATAGCTAAATTGAGCGTGACACAGTGTGTGACACACTATAACACCAAATCACAAGACGGAAAAGTGAAAGGACATAGCTAAATCGCGCGTCCCAGTAAAGACAATTGCGGTGGTGTCCACGCTTTTGTAAGCAATTCTCAACACGTGCACTATAAGCCTTGAACCCTAGCCCACATGTACTTATGTAACATAGCCTACTGACTCAAGTGTACAGTTACAACCTTCACATTGAGAATGATAAAAAACACAAGAGACCCAAAAGCATAACAAGAAACATTAAAAAACACATAAAAGCACCTCCTCCTGCGCACACTCACACACACACACACACCCCTTTGAACACACTGTTACATTCGCACATTCGTACATCCACCCATCTTTGTGCACATGTGCCCACATATTTACACACATTTACACCTTTGTAATTGGCTATGCATGCACATGCACTTGCACCCCCATCCACCCATGATGCATGTGCACACACCATTGCATGTGCACACACCATTGCATTCACACTCTTTTGCTTGTGTACATGTAACCACGTTTACATCTGTATGAAAATGCACACATACCCACATTTTCACCCACATGTGCACACTCACTGACACTCGCTCGCATGTCCACATGTTCACATGCACTTATACTTCCTCGCATGTGCACATGCCCACACATCGCGTGTGCACATTCCCTTACACATTCAGCCTCATGCACACTCACTTGCACATGCACATTTACGCATGCCTTGCATTCACGCATTTGCCATGTGCACCCCACCTTCACACATTCATGCATGGGAACCCTTCCCACACATTTTCACACATGCACGTTCATCACACACCACCATTAACCCGCGTGTGCACACACATTCGCATGTGCAACACCCCACACACCCATGTGCATGTGTACACACCTTTTCACCCACCTAATTCACATTTGCATAGTCGTGTGCAAACACGACTACAATCAATCATGTTTTTGGTTGAAGACTCCCACCAGTCCTACTGCCACAAGCACCTCCAACAAAGATAACAATCAATTAGGTTTTTGGTTGAGGAGGAAAGTGAATATACTTGTGACTTAGAGCTAAACCATGACTATTATAAGGAGCCATAGGATATTGTGCCCGACTTTTATGTTATGCAAGGAGCTATGCCAATGCCAATATTTCAAAACTTTGTCTAATGGAAGGGGTGGGAAATAAATGCAATAGCCTATGAAGGTCTCCATTGTAAGGGGATCTCATCAAGTAGAGCGGAGTGCCCACTCAAAATGGTTGCTCCTGTGCTCAACTGCAAGCTCCACAATATTGGAAACAACAAAGGCCTTTGTTAGAGAAGCCAAGGGGAAATTTGAGTAAAGACTGAGCATACTGAAACCATATAGCCCCATGATGAGGAGGTGATACAAAACTAAAAATGGATATTCCAGAGCCAATTTGAGAACAAGAAGAGGAGAAAAACCTTAACTCTAATTGTGGTTTAGAACATGACCTCATAAATAACATGTTTGAAACAAGGGATGAGGTTTATACCCCTAGATCACATATTTTATAAGAGAGTTCGTTGAGGAAAATAACATAACTTGTAGTCCACGTGATGTGGCTAGCTTAATGTGATTCTTGTCATCAAAGGTGAAAATGTCAATAGGGCCCTTTCTTCGAATGAAACCCTACCCTTTGGAAGGATATGAAAGAATGGATGGAAGGATTTTTAGAACCACATGCTAAACAAGGAAAGGAGGTAATCTAACTAGAGGGCGATGCCTCAAAAGCACTATAGCAATGCTCCTATACTCATCACATTCTACAAATGCTGCCATTTCTATCCACCATGGATATTAGGTAATTGCGATCCTATATGAGGAAGCAACAAATAAATCTAGGAAAAATGGGAAAAAATTGCCTTAGAATGAATGGATCTTGTCTTAAAAATGGCCAAATGAACATTAGCAACACCCATGGGAGTCTTGCAATGACAAACTAAAAATATTTTCATTTTGATATCATCACACATTCAGTGATAAACTTCTTGCACCAACCAAATTCATATGATGCCATACTTGGCATGCCTTTCATGAGAGAGGCCAGGTTGGCACATGATTGGGTCTTTGACTAAGTCTATTTATAGAGAGACCCCAAGTTCTAAAGGTAAACCTACAAATATGCAAGACTCATCCGATAGAGGCTAGAGGGTAACCTCTTTGGGAATGAGTCTGTAGCAATTGACCAAATCACTTTTGTACAAGTGTGTAAACCATAAATCATTCTAGATGTTGGGGAAAAAGAGGACATGATGTATGCATCCCTCCCTCCTCTAGATTTTTGTGAGAGCTGGATGCATGTACTATCAACCATTAATGTACTCCCAAGTCGGGGTACAAAGTACATTGATGTAGACTTAACAAAACAGGGGAAAAAGAGGACATGATGTATGCATCCCTCCCTCATCCAGATTTTAGTGATAACTGAATGCATGTACTGTAACCATTGATGTACCACTCCCAAGTCAGCAGGGTACGATGTTATCCTTTGACCTTTGTCTTTATGATAAGAGTTGGGATTGTTCGTGATACTATTGCTAATCTAGAATCAAAGTTGTCAAGTGCAACAACTTGAAACAATATCGTCAAAAGAGAAACACATCCAAAGATAGTTAAGGTAGGTAAAGGAAAAAGTGTTATCAAACCAAATGTAACAACATGTTTATGAACCGATAGGTGCCTAGTGGCTAAGATACATCAAAGATAGTTAAGGCGGGTTAAGGACAAAGTGTTAGCAAGCTAGATGTAACAACATGTTTACAAAGTAATCCGATAGTAGGTGCCTAGTGGCTAAGGTACATCAAAGCTACAAAAGTGCATGAAGAGTTATTTGTTGACAAATGGGGTGAGGAATTGGAGAAAGTCATTATCCATATGGTAAGACGTAGGAGAAACCCCAACCTCCAGAGATGATCAAGGATTTCTAGATTGAAAAGGTGTAGGAGAAATAGAGCCTTAGAAAAATTTGAACGAGAAGCCAAGAGGATCTTGGCCCAAGTAGAGGCAAAAGAAGATGATGGAATGGACCTAGGACCAATCCTTTTGAACACAATAAGTTGTGTATTGTGGATAACCAAATAGGTGTTCATGTTAGAGCACAACGCTTAAAGGAAGTTTAGGAAGGTGTTCCATATGATGGACCCACAAAAGGTCAAGGAAGTAGGCTTAGGGGAGCTTAGAGAGGAGCCTAAACCATCATTGCTAAGGATCTAACCCTAGAAGAGGAAGAGAAGCTCATGGATCTGTTATAAGAGTTTAAGGATTTCTTTGCATGGAAATGTAGCATGGAAATCTACCACTCACACTCAGTAGTGGTCATAGTGGAGAGGATGCCATACATCTCAAGACAGAGGCAAGTGACCGCTCAAGACCAGCCAAGTGACTGCAGACACAGACTACAAGGGAAGAGACAAGTGACTGCAGACACCGACTACAAGGTAAGAGGACACTATACAACTCAAGGTAGAGGCAAGTGACTGCAGACAAAGACTACAAGGTAAGAGGAAAGGTGTGCATGGAAATTTTGCAGACTCTCTATGGTGGGCGCGGGGCACCTAAGGGACCATATATGCCCCGGCTGACTAGGCGGCATCCTCACTATCTGTAGAAGATTCCCTTGGCAGGGCGATATCAATGGAAGAATCTCCTATCCTTGGTAGATGCCGTTGGGGTGACAGAACTTGGTCATTGGAGTGTCAGTGTAGTGCCTTCAATGCTGATGCTTACACACTGCTTCTGGGGGCTGGTTCTACTGAGTTGACCCAATGTGGGCGAGATGACCATGGGGGAAAGCTAGTCTAAGTGTTCCACAGGGGAGATGATTTTGGCTTCCTCCATCTTTTCCAGCTCTACCTTGACAACTTCCACATACTTGGGGTTAATCTTGTAAACTCGCCGTCCTGGGATAAGTCAGGTGCCCTCTTGGAGGGGGATGGTATGGACGTGCCGATGTCAACTAGAACACCTTCTAAGTTTTTATACATCCAGACAAAGACATCCTTGTATGATTGGAAAAAGGTTACAACTTGCTCAAGGAGGATGGGGTGATCCCATAGCCAAGAGGCTAACTAGATTGGACGAGGCTCGCCAGAAGTACCGAGATTGAATTCCTGGATTGGATCTTGGCAAGATGGAAGGTTAAGTGGTACGTCTGATTCAGCTGCTTTGGAGAGGAGGGTGGGGTTGTGGGCCGCAAGTGGTTAATGGGGAAGGTGACATGTGATCCTCCATCGAGGATTTAGGGCACTCCCCCATTGGAAAGGTTGGAGTGTCTTTAGACACCTGGGGTTGTACTTGTTGTTGAGTCAGCGAGATAGTCGTTCAAATGGCATATGGAGGCTTGTCATGGTGATGTGCTACCTCTGAAGGATCTCGAAGACCTCGTATCATGTTGTATTGATTTGTCTTTTTTTTCTTGTCCTTTAATGATATTCATCATGGATTCTTGCATGTTGATGCATTTTTCTACTTTCTATCTTTTAGATGGCTTTGTCTGGTTATACTTCTTTGGATACTTGTTGATGCATAAATTTGTACCATTTTAAACAAATAATTAGAACACATGGTTGGCTGATGCTTGTGTCTGATGTCCTCGTATGACAAATCACTACAATGCAAAAAGGGCATGATGATCTTGTTTGATGGCCTCATAGGGTTAGCAAAGTCAGTTGATACCACCGTGATGTCCACCATCATGTAAGATGTCAGACCTTCTGCTGCCTGAAGCTAGTCAGTGGAGTTTTGACTCATCGGTGTGAGAGATGATACCTTCCTTGTGGGTTGAGCTAGGATGTCGGCTGTGAAGGGGTCGCAGAAGCTATGGAGGCTACCATCGCACCACAGATTCCATGATCTAAGCTTCCTCTAGTTTGAGCTCTTGGGGGCCATGCTCTTGAGGAATCCATAGGCGATCTAAACCCCAATCGTGCAGAACACTTGTCTTCCAAAGCAAGGGATCACCAATGAGCAATGCGTAAGCTTCTCTGACTTCAGGAAGCTCGATCACCACAAAGTCTAGGAGGAATGGAATCCCCTGGATAACAACAGTAACATTTTCCATGAGGCCAATGGGGGTTGCCCTCCGTTGGTCTGCCATTTGAACATAGAAGTTGGTGGGTTGCATCACCTTGATACCGACAACATGGAGTGTGAATTTTAACATGAGGTTCACCCTAGAGCCATTGTCGAATATTTCCCCAAAAAATGGAGTACCTTGAATCTCCACAGAGAGTCTGGGGCTTCAATAGTTAGTAAGGGATAGATTGGTGCGGCTAATACCCATGCAGTCGACAACACCTACAGGAAGTGGGAACCCGTTAGATTTCCCACCACTATGATTTGTTGGCATATCATGGAGTTGCTCCAACAATGTAGTGAGACATTGTTAAATGCTGGGGCTAAGACGAAGAAGATCAAGGAAGTTTACTAACAGTGTATTGGCATTCAACAGAGCCTCCATAGAGAAAGGTGGAAGCAATGGTTTGGGATGTGGAATGGAAGGAGTAGGTGGTTGGTTTGCCACAGAAGGTAGGTTATGGAGATCTTAGAAAGCTTGCAAGAAGGATTGAAGGATGATGAGACTGAGCGAGGAAGTGGAAGGGGGTTATCAGCAAGCTCATCCCCTTGTTGGTCTTGAGGCATGGCCTTTCATTGTGATCCGGTGACCATGATGGCGGATGGTGGATCCTTAGGAGTGGATGTTGTTGGTGTGACGAACACACCAACAAGGGTGGGAGAAGGAGGTGGGAAAGAGGATGGAGGGTGTCCAACAAAGACTAAGTGGGTGGTTGGGGGGGTCAAAATGTGAAGTCAGAGGAAGTGGATGCCCTTTGCCCGGGCCAGTCCCAGGTATAATGATATTTGGCATAAGGGTAATGTGTGCAAGGTAGAGCACCTTTAGGAAGGGGGCAGCCACTTTGGTAATGACCGTATTCCCCGCATTGATAGTAGAGGACATGGTGAATATGGGGTTGGGGAGGGTGAGGAGGATGGGTCATCGGGGCTGCTACCATAGTAGTTGGTGCAAGAGGATTGGGGATGAGGGGTGGGAGGTAGGTCACTTGAGGGGTAGGTGGGCACGATGGAGGAGTAGCAGCATCATGGAAGGTTTGGGGAACATATATGGTAGTGAAGCATATTGGGCAAGGTCGGGGGCTATCGAGGAAGAATGAGGAGTTTCTTGATGGAGCTGACAGGACCCTTTGAGGTAGTAGCAATCATTGTCATTGTGTCTACCTTTCTCACAGAAGGAGCACTACTTCCTCTTGGAGCATTCTCGGATGGTGTGTCCAAGGGACTGACATAGAGCACACCACATGCCCTTCTTGGACTCTTGCTAACTTTTTAGTTCTTCAATCTCCCTCTTGAGCTGAAGAAGGGTACTTTCCTTTCTCGGCTTTAGCTAAGCCACTGAGTCGTCTGATTGTGTCATTGTTGGAAGAACATAGCTGACATCACCCTCAAACATAAGTCACACATTCTCAAGTTGAGAAGCAAGCTCCTAAAGTTCCAATAGCATGGTTGGTGTGGGTCGACTCTCTCAGATCTACTGTTGTGTGGACCTGGGCAAGGCATGTGTTACCCACTAATGCACCATGAAGTCGCCAGGGTAAGTCAAAAGATGGGTCACTAGCACTGTGGTTTGTCATTAGTTCTGACACTCTCTCTCCTAGCAACAATTTCAGCTTCCCCCTTGTAGTTGCTAGGTCAGAAGGGTGTGAAGGAAAGTGTCCTTCAAAGTGGTCAATTGAAAATTTCTTGAATCATTTATCCATAGAGCCTTGTAGAGTGGATGAAAAGAGTACCAAGAAGGCATCCTACCACTCAAGACCTTGGCTCTTGCAAATGGAAATGAATCGTTAGTTGTGGTCATCTACATCAGCAGTGGATGCTCCTTTGAATGTGGGAAGCTTAACATTGACCTGATCGAGCACCTGTGGGAAGGGGTTTTGCACCAGGAGGAATGATTGGAGTAGGAGGGTTGGATTGGCCTCCAACATTATTGCCGAGGGTGGGGTTACCAAGATTGGCTGACATAAGAAGATAATCCCTAGGTGGTATGTAGTTCACCTTGTTTTGACTATGGCTGTATATGGAGAGATGACTCTTAGATGGGTTGACAAAACTACCATGAGAGCGTTTATCGAGCATATAGAGATGACATGGAAAATGAGGGTGAGCTAAGCATACAGAGAGAACACAAAATATGGTTGAGCTAATGAAAACTCCAAGTTTCAAGAGTCCCACCGTGCGGGCCAAAATTTTAGTGTACCTATAGCACGGTTGGTTTCTCGGCACACTATAAGTGATGGGGATCTCTCTCTAGACAATATGTCCGGAGTCCTCACTGATCATGAGATAGATACAAAGGATAGATAGAATGAAACACAACACAAGGAGACAAGACTGCAAGAGGAACAAGACACTTACACTACTCTGGAAACACTGATATAAGTCTGCCACTGTATCGTGAACACTCAGCAGAGGTCATAGTGGAGAGGACGCCATACAACTTCAAGATGGAGGCAAGTGACTGCTCAAGGCCATCCAAGTGACTGCAAAAACATACTACAAGGTAAGAGGAAAGGTGTGTAGGGAAATGTCATAGACTCTCCGTGGGGCGCGGGGTGCTCGAGGAACTATATATGCCCCGATTGAGTAGGCGTCATCCCCACTATCTCTGGAAGATGCCCTTGGTGCGTGGTGATATCAGTGGAAGAATCTCCTATCCTTGGTAGATGTCGTTGGGGTGATAGGACCTAGTTGTTGGAGTGTCAGTGTGGCTCCTTCAATGTTGATGCTTGCACGTTGCTTCCGGGTGGTTCTAATGAGTTGGCCCACTTTGGGCACCCTTGGTGGCTATAGGAAATATACATACATGAACGAAATACTGCCATAGGTGGTACAATAACACATATTGAAGGATTAAGACCAGTGAGGGCAAAGACCTTACCAAATGAATCCCAAGTGTTTAGCCCACTGACCCATTGTCATTGTGTGCCAAAGAAGAATGGAAAGTTATGAGTGTGTGGATTTGAAAAAAGTAAATGCGGCTACACGTAAAGGATCATTACCCCTTGCTGTATACTAAACATGTTCTAGAGAGAGTTTCTGGTGAGGAAGCTTGTAGCTTCTTGGACTATTTCTTAAGATATAATCAAGTGTCCAACAAGATCACATTCACCACCATGGCATGTTTTCATATCGAGTTAACCATTGCCCTGCAACATTTCGGCTCATATGCATAGTATTCAAGTACTACATACAAAAGTGATTGGAAGTGTTCATTCATCATTTGTGTGCTCATTCCAAGTGGAAGAACCACTTGGCTTGCTTAAGGAAGGTATTTCTAAGGTGTCAATTGTATCAAATATCCTTAAATCCATTGAAATGCTAATTTTAGGTGAAGCATGGGGTTATATTGGGACACGTCATGTCTAAAAATGGTTTTTTCATGTATGAGAGAGCAAGGTAAAACTAATTTTGGAGTTATGTCCACCAACTAACTTCAAGGTAGTTGTAAAGTTCATGGGACATGTTGGGTATTATCAAAGGTTCATTGTATTCTATGCAGAAATTGTGAGGTTGTTTGAATGGATTAAAAGAGTGTCAACGGCATATGATGAACTAAAAAATGCCTCAAGTGGTAAGTACACCCATCTTGAGATCCCCAAATTGGGATCTCAAGATTGTTTGAATGGATTAAAAGAGTGTTAATGGCATATGATGAACTAAAAAATGCCTCAAGTGGTAAGTACACCCATCTTGAGATTCCCAAATTGGGACTTAATCTTTCATGTGCATATTGATGCTTTAAACTTTGCCATTGGATGGGTGTTGCAACAACCAGGGGAACACAAATTGGACCACCCTATTTATTTTTCTATAGTAGGCAACTCAATGAGATAGAGATAAACTATACAACCATGGAAAGAGAAGTGTTGGCCATGGTCTATGATGTGAGAAAGTATAGACATTATCTTTTAGCCAACAAATTTCTATTATTTGTGAACCATCATAAGGTGTTGTTATATATTGTCAAGCCTTGCACAATGAGATAAATTATTCAATGGTTGCTCTTACTTTTGGAATTTTACTTTACATACACTGCGAGAAAAGGATCATAACATGTTTTAGCAGACCACATGTCACATATTCCTAATAGTATGAATCCATCGGTGGAATAGATGATGATCTCCCACATGCATGATTATTCAAGATTGACATGGTGCCTGAATGAAGTAACAAGATATATCATTACCTTGCTTAAGATTTTTTACTCGACCATTGATGTGACTTGCTCATCAAGCTAGCCGCTCCTTACCAACGCCGATAGCGAGGCAGCTATATTTTGCATAGGTGTATTTGAGACGATTAATTTATACATGTTTGGAAGATGCACATTGTAGGAGGATCTCATTTTGTCAATAAGATGATTGATTGCCTCATTAAAGGCTTCATGATAGTACACAGAAGGTCTTCATTGTACTACCCATAAGCCAATGGCTAAGCAGAGATCACTAAAAATATTTTATGTGGCATCTTAACTAAAATCATTAAAGCTAGCTGAATTGGGAGAACAAGATTACAGCCATGCTTTGGCTTATCAAACATCTTACAAAGTTGTAACCGGTTATATACCATTTTAGTTTATGACCTATGGAGGTAATGTCGCAATGCTTATGGAATATATAGTAACAAGCTTGAGGATCACAATCAATGAGAGGATTGTTAGTATATGTTCAATGCCTGCCTCTTAGCATGTATCTCACATTGATGTATGATGCACATTTGTATGGCCCCCATTATGAGGAGAAGCCATTGGTGCACATATCTTTAGTGGTGGGAACCCAGCTTAGATGTTGGAAGGGGTTGTAGTGGTGACCGTTGATGGTTAGGAGATAATGAGGGGTAAAGGTATAAGGAATATTTCCTTGAATACTATTTTCATCACTAGTGGGTGGTGGTTGGTTGGGACGCGTTATGGATATGCGGGCGGTGAGCCGTGTCAATGTAGCATAACCATCCACGTCTTAGCCACGTCCACCACCGCACTATCTGCATCACTATAAATGGACATAGTTAGCACAAGCTAAGGCATCCAATGCTTGTGAGCATATATTCCCTATACTCTCAGTACGCCCTCCATCAAGAGTCTGTCATCTAGATTGCCATCTATGATCGACAATAGGGTGCATGGGTGGACAACACCATCATATTTTACCTCTCTCTTGTTTGGTATAATCAAAATTTCAAAATTCTCTCCATTCTCTCTATTGCATTGTCTAGTGTACTTTCTCTTACTGTATCTCTTTCCACTGTCATATTCTTACAAGGATGACTAATAATGCTATGGCTAAGCACCTAAAGAAAATTAAAGAAACCAAACTATTAGCCATGCATGGTTTGATGGTAGAAAAGTTCCAATGGAAAAAATAGTTCGACCAAAAAATTAGGGACAAGGATCTTAAGGAAGGAAACTTAGTTCTTCTATTTGGGATTGGAGAAGTAATAAAAAGAAAAAGCTAAATCTTTGGGGTATGGGACCATTCAGGGTCATGGGAGATAACTCCACAAGGGTCTATAAGGATTGAAACCCTTGATTATGTAGAGAGATAGATGGGTCTATAAGGATTGAAACCCTTGATGGTGTAGAGAGGTAGATGGGTCCGTCAATGGAAGAGTAAGCTAAAAAAATACTATGGACCCTAGACCTAAGATATGCTTGCTCAATTCCATCAAAAAAGAGAAAAACAAAAGAAGAGGACATAGCGAGGAGATAAGCCCAAGATGAGGCTAAAGCTAGAATAAGTAAGGCTAAAATGTGGTTCCAGGGAAAAAATCTAACAACAAATATGGCCACACTAGCATCTCTTGAGGATGAGAACCTAAATATTAAGCCTGCACGGGTCAAGATTCAAGTGTATGCTGCCAAAAACAATACCACAATTGTCACTCTAATTGACATGGGGCAAGCCACAACTTACTATCCTTTGAAACATGGGAAGATCTGGGTAAACAAATCTAGAACATACCGGCACTAGGGCTCGTACCTTCCACATTGAAGGAAGTTTGAACATATTATTGTCAATAATAACCTTATGGCTAGAAAGGTTTATGTTATGCCTGTAGGATTTATGGAAGAACATGTGCTGCTAAATAGATCATGGATTGGTGCAACCAACTACCCTACTCAATGGAGAGAAAGAACAATTTAGATGCAAACAAATGGGTGCAGAGTAATAGTACCACTCTAGGCTCTGAGTATTATGGAATGCTCATCTTTTGCCAATACTCAAAGCTGTCCAAACCCAAAGAAAGATCAAAGGAATGATAAGGACTACACTGAGGAGAGCCCACCGAGGAGACTAATCATGGTAACTCTTGCTTCTAAGAATTTCCATTGACTAGGGAGAGAAAAGGGTTCCGATGAGCCTCTTGAAGACACATGGGTATTATGAAGGAAAGAAATAGATCCAAATACATAAGCTAAGAGTTATGAACAAATCCATAGCTCAAACTCAAAACATCTTGCATCATTGACAATCTAAACAAGGAAAGGAACTACAAGTAGGAAGCCTTGTTTAGGTACCTAAGGCCACTCTAATAGCACCACCTAGATACTACCAGGGTGTCACTCACCCAGATATGGATACTAAAAGAGAGTCTAAAAGACAAA
This sequence comes from Cibotium barometz, assembly GCF_041138505.1. Lineage (NCBI taxonomy): Eukaryota > Viridiplantae > Streptophyta > Polypodiopsida > Cyatheales > Cibotiaceae > Cibotium > Cibotium barometz. The sequence continues at coordinate 46,814,377 of NC_141049.1, forward strand.
GGAAATGAGGAACAAGAGAACAAAATCAACAAAGGCTAAGCAACAACATAGTAGAAAGTAGACCCAGCAAGGTAAAAGTGGTTTTGGAGAAAAAGCCACAAGAGTCTCCACTTATTTGGAGAAACAAAGATGTAAGCGCTATCATACATTGATTAAAGTAACATATCGGTGATGCATGAAGAAATAAAATCATCAATGATCAACCTCACTATGACGAAGGAAAGAATAAAATGGAGGAAAAATACGAACCATAATCAATCATGGACCCAATAACCAGCTTCATTGAATGGATGGAAGAGGAGATGTGACACTAAAAAAGGAAGCTAGAGTATCTTCACCCTAGCAATATCCCTTGAGATCCACAAAGCAAGGGAGTGGGTACTATAAAGCCTAGAAAAACATAGTAGGTGTAAAAGATTAAAGGAAGAATAAACAGGAAAGTCCCCTACACCCCTGAAAGGCAAGCATGAACAAAACTAGGTGGGATGTTCATGCGTGATTGTCCTTAGATAGTCATATCGACGTGAAAAATCAATGAAAATCTTCACACGATTGTGAATATCTCAAGTTTTTCATGCCCCTCCTCTGACCCCTCTTGGCTGCTCCTCCTCCTTTGACCCCTCAAGATTGCTCCTCCCCTCCTCTGACTTCTCCTTTGACCCATCCTGAATGCTCCTCCCCTCCTCTAACTCCTCTTGTGACTCCCCTCCTCTGCCTCTTCATCTCACACCTCCTATCACTCCTCCTCTAACACCTTCCTCTGACACCTCCTCTAACTCCTCTAACACCTTCCTCTGACACCTCCTCTAACCCCTCTGACACCTCCTCTAACCCCTCTACCCCCTCTAAGTTCCCTCCTTTGACCCATCCTCTGACTGCTCCTCTGACCCCTTTGCACCCTCTAAGTCCCCTCCTCTAACTTCTCCTTTTATTCCTCACCTCCTCTTACCTCCTCCTCTGACACCTCCTCTGACACCTCCTCTGACACCTCCTTTGATTGCTCCTCCCCTCCTCTGACTCCTCTCTGCCTCTTCCTCTGACCACTCATGTGACTCCTCCTCCCCTCCTCTCTGACTCCTCTCTGCCTCTTCCTCTAACCACTCCTGTGACTCCTCCTCCTCTCCTCTAACTCCCCTTGTGACTCCTCCCCTCCTCTAACTCCCCTTGTGACTCCTCCCCTCCTCTGACTCTTCCTTTGATTCCCCTCCCCTCTAAACCCTCCTTTTACTCCTCTGCTCCCTCCTATGACCCCTCAATCCTCCTCCCCTCCTCTGACTCTGACTCTTTCCCTCATCTAACTCCTCCTTTGCTCCCTCCTCTGATCCCTCCTCTCACTCCTCTAACCCATCCTGTCACTCTAACACTTGTCACTCCTCTAACTCCTCCTCTCACTCTTCTGAGTCCCCTCCTCTACCCCCTCCTCTCAATCCTCCTCCCCTCCTCTGACTCTGACTCTTTCCCTCATCTAACTCCTCCTCTGCTCCTTCCTCTGATCCCTCCTCTCACTCCTCTAACCCATCCTGTCACTCCTCTAACTACTCTTGTCACTCCTCTAACTCCTCTTGTCACTCCTCTAACTCCTCTTGTCACTCCTCTTGTCACTCCTCTAACTCCTCCTCTCACTCTTATGAGTCCCCTCCTCTACCCCCTCCTGTGAGTCCCCTCGTTTGACCCCTCCTTTGACTCCCCCCTTCCTCTGACTTCTCCCCTCCTCTGAGTCCTTTGGCTGACCCTCCTGACTGCTCCTCCCCTCCTCTGACTCCTCGTGTGGTTCCCCTCTTCTGCCTCTTCCTTTGACACCTCCTCTAATCATCCTCTCACACCTTCCTCTAAAACCTGCTCTCACTTCTCCTCTAATCATCCTCTCACACCTTCCTCTAATACCTCCTCTCACTTCTCCTCTGACCCCTCTCCCCCCCTCTCCCTCCTCTGACCCCTCCTCTTCTGACTGCTCCTGTAACCCCTATTCCCCCTGTGAGTCCCCTCCTGTGATCCCTCCTCTAAGTCCCCTCCTTTGACCCCTGATCTCTGTCCCCTCCTTTGACCCCTGATCTATCTCCCCTCCTTTGACCCCTGATCTGTCTCCCCCTCTGAGTCCCCTCCTGTGATCCATCCTCTAAGTCCCCTCCTTTGACCCCTGATCTGTCTCCTCCTCCCCTCCTCTAACTCTGACTTTGCCCCTCCTCTGACTCCTCTAAGTCCCCTCCTCATACCCCTTCTCTGACCCCTCTGACCCCTCCTCTGGGTCCTCTCCTCCTCTGACCCCTCCTCTCACTCCTCCTCTGACTTCTCCTCCCCTACTCTAACTCCTCCTCTAGCTCCCCTCCTCTGCCCCTCTTCCTCTGACTCCTCCTCTAACTCCCCTCCTCTGCCTCTTCCTCTGACCACTCCTTTGAATCCTTCTCCTCCTCTCCTCTGACTCCACTCCTCCCCTCCTCTGACTCCTCTGACTCCTCCCCTCCTCCCCTCCTCTGACTCCTCTGACTCCTCCTATGTGTGTTGTAAGCGATTCCTTTCACATGAGTTCAAGTAGTCTCATTTATGCATGCATACATTTATATAGCCTTTGAATCCTAATGAGATATTTTTTGTGAATTAGAGTTTGTTTGTGAGCTGGGGTTTTCCTTAACAAGTACTTTTTAAATTACCTCTATATTACATTACATGCACTGAGGGTGATTAACTTGGGTTTGTAATGTAATTTGGGTTTAAATTATCTCTCCTCCTCTGATTCCTCCTCTGACTCCTCCTTTGACCCCTCCTTTGGACCCCTCATCTCTGACTCCTTGGAGTTAGTGGATGTGTTCTAACATGATTTGTTTTAGGTTCTTTGCTCATACTAAAAGAAGAACAACAGACTGGGTGCAATCTCCCCCCCCCCCCCCCGACGTGTGTGGCTCCACCCCCACACGCGGAATTTAAATCATATTAATAAATTTAGCCCTTGGAGCCATAAATAGCATAGCTTTTCCAAAATTGGGCTTTTACAAAATTGAACCTTAGCCCAATGCTTTTAAAGCATCTCATAAAAAATAATCCTTGCCCAACATATGTACAATGGGCCAAACCATACAAAGTTAAATATTTAGCACACATGTGCTTGGCTAGATAATCTCATCCAATATCCACCTTGGTTGTCTTGAACCCATGATCTATAAACATAATCCACAATGTTAGATCACAATTACTTTGGAATCACTCACAAAAATAATTATAACAAATGGAAATCATTCACTACCATGCTTCACACATGAACCAAGCATCACACATAATTAATTGGATTTACTCCCATGATAAAATATTCTGAAAAATCTCACCCCCGTGACAGTCCTCCCGTTTGGAGAAGCAATTGTCCTCAATTGCGTCAAATGATTTAACAACCTAACAAGGTTAACTCAAATAATTAAACATAGTTCAATCACCATTCGCTGGCAATAATACATACATCAATAACACTAGATGATTAGTATTTATTGTGGAGTCACCCACGATATGCAATCACTAGTATGGTATGACTCATGAGGACCCATATGACACCTCATTCAGTATCCTCGTATGGTGTGACACCTCTGTCGGCCGGTGACCCTCGTATAGTGTGATACCTCATTCGGTGACCTTCACTCTAATCCTCGCCTGTGCGACACCTCATTCGGTATCCTCGCACATATTTCTCTCATGTGACACCTTGTTCAGTACCCTCACACAATCTTTCATTGGTGCGACACCTCATTCAGTACCCTCGCATGCATCTCTCTCTCATGTGACACCTCATTCAGTACCCTTGCATGCATCTCTCTCGTGTGACACCTCGTTCTCGGTACCCTCACACAATCTTTCACTGGTGTGAGACACCTCATTCGGTACCCTCGCACGCATCTCTCTCATGTGACACCTCGTTCTCGGTACCCTCACACAATCTTTCACTGGTGTGAGACACCTCATTCGGTACCCTCGCACGCATCTCTCTCATGTGACACCTCGTTTGGTATCCTCACACCTGCCATCTTATTCCAATGATGATTTTAATAAGCATGTGTTTAAGGTAGGAATCTCGGTTTCCTGTTCGGTCTTGAAGATGGTGTCGTGAAAGCCATCTAGATCAATAGATTATTTCTAACTTGACTGTAAGAAAAAGATGAAAGTTTAATAATTATTACTGATCTTGGTATGATACTGTATTAAACTTAGATTTTCTACACATAACATATATGGTTTTCAAGGATTTTAAATCTTGAAAGAGGTCTTGTTTACAATTGATGTTTGTAGACTTGAACAAATCTATGTTTTTGAATAAGAAATCTGTAATCTTTAGGAATCTTGTACTTGATTAAAGTTTTGGTTTGAACATCTCTTTTACTAAAATAAAACTTCCTCTTGAGCTTGAATAGATCTGGTACTTGTATCTTGTGAAAAATTTAGACTATACTCTCTTGTGATTGATACTTTAATTCGTAATCTTGACTTGATGGTTACTTTTAATCTTACCTTATCATGCATGATACGATCGAGTGATACAAAACTTGATTTTCAGAGTACATTTCCAACAACTTAATGGATAACTTGTCTTTATCTACTATTTTTACTAATTTTATTATAGTTTTAATCTCTAATGCATTATACAATGAAATAAATTATAAAAATTAATTAAAAAATACCTTTAAAATCTAAAAATTAATCGAGAATATTTAGAAACTAAAATTAAAATTTTCTAGCATGCAACTATAATTTTTCAAATATTTTTTAATTAAAAACTAGGAAATAAACATTGAGATAATTAATTTTACACATGCAAATAAATTAATCATCCAAAGAAAAAGTGATAATTTGAACAATGACTAATGAAATTATTTGGATTTAAAAGGATACAATCTAACAATTTTTAACGAATTAATAATTTGAAGAAACAATAAATCAAGATTTAATTATTACGATCTTCAAATTCAATAGAGAGAGTAGTGAACGACTTAGCTTGCATGAATTTGATTCGCCGAGCTGCAAATATAATTGATTTAGACGACACAAAATATGCATCATGCCATAATTTAATTAATCTTATAATTAATCTAGAATGCGTATATTAAAACTTAACTCAAAACTTGTCGAAGTCAAGTTGCAAAAATAAAAATGTTTGGAAAATATAGAAAATTATTTTATAAACCGATCAAGGTATGAGAAAAGACTTATCTCATAATTTGTTGGGTTGAAAAAAGAGGATATTAACTAATCAAACGGAAAATTTTATTAGTTAGTAAGTATAGGTATCATTCTCTGGTTTGAAAGCCTTTACATGAAATTTTTGATGGGGTAGAAAGAGACTGAGTAGATTACATTTTTGAATAAAATCATAATTCGGAGGATGATGAGTTGGTCTAAGAAGAACTACCCCTAATTTTTCCAAAAACATGATTAGTTTAATATTATTCTGAAAGAAATTAACTAAAGTCTCAATAATGAAGCAACGTTTTTCGTCGTTGCTCCAGCATACCGACCATGTTCAGCGCACCAAATTAAAAGCTTAGGTGGAGATTAAGCCGAATTCAATCTCTACATGACTTATCAATCAGCGCCCCCCTTCCTTTCTCTATTCGCAATTATGCAGGGTCGCCGTGTGGGTAGAGGAGATTAAATAAAAGAAATTATTTTTTCAACTTTTGCATGCAGCCCTTTATAATTTAGCAAGGTACTAAACAATATTCAAAAGCTAAAATTTTCTGACACCGTCAATTATAGAATTCTTCTCCTGGCCACTACTCAAAATTTTGAGGATAGGAGAGTGCTACTCATGCCTTGGTCTTCACATCGATAAAGAAAGATCACAAAACCAAATTCAAATTCTCAAAACCACTTTTGTGAAACCATACATGGTTTTCTCTCACACAGTAATGGTATTTGCAAAAGAAAGGTGACATTAATTCTTAGCCATTGATTCTAATATCCATCCACCAAGGGTCCATACTAATCCTATAACCATTCAATCTTCGGCCCAAAGGTCTTCTATGTTCTCTCTCTTTTACCCTTTGGTTTCTTGTGAGCTTTCCCTCTTTTACCCTTTGTTTTATCAGGATTTAATCTTCTTTAAGAATGTACACCCAAGCTCTGATACCACTATTGCTACTAGGATCCTTTTTGTACTTCTTAAAGAAATAATTAAATCCTCATAAATATACATCAATTAATAAAAGAGAGACTTGAAATTGAGTTAAAAATCAATTAATGTGACTTATTATCATTAAACAAAGAAAAATTAAATACATAATATAGCAACATCATCAAAGGTTATGATAGAGAGTACCACACAAAGAAGAACAATAGACTGGGTGCAATCTCCCCCTGACGTGTGTTGCTCCACCCCCACACGTGGTATTTAAATCATATAAATAAATTTAGCCCTTGGAGCCATAAATAGCATAGCTTTTCCAAAATTGGGCTTTTACAAAATTGAACCTTAGCCCAATGCTTTTAAAGCATCTCATAAAAAATAATCCTTGCCCAACATATGTACAATGGGCCAAACCATACAAAGTTAAATATTTAGCACACATGTGCTTGGCTAGATAATCTCGTCCAATGTCCACCTTGGTTGTCTTGAACCCATGATCTATAAACAGAATCCACAATGTTAGATCACAATTACTTTGGAATCACTCACAAAAATAATTATAACAAATGGAAAACATTCACTACCATGCTTCACACATGAACCATGCATCACACATAATTAATTGGATTTACTCCGATGATAAAATATTCTAAAAAATGTCACTCCCGTGATGACAGGTACAGAAGCCTTGACAACCAAATTTACCTAGTCAGGATATAGTGTGTTGTCTACCCCTTTCCTTGTGTCCATTAAGGAGTTGGGGGCAGACGTGCATATGGTCATGGAGGATGATCTTATGGAGTGGGGGGGACCAATCTGGAGGGAGATTAATGAGTATTTTGAAACAAGATGCTACCCTCGTGGGATGACTTGCGGGGCAAAAAGTTTTTTGTATGGGATGGGAACCATAGAATAAAGACCTGGTTTCCTATGATTCATAGGGTTAAGGAAACCCTACCCTAACCTGTCTCGTGGGAAGTTGCCGTTGAGCTCGAGCTAGGCTCAAGAGCTCCACCGTAGCCACTCATCCTCACCGCCGTCCTCCCACATTGTTGTCACCCCAAGGCGGTTGCACTAATCCAATGGGTGGTGCAACCTCTCTTGTTGTGCAAAGATTGTGTGGGGTCTCTACGGAAGATGATTGCATTGGTAGCCTAATCACTTAATCAAGAGGGAGAGAAGAAGCAAGAGGGAAGAAGCATGAGGAAACAAGTGATTAGCACTATCACTCCCAAACCCTAACCCTAAGCACTATCACTCCCAAACCCTAACCCTAAGCACACCACAGATGCTAGAGAGGGAGAGAGAGAGAACACTCCACTTATATTGCACAAATAGGAGAATGAGTTACAAACAAGAGAAATGAGCTTTTATAATTCCAAGACTTTTCCCACTAGGCCACTCGGGAGTAAGTGACCCTGGGTGCCCAAAACATAGTTACAAGGCTTTTCTCTATGGTTTGGCTAATTGACTAAGATCTTCTTGTTTGTCCTTCAAAGCTCAATACTTGGGAGTGTCTTTAGGGCGTTTTCCTCATCAAATGATGGGATTTACAATATAGTACACACACCCATTACATAATTGTGCGGACATAGTATGTTAAGCAATATGTGGTTAACATACTCCTCTTCTTAAAGTTGATCGCATCCTCGTGATTGGTAAGAGGTTGTTGAGGCATGATAGGAAGTGTCACACTTGGTTGGTTCTCCCATCTCTTTTGAGTACCTTGGCTCCCGCGGAGGTTGAGTCATCAGGTTGCGATGTTTTCTCTTTTTCTTTTTGTGGGTTGTCTTCTTTTGTCATTGGAGTTCTAGGATCCTGTGTTAATAGGAGTGGTAGAGTCGACGACAAGGATCCATAGGTGTTGAGCTGAAGAATTTATGGGTAGGAAGGATTAGGCATGAAGCACAATTATTGGGGTGAAATAGGGGTGATTAAGAAGATCCATGTGATGGGTCGTACCATTGACCAGGCTTGCACCCACCATGGTCCCCCCATCCAGAGATGTACTTGGATGGCTGTGGGTGTGATAAAGCTTTGTGTGGTGTGTGCGCATATAGGACAGAGGCTAGTTAGTAGGTGTTGTGGGCGAGGACAAAAGGTGTGCCCGTGGTCCTAATCACCTAAAGACTCCTTTTTTGTGTTTATTGGTTAGCACCCCTAAAAAGGTGTTTTGTACTGATTAGCCCAGGTGGCTAGACTTGTGAGCTTACCTTTGAGTTTATCTTTGAGAGTGGTTGGATAAGCTTAGCCATTGATGGCACTACCCCTTGGTTTGGTGACGAAGTCAAGGGGGGCATGGGGGCTAGAGCGTTGTGGTCGAGGCTCCGTTGGGGGAAAGGGCTGGGCAAATTGAGCTTTTGAGTTCCCATCGGTTGGGTGTGGGCAATTCCATAGGATTTAGTTGAGGAAAAGGGGACTTGCTTGCCCTTTGGTCACCAAGCCATTCGTGTTGATTAGACAGGTACTGGATTAGCTAGTGTGGTTTGGGCGAATTGCTGAGGGTTTTACCGTGGGAGCCAAATGATGGAGTTGTGGGCACCCATCGCTGTCGAGTGATGAAGGTATGTGGTTGTCGAGGCTACTTGGTTTTTGGTCAATGAGGCTTTGAGCTAGGTGTAGGTTGTCGATGATGCTGAGGATAGGCTTTTGATGGTGGCTTGGGGAGCCACATTTGTGTGTTGCCTTCATGGAAGCCTTGAGCTTTGAGCACATTAGTAAAGCACCCAGCATTGTTGGCTATGTTGTGCTTGGGGTTGCCTAACCGATGACTGTGGGGCCTTTTGTCACGACTTCCTAGGGAGTTGTGGTGGATGAGCACATATAGTGTTCTTGGGTAGCCAAAGGTGAGTATTTCCTTCGTAGTAGCCTTGTGCTTGTAAATAGGCAGTCGGGGACTAGATAATGTTAAAGATAGCAATTGAATTTTGGCATAGGCAGTTTCAAGAGATGGTTTGCCTAGGGAGACTCATGTTTCCCATGGCAAAGATTGTGGCTAGTTGTGGAAGACAGCAAGGCACATTTTCTTTGCTTATTTTTGCCAAAGGGTAAATCTATCTAGAACCTAAGGGTGGTTGTTTCAGTTTGTGGAGATACACTTACACTCAGGGTGTTAGTGAGGCAATAACTTTATAGGGTTCATGAAGGGTCTGGCCATTTGGGAGCATGAATTGCATGTTGAGTTTGCGACTTGGGAGGGTGTCAAGTGTAGCAAGGGTTTTTAGCCAGTCATGGTTGACAGAAGCGACCATGCATGGCACTCGCCTGTCTCATCAAGGGCTTGATAACAAGCATCATAAACAAAGAGATCATTGCTCCTAGCAGTGGTCACATAGTCTTCAACAAAGGGAGCTTTAGCCATGGGATGTGAGTGCTAGGTATATAAATTGACTTTGAGCATTTGAGACCCTTTGCGGAGGTAGACATGATGTGTGTCCCAATCATGGATCGATTGCGTTTGTTGCATGAAGGGTCTACCCAAGATGCTATCATATGTGGCATTACGAAAGTCCATGACTACAAATGTGAGGTGGAATGTCATGTCACAGACTTTTACCTTGAGGTCATGCGCTACTCCTAGAGGTTTGGTAGATTTCATGTCTGCAATCTTGAAAACCAATGTGGTGGAATCAAGGCGTGGTTGGCCTCAATTTTCCCAGCATGTTCTTGTGAGGATGCTGATGCTAGCACCTCCATCTAGGATGCCTTTGACCATATGTCCGTTATAGGAAATGGGCAAGGCTACATTGGTGTCATCACCTTCAAAGTAGTGGCAACGCATTTATGCAAATTTTTGGTGCGCCTTTGGGTTGTGGGTTGTGGTGATGTAGTAGTTCAAGATGATGGGGATTTGATTCATCTGAGTAATCTGAGTTAGCTCCCTCCTCCACAGAAGCCTATAGTTTGCTTTCCATCTAATCTCCAAGGTCATTCTATAAATTTGGACTACCTTTTTACAAGGTTCCAATGGGCATTTGGATTTGGGGGGAAAGGAAGGCTGAGAGACTGGCTAGGTCACATTGATGAGGAGCTTCCTCAGATGCAAGGCCTTGATCATAAGGTGGACCGGCAATAGTATATGGAAGTTCAATTTGGTTCTTATTTAACGGGGGTGGAGGTCGAGATTTGGTTGCCATAGCATTAGGAAAAATGGAAGCTCATTTTGGGACCCTGTAAGAAATTCACTATTTTCTCTTTTCTCTCTCTACAAAAGCAAGAAAATATGGATACTTGCATGAGAAATGTCAGTGTGAAAAGGAATAAATATATTCTTTCACATGCTTTACATTCAATGTTCATATAAGAGCAACACTTTTCTGTGCAGAATTTGGTGATTCTGACACCGCAGACACGTCCGGAACAGCCCAAAACCCCAAAAACGGCACTGGAAACGCTGGAGTCAGACATCTAGAGGCCCGAAAATGACCAAAAAAGGCCCCAAAAGTGAGATTTGCTCTGATAAACGCGATTTGGTACCTTCTTCTCGGGAAGAAGGGGCCCCAAAAGTGAGATTTGCTGATAAACGCGATTTGGTACCTTCTTCCCGGGAAGAAGGTACCAAATCGCGTTTATCAGCAAATCTCACTTTTGGGGCCTTTTTTGGCCGTTTTCGGGCCTCCGGATGTCCGATTCCAGCGTTTCCAATGCCGTTTTTGGGGTTTTAGGCCGTTTCGGACGCGTCTGCAGTGTCAGAATCACCAAATTTTGCACAAAAAATAAATTTTTAAAGATTCAAATTGGATCCCCTTATTAATGTGACACGCTTCTACGAACATATAGTACTATTTCTTTTTCTTATTTTCATCTTCTTTGTTGAATTTTCAACGTAACGTTGGCCCACTTCTGATTGGTTGAGAGCCTATTTTCTCTCTCTTCTAAAAGGCCCCAAAATGAGCTCTCTTTTTTCCTAATGAGAGAATAAAATACCTCAACAAATTTGGTGTGCGGACCTCATGAGTTGCTGTCGGACTTTGTGTCACTGTTCGCATCAAGTTGCTCAATGTGAATGTGGGATTTGGGCTTGGCCGCCGGTAGAATAGGCACTAAAGGATTTGGGGACACATGTGGGGAAAAATCTTCGTTTGTCAATGTCATGTTGGTGAACGGATCTTCCTCGTCTTTGAGCGTAAGCGAGGGCTTCGACCTTACTTGGTGCAGAAGTTGAGGTTCTATGGGGGATGATGCGCACTCACGTACTGGCTCAAAGGTTAGAAAAACGGGCGGCGATTCTAGTTGATCCTTATAGTGCTCTACTAGTTCTTGGGCCTCCTAAAGATGTTGCTTTTCAAGGATGACATTGGGATATGTGGCCAATCGTTTATGTAGTTTGGTCAGTTTTTGGGGGGTTGCATGGGGGAGTGGCAGTTCGGCATGATCATCGCTCTCGGAGGAGGATGATGTGGTCTTTGTTGAGCCTCTTTGTTGAGCCAGTGTGGATGCTAACACGATCTTCTCTGTGGCTAATGTGCTTAGAGTGTTGTTTCTTTTGGAATGTGGACTTCTTTAGCTTGGATTGCAACCCTTGGACTGCAACTGTGCGATGACATTCAATGGGATAGTGGATATCTTCCCATGTTGAACGCTCAACACGTTGAGGGATGGCATGCCTGCAAAGCGATTGTGGAGTGAGAAACTGATTGCAAAGGGAAATCTTTGAAGTAATGGTCGATTCCACAACCATGACATTGTGGTGTCACTGGCAGATGGGCATTCAACCACTCTATGGGGTCCTTGGCAGAGGACACACAGAAGAGGTGGTCTCCCTGCGGGTGCACCTATAGTGTGCACAATTGGTTTAGGGTCCATGTGAGCCACTGGCAAAGGGAGATGAGGTATTATGGGTGCCTCAGGGATGGCGAAGTGCTTGAGAGACAATGGTTCGAATGGAAAGATTGGCACTGGGGAAGGTCATGGTGGTGCTTTTTGTGAGTTGGGGTGGTGCCACCAGTAAGGCTTGGGGCCCGGGAGAAGGAGGAGGGTAATGTTACAAACGAGCTTTGGGTTATCATTGGTGCCATAGCCAATTGGAATAGCTTTCTTGCATGTTGTCATCGAGAGAAATTTCCCGTTTGTAGGCCTTATCAAAGGTGGAGGGGTCCTTGACCAACATGTGGTCATGTAGTCTTGGGTTGTGCAAGCCCAAGAGGAAACAATCCATTAAGTGCTTGTCACTCAAATTTTTCCTCTCTTTGCAATGCAAATCAAGGTACTTGATGTGTGTGATGTAGTCACGTAAGGTTTCCTTTTGTTTTTATTCCAATTGGAACAATTGGATGATGGGGCTCTATTTGGGCCCGTAGGGTGCAAAGCCAAGAATGAAGGTCTCTCTCACTACTTTGAAAGCGCCTTTGTGCTGAGGCTCCAAGGATTGGAACCATTGCACTGACTTGCCTTCTTCAAGGCTGAGTCCAAGGAGATGGACTTTGGTTGCATTGTCAAAAATTTCAAATGCCTGACAGATTTGGTTACATACCTCTATGTGGAATAAGGGGTCTCCAACTCCGTGGAATTTCGGCATAAGTTTGAAATTTTTTGCCCACATAGGTTTTGTATATGTGATGTTTGTGGGTGCAAGTGTTGTGACATTCCCCTTCCTAGAGCTTGTGCTAAGCTCGAAATGTCAAGTTATGGTGTTTGGATGTGGTGCAAGGGCGGGGGTGGGAGTAGATTCATGGATAGAGAAGAAGGTACATGAGTGTGCTTGGGGTGACTATCCACATTAGGGTGCATATACGGAGGGGCCACTAGATGAGGGCTCTTCAAAAATCGGTTCACCCTCATGGCCAACATTGATCCTCCAAAACTTTTCGTTTATGCAATTGAAAAAAATGTTGTACTATGTAGTAGGACAAATTCTCCCAATCCACTATCTCTTTCACATCAACAAACTCTTTGAGCCACAATGCTTTGTCCCACCATTTCTTTGCACGACTATGAAGATGAGAAGTCACCCAATTCAGCTTTTTGGATTCTTCATTCCATTGTAAATGGTCAAGGAAGAAAATCTTATCCCACTTCATTATGCAATCTTCAACAAATTTGGATGAGAGACTCCTTCACCATCAAACCTTATTTATTCCTTTGCAATTACCACATGACATGGTACCTCCTTTTTCATCCACCTTGAGCATACATTTTCGTGCTTGAAAATGTTTATGAAATACTAAAATTTCATAGGTCTTTGCACCCACAAAAGCATGTGCTTATATGCCCTCTCATACTCATGTTTGGACCACCTCCGAATGTCTAAATGTTCTTTCATCATGTTATTTTCTCTTTTCTTGGACTTCTTTGCTTTGGTGGTGGCATCAACTAGGCCCTCCTTGATGATTTTTGTTCTTTTAGATTTTGTCCTTATTATTTTAGTTCAAGCTTTGCTTGTAGCAATTCTTGTTTATTGTCTTGGAGCTCCTTTTCCTTCTACTGCAAGCTCATTTTGAGGGTTTGAATCTCACTTGGGCCCTCTACAATATACTTTTGCAAGGTAACCCAGTGCTTCTTACACATGCTTGGAAATACAAAAGCCCTGGTGCATGTCACCCCGCTACTTCAGATGTTGTGTATGGTGGGAGGGGAATAGGTACCTCTTGCCCAGTCCACCCTAGTCAAGGCTAGGAGTCTTGCACTCTATTTGATGATGCAAGTACCTCCCTCTCGTGCTATTGTAGAGTTTCTACTTCTTGTTAGGAAACCCTATCTTTTTTTCTCTAAAGTTAAACTTCCTCTTTTGTGAAGATTTGGATCCAAAATTGTTCTTCGGAGTGGCATGGGAGTGATTCCTCCCCACAGTGGTGGGGCGATCAAAGCCATCACCCCTATGGGTTCTAGTTGGGTTCTTTGCTGTTGTTGTCTTTCACCTCTGGTCGCGGGCCTTCTTCCTTCCATCCTACTTTTGTAGATAGTTTAAATACTTCTGCCACATAGCTAACTGTGATACTAGCACGGAGTGCCCACATTTGAGGCCCCACCCCACTCTCTATTGCACTTACTACTAAAGATGGGGCAGTCACAAAATTGCAAATTGTTACCAGCAAAGAGCTGCTCAAGACCGAGCCCTAACCCAAGCCTTGCCGACAAATGCTAGGCAATAGTTGGCCTTATCGACACTAGCACTGCATAATGCACCTCAACTAGGCCATGAAGTGACATGGAGAGGAGTACCAGAAGTACCCTTACCACCCCCCATACTTCCACCATAGCCCCCATTACCTTGAATCACCCTTGTTCATCAATTGACCTTGACTAAAATCTTTAAAGAAGGTGATGACGGGGAAGCCACTGAAGGGACCACCTTCAAGCCCTTTGAATCAAACATTCCACCCTCCCAGATCATAAGTCACTATGTAATGGAGGGAGACTAGATGTACCCCGTATACCTCTAGCCACCCTGACTCACGGGGATGGGACTTGAACAACGTGGCTAAATGACCACCCTTGAAACATGAGGCTACTATAGGTCATATGCTCTAACTGAGCACTATGTAGAAAATAGTAGGTGGCAACACACCGTCCTGCGCCTAGATGGCGTCTGATGATGCTAAAACTTTGTGAGTCGAGGGGTAGCAGCCCATCCACCCACTTGCAAAGTTTCACGAGCATCGGACTCTATACAAGCATGATGCCCCACCCAAACCCACTATTTTTTGCATAGTGGACCCCTTGGGCACTATAGAGAAAATAGTGGGTGTGGCAACACACCGTCCTATCCATTCGACGTTCGATGGTGGTGAAAATTTATGATTGCAAGGGAGTAGAAACCTCATGGACCCAATCACAAAGTTTAACCCACATCGGATGCCATACGAGTATCACGCCCCATGCAAACTCTTTATTGTTTGCATAGGGAATCCCTTGGGCACTATGCAAAAAATAGCAGCTCTCGCAACACACTGTCCCGCCTCATCCACCAGTGTGATGGTGGTGAAACTTTGCGAGTGGAGGGGTAGTAGCTGCATGGAGCTATTCGCAAAGTTTCACCCACATCAGACGTCATATTGGTGTGTGATGTCCCACCCAAACCCACTATTTTTTGCATAGGGGACCCCTTGGGCTCTATGTAATAAATTGCGGGTGGCAACACATCGTCCCGCCCATCCGGCGTCCAATGATGGTGAAAATTTGCAAGTGAAGGGGTAGCAGCCCCATGGTCCCACTTGGTGAAGTTTCAATCGCATCATCAAATGGCATACAAGTGTGATGTCCCACCCAAACCCGCTATTCTTTTTGAATAGGGGACCCCTTTGGTACTATGCAAAAAACTCGAAAAAAATTGTGGATGGCAACACACCATCCCACCACAGCGCCGATGGTGGTGAAACTTTGAAAGTGGAGGGGTAACAACCTTTTGGACCCACTCGCAAACATCAGACACGATACGAGCGTGATGCCCTACCCAGAACTGCCATTTTTTACATAGGGGACCCTTGGACACTATGCAAAAAATAGCAGGTGGCAACATACCATCCTACCCATTTGGTGTTTGATGGTGGTGAAACTTTGTGAGTGGAGGGGTAAAAGCCCCATGGACCCAACCCTAAAGTTTTAACTGCATCGGATGCCATCCGAGCGCGATGCCCAACCCTAAACCGGTATTTTTTGCATACGAGACTCCTTGGGCACTATGCAAAAAATAGCGACCATTGGTCCCACCCATTTGGCATCTGTTGGTGGTTAAAATCTACAAGTGGAGGGGTAGAAGCCCCATGGACCTAGTCACAAGGTTTCACTTACATCGGATGCCGTACGAGCGTGATGTCCTACCCAAATCCGCTATTTTCTGCATAGTTTTCCCTTAGACACTATGTAAAAAATAGCGAGTGGCAACACATCATCTTGCCCGATGGTGGTAAAAATTTTCAAGTACAGAGGTAGCAGTGCCAAGGACCCACTCCTAAAGTTTCACCCACATCGATCATCGTACGAGTGTGATGCCCCACCCTAACCCACTATTTTTTGCATACAAGAAACCTTGGGCACTATGCAAAAAATAGTGACCGCCTTGTCCATCCGACGTTTGATGGTGGTGAAACTTTGCGAGTGGAGGGGTAGTAGACCCAT
>NC_141049.1:46835532-46890532 GCF_041138505.1 Cibotium barometz
AGGGATACCATGAGCCAACTCCGGGCCTTACTAACGTCTCCGCCGTCTAGCTACACAAGCACAAGAATGGGGCAGCGTCAAGGCAGGGAGAGTTGTACCTGTATCTTAATTTAACCAAGACAACAATCCATTTACTCAACTAAACCATAGGACTAGAATCCATGTTACCTTCTTAAGAAAACAATCCTTTTCACAAAGATTTTAGCATTTCAACTTGAGATTGCGATAAGACATTCTTTATTAAGACATATGCTGTTGTTTAAAAGAATACAAACTTTAACTAGTAAATCAATCAAATAGATCACTATTAACAATTAATAGAGAAGCCGGGGCCATACCTCAACCCCTAAGAATGATATTGAAAAACAAAAAAATATATATACCTTATAGAAATTTGTTGTTTATCATTGTCTTTGCTCGTTAATAAGAGTTTCAGAACTTGATATATGAGAATAGAGAGTCTTCTAATACCTTCTCTTTTTACGATTGAAATCATCCGATCATCCCCAAGATTTATCTTCTCTTACTCGTACTCTGCCTTTTCTCTCTTTCCAAGGTCTATGGCAAAATAGCCTTCTCTTGCAGGGCTACGACATACTATTCTTTCTTTAAAAGAAAAGCTATGGAGTTTTGGTCTCTTCCTCCGAAAGACCATAGCAATCTAACCTTCTCTTCTAAGATATTAGATAAGAATGAAGGGATATATACATCTCAAGCTCTAGGATTACCTTGAGGTTACTTGCTGCCTTCTTACAGTTTTTCCTGTGTAGAGATCCTGACAGAATCAAAAAATTATTTCGGCCATAACTCTTTGATAAAAACTCAGAATATAGTCATATAACCAGTCAAAAGAACTGGAAGGCATCTAGTCTACAAGCCAGCGTAGGTAGAATAGGCAAAAATGTCTGTATATAGCCGCAAACTTGCCATGTTTAGAAACACGTTGCTTTTCCATATTTTTAGTATGCATGGACTCTAAATATGACCTCTTATTTTTAGTATGCATGGACTCTAAATATAACCTCTTATCACCTAAATTTGAATTTCTATTTTTGGAGATACTTATCTCTTAATAGAATTTCTATTTTTGGAGATACTTATCTCTTAATAGAATTATTCTTGTCTTCTTATTTCTTTTAGGATTTTTGGAGCTAATATTTTTATTCTAACACTTTCCTAATGTTTCTAGCCTTATTGTCTCACTCTTTTCTAAGTGCACTCTATTTTCTTCTTGAAATCTATATTAAAAGAGACACATACATGGCTTGGGAGGGACCTTACAATCTCCCCCACTTAAAAGATTCGAGATGTCCTCATCTCACGAGCTGGGATAGTATCTAAGTAAATCCTCCCGTCTCTTTCAAAGTGGTGTCCCCACTAGGTAGAAATCTTCTTTTATCTAAACATTGTTCCGAGTCCCTTATTTCGTGTGTTTGGCTTGTTTTGTTGTGCCTCCAAAAGGTCTATTATTCTAAAGTTAATTGGCCTTATTATCCTAAGTTCATGCATCCATATACCTCTCATATGCTATGAACCTTCGAATTCCTTATTCTATACCCCCATGTAATATGGTACTTAACAAATTGTCATGGAAAAACGTAAGGGAATCAATTCTTTACGCAATCTAACCTATGATAGAAATTTCATAATCTTAGTATCGTCTTGTAGAATAGCTCTATTCATCATGCACATTACTTCACATGAATCTTGTACCAATCCTCTTCTATTTACTCATAGAAATACTTGTTGAATTCGATTATCCTTAACCCTGCTATCCTTATTTCTTGACCTAATTTACTCTAGCTCATGATTCCTTGTAGCCAAGGGTGGGCTTGACGTTACTCTTGAATTAGGGGACCTCTTCTTGATTAACATGGAAGGACTCATGTCCTTCTCGACACTTTCTATATAAAAAAACTTTATAGTCCACTAAAGTCTTAACTTGGAGAAAAATTTCCTATTCATCGACACCTTGACTATGCAGAGATTCAAGGATACGATTCATAGGTAAGACCTAGTCCTATCCCGCAGGGGGAGCGTGATGCTCTAAAAATCAAATCACCCATAGGGTGATTGATCATAAATTGTGCAACTACTAGACTTGATTTCTAGAGGCAACGCTTTTTTCCTCATCCATGCAAGGCACAGCCGTTGGCCTAGTCTTCTAGAATAGAATTGCCCAAGAACCTATTTATCTAGCGTAGGGCTTTCACTTAATCTGTTGTTAGAAAGCTACCCGACTAATCGGGTCCACCCGTCCGCATAGGATGGTGCCATCAGGGCATTCCATCCTCCCACACTTTCCACCCTACTCACGCATCAATTTTTTTTCTAATTAATCCTACCACACTGTTTGACATAAAGAAACATGTTCCTTAATTAAGGCCCTTTTCACAAGGTTCGTTAAAATAGCCTTTTTCCACAGTACAATAATGCCAAAGACAAGATTTATAAAAAAAACATTATACATGAATCAATACTATACAAGCCAAGCCAGCTCTCTTATTCTTTCCTTTATACTGCCGATGATCTAGAATTCGGCCTTCCAGCCTCTACATGCTGGGCCAAAGCCTACGGGACCATACACCTCATCATCGGCCTGGAAGGAACTCAAGCTGGGTGGCTTGTCACCCCCTTAGGATCCGTCGCTCGATCCTCCCGCCCCTCAGAGGGATATCTACACACTAGGGTGGACTAATTCACTGCACTAACTTGGGCCCTCAGAACTAGGCAACATCACAATCACTTGCCTCAATCGGCAAACCTCATTCTCCCAATGGTATGAGGGATACCATGGGCCACTCCGGGCCTTACTAACGTCTTCGCTGTCTGGCTACATAAGCACAAGAACGGGGCAGCATCAAGGCAGGGAGAGTTGTACCTATACCTTAATTTAACCAAGATAACAATCCATTTACTCAACTAAACCATAGGACTAGAATCCATGTTACCTTCTTAAGAAAACAATCCTTTTCACAAGATTTTAGCATTTCAACTTGAGATTGCAATAAGACATTCTTTATTAAGGCATATGTTGTTGTTTAAAAGAATACAAACTTTAACTAGTAAATCAATCAAATAGATCACTATTAACAATTAATAGAGAAGTCGGGGCCATACCTCAACCCCTAAGAATGATATTGAAAAACAAAAAAATATATATACCTTATAGAAATTTGTTGTTTATCATTGTCTTTGCTCGTTTTAATAAGAGTTTCAGAACTTGATATATGAGAATAAAGAGTCTTCTAATACCTTCTCTTACGATTGAAATCATCCGATCATCCCCAAGATTTATCTCCTCTTACTCATACTCTGACTTTTCTCTCTTTCGAAGGTCTATGGCAAAATAGCCTTCTCTTGCAGGGCTACGGCATACTATTTCTTTCTTTAAAAGAAAAGCTATGGAGTTTTGGTCTCTTCCTCCAAAATACCATAGCAATCTAAACTTCTCTTCTAAGGTATTAGATAAAAATGAAGGGATATATACATCTCAAGATCTAGGATTACCTTGAGGCTACTTGTTGCTGCCTTCTTACAGTTTTTCCTGTGTAGAGATCCTGACAGGATCAGAAAATTGTTTCGGCCATAACTCTCTGACAAAAACTCATAATATGGTCGTATAACCAGTCGAAAGAACTGGAAGGAATCTAGTCTACAAGCCTACGTGGATAGAATAGACAAAAACGTCTGTATATAGCTGTAAAATTACCATCTTTAGAAACGCGTTGCTTTTCCATATTTTTAGTATTCATGGACTCTAAATATGTAAAAGTACTCTAAATATGACCTCTTATCACCTAAATTCAAATTTTTATTTTTGGAGATACTTATCTCTTAATAGAATTATTCTTGTCTTCTTATTTCTTTTAGGATTTTTGGAGCTAATATTTTTATTCTAACACTTTCCTAATGTTTCTAGCCTTATTGTCTCACTCTTCTCTAAGTGCACTCTATTTCCTTCTTGAAATCTATATTAAAAGAGACACATACATGGCTTGGGAGGGACCTTACAATTGTTGCCAAGGGATATGCACATACATATGGCATTTACTATGAGGAGACATTCATCTCACAGCAACCATGAGAGCGCAGTCTCATTGCTATGGCTACAATAAATGGATGTGAAGATTTCTACATGGTGGTTTGTAGGAGGAGATATACATAGTGCATCCATCAAGATATGAGGATCATGCACACCCCGATTTTGTTTGCAAGCTATGCATAAATTGAAACAAGAACCCAAAGCATGTGGTCAAACAAGATAGGAGAGTATTTTGTCACTATTCGATACTAAATATCCAAAGTTGATTTCTCACTATATTTGAGAAAGATTAAGATTGATAGAGGGATTATGCTAGTGGTAATCTATGTTGATGACTTGATTATCACATGTGACATTAATGATGATATTTATGAGGTGAAGATGCTTCTTTAAGAAGGAGTTTGAAATAAAAGATTTAGGTGATGAGCTGTGATAGTTATGGGCATAGAAGTGATTAGATCATGAGATGAGATGATTTGGCTTTTATAGAGGCAATATACTTTGGACATGTTATCTAAGTATGCAAATATGATAGGTTATAAAATAATTAGAGAGAAGAACATAAATTTGTCAGCAAATGTTGGTGATGTTTGGAGGACACCCTATAATGTACATACACATAGTAGGGAGTTTGACTTACATGACTATCATCAAGCCATATTTGAGCTACAATGTTGAACTAGTGAGTCCGTTTATGTAGGCCCCAAGGAAGCCACACTTAAATGTAGCTAGGAGGATACTCACATACACAAAGTCCACATTACATTATAGACTTTTCTATGAATCTTTTTCTATGAGGCTAGGATATAGGTACATGCACATGGGTACATAGATACAAATTGAGCTAGTAGTGTCTCAGATACAAATTGAGCTAGTAGTGTCTCAGATAGAAGATCTACTAGCGGCTTTAATAATATTTTCTTTTGGGAGTGTTACAGATAGTTAAATCAGTATAGGGGTGGCATAGCTTGGTTGCAAAAGCTACTTGTAGATATGGGTGTGCACATAGATAGGGCTGTTGTTATTTATTGTGACAACATGAGTAGCATATTGTTGGCTAGTGACCCAATGTATCATTATAGTATGAAGCATATTCTTGAGGTACATTATCATTTTTTGAGAAGGAGAAGGCTCTAGTAGGTTAAAGAGAATGTGGGGGAGAGGGAGAGCTTGAGTTCCTTGCAAGAAAACATGCACACACACACAAGAGAGAGATGGATGGCTGAATCATCTTTTATCTTATTCTCTTCTCTACTACAACCATATAACTAAAAGATAAAAGTACATACATAAAGGGAAAGTACTCTTCCTACAATAACATACAATGGTTGATCCATAGTGTGAACCTGACTATACGAGCTAGCGCTATAACTATGCCATAACTCTAGTACTCCAAAATGGCTATCACACAACTTGTCATCCACTAGCGACATATCAACCACAATCTCACCAACCATGCTAGTGGTATAATTGTGGAAGCTATCACCCAGGTGGGTCATCAATGTCCACTACTGGCAGTGCTACTTGAGCTCGATATCTTAACACTACTCCTTGAGCTCAAATCCACACACTGCACTCCAAGTAAGGTCCTAAACCTATGGAGCTTATTTGTGCCTAATGCCTTTGTGAAGATGTCAGCCATCTGATCCTTTATGATGTCATATCCCAGATCTACATCACTAGAACCTTCTCCCTCACAAAGTGATAGTGCACCTCAATGTGCTTTTTTCTAGCATGATATAGTGGGTTACTGGGTGGCCAACTGTATGCTACTCATGTTGTCATAATAAATGATGATAACTGCCCTATCCACGGTCTCATCCAAACCAAGTACCTTCTAAAGCAAGCTATCTTACAAGCTGCCATAGCAGCACCCCTATAATATGCCTTTGTACTTGACAAGGCAACTGTTGGCTGCTTCTTACTGCTCCAACTCATTAGCAACACTTCCAAATGAGAACATAAAACCATTGGTAGATTTCATGTCTACAATACTACCAGCCCAATCAGCATCTGTATACCCATGTAGCCTCATAGAAAAGTCCATAATTAACTGTGGACTTTATGTACCTAAGAATCCATCTAGCCGCATTCAAGTGTGGCTTTTCCTAGGTGCATGCATAAAGTGACTCATAAGTCCAACAACATAGCTCAAGTCTAGCCTAGTAATGGTCATGTAGATCAAGCTACCCACTATGCACATGTACGTGGTGGGGTCCTCCAAAAGTTCACCTATATTTGCGGAAAGCTTTGTGTTCTACTCCAATGGCACTAAAATAGGCTTAGAGCCTGTCATACCATACTTGGATAACATGTCTAAGCTATACGACCTTTGTAAAATAACAAAATGCCATGAGGTGATCTCACCCCCTTTATACCCAAAAAATATCGCAACTCGCCTAAATCCTTCATCTCATCTGCTTCAAAATTCTTTTGACATCATGTATGTTAGCATCATTATCACTAGTGATAATCAAGTCATCCACATAGATGACTAATAGTATGATCCCTCTATCTGTCTTTTTCACATTAAGTGAAAAATGTACATTGGATATCTGAAATCCAATGGTGATGACAAGATACTCCCCAATCCTGTTTGGCCATGCTTTGGGTGCTTGCTTCAAGCCATACAAGGCTTTACGTAACCTGCACACAAAATCTAGGTGTGTATCACTCTCATAACCTAGTGGGGCTGCATCATGTATACTTCTTCTTGCAAATCACCATGCAAGAAGGCATTCTTTACATCCATCTGATGTAAAGACCAACCCTTTGCTTCATCCATAGCAATGACAGCTCTCACGGTTGCCATTCTTTACATCCATCTGATGTAAAGACCAACCCTTTGCTTCATTCTCTCACGGTTGCCATTCTTTTAACCGAGATGAATGTTTGTTCATAGTCAATGCCATAAGTTTGCACATAGCCCTTGGAAACCAATCTTGCCTTATACCTACTCAATAAACCATCAGTATTAAGCTTGACCTTATACATCCACTTACATCCACTTACATCCAATTACATTCTTTTCCTCAGGCAAAGGCATGGCATCTTCCCATTTCTTATTTCTAAGTGCCTACTCAAAATAAGTGGGCTCCAACACCTGTATTGCTTTAACCATGTAAGAATAATGAGAGGCTATATATCCATCTTATCTCAACCTGTCAACATCTCAACCTGTCAACAGGGTAGCTAACCCTCATAGACATGCATACACCTGGATCACTACTGCCAGGTGTCCTCAAAATAGCCCTGGTTCTCCTTACACCAGGAGAAACCACAAACGGAATGCCAAGCTCCTCATCAAGGCTCTGTTTAGAGTTACTAGAGTCACCATCCACATATGAGTGACTTGCTGGACAGATCAGGCATAAAAGGTTGATCTACCTTATCCTTCCCTTTGCATGATACATGTGTACCTACATCTATCCTCAACCTGCCTGCTAACATTGGATCCATTGCTAGAGGACTCTCTAGGTCCACTAAGCACATGTGATTGCTGCTCTACATGTGGTGCATCATCAACACTTCTTATGTATGCATCTTCTATTGCCTTTACCTTGGTGCATACCAGCTACTCATCTCGTCATCAAAGACAACATCTCTGCTTACTCGCATCTCATGAGTGGTAGGGTTATAACATCTATAACCTTCTTGATCCATAGCACAACCAATAAAGATGCATTTCTCTGCCTTTGGATCCAACTTTGTTCTTATTTCATCAGGAACATGCACATATGCAATGCACCCAAACACTTTCAAATGAGACACATCCAGTCTTATGCTTGTAAACTTCTGTTGAGGTATCATACCATGAACAACTATAGTGGGTGTCATGTTCATAATGTACACAAAAGTTGCTATTGCTTCTGCCCAAAAATAATGTGGCATATTCTTTTCAGCCCCATCAAGGCACATGCCACTTTTGCAATGTGAATTTTTTCTTCCTACACAATACCATTCTGTTGTGCGGAGTAAACCTGCATGTAAATTATCTCTTGATTCCTTGATTTCTCAAGAAATTGATGAACTCATTGGAGAAATACTCTCCCCCACCATTTGATCTCAGGCATTATATTTGCATGCCTTTTTCCTTCTCGGCCAAGACTTTAAATCTCTAAAAGTGTGCAAACACCTCACTTTTCTCCTTCATGAAGTCAACCTATACTTTCCTGGTGTGGTTATCATTGAATGTAACATAACACCTACAACCTACAATTGTTGCAGTCTTGATCGGTCCCCATACATTTGAATGTATAACATATAATGGCCTTACACTAATATTCTTTTCATGTGGGAAAGCATGTTTGGCCTGCTAACCAAGCTGGCATGCTTCACATACTTTATGCATACCATCCACCTTAAACTTTGGCAAACCTGCAAACCTGTAACAATATTTTGGGCGTGCAGACTTCACCCATTATATATTCACATGACCAATGCACTTGTGCCATATTTCATTATCTGCAATGACACATGTTTCATATGTAAATATGGCTACCTTTACTACAGGCATGTTTACATCTAAAGTAAACATCTTGCCATTTTTGTTAGTCTTTGCAACCAAGCGACACTGATTTTTGAAGTCTTCCACAAAACATCCTTGAGGATTAAGCCTCACTTATAGACCCTACTCAACCATCTGTCCAACATAAATCAGGTTCTTTGTAATATTTGGAACATGAAGTAAATTTGGGAAGTACCTCATTTTGCCATCCTGCATAGACAATGGCACTTTACCAACATGCATAATGGGATATGTAGTATCATTACTTGTTTTTACATAACCTGGTTTTTCCATTTTCTACATGTCTCTAAACCACTCACCATGACTGATCATGTGGTTAGAGTCACTAAAATCCACATACCATATATCTTGAGATCCTGACATGTCTCCTATTGTGGAATTGAGCATGTGCTACATCACACAAATAGTTGCTCACTTCTGTATATCACCACCCTATTTACTAGATGATGCATAGTTACCTTACTGCAACTTTCCACTTTTAATGTCATTCAGCTTTTTATAAGAGTCCTTTGCCATGTGCCATGGTTTTCCACAATAATAGCACCCTATGCTATTTGCACTCTGATTTCTTTTCCAACCACCTCGGCCTCTTTCACTATTGCTATTATTGCTATAACGAATCATTGGACTGTTGTTGTCCAGAATTCTAGTTTTCTTGTTGGGCCACCACCTTGGCCTCGACCATGACCTCTACCTCTTCCTCTACCTGAATTAGATTAGAAGGAATGTTGTGGTGTTTTCTTACTTTGTGAAGAAGAGTCCTCACCTAGAGACTTTTCTTCTATGATCAGCATTGTGAGATCCATTCCCCCTTTGCGCGTCGAATTTTGGAGTGCTAGCAACGAAAGTAGCAACCTCTTGCGCAGGGTAGAGCTTCCCACTTGGGGCCTCGCCCACGAATGTCCGGACAAGAGACTAATCCCTCAGTTCTTCCAAAACCAAACCTGGAAAAAACTTTCCTCGCCCAGAAAGCATAGGCGATTCCTCCAGGAAAATCTTCTAGCGTAGCCACAAAGCCTTAACTATCCTTTGTATTCCGACCGAACCCACGAGTTACATGGCCGAATCAAAGGAGGAACTTGCACTTGGTTCATAGAGACCAACAACTTTTTCCCCATCAAAGAGGCACAGCTGTTGATTCTTTTTCCATAGAACAAGGATTATCCTAGGACTTACTTCTTCAACTATCGTAACTTGAACAGAATTGAATTTTATTATAGGGATCCATCAGTCCAGCCTCAATCCCATGGGATAGCCAACCGCCCAACCACTGTATTGCTAGGATCCATTATGAAAATTTGGTTATATTTTGCCCCGAGGGTACCAGGGAAAAGAGTTCCCAGGCCCCCTAGCCAGTTCTCATGCAAAAATTAAATAGATAGACCACTTACACACCTAATATGAAATTGCCTTTTCTCTTATTCAACTATTTCCAAAACAAATTTGCAATAAAACCACAGTGTTTCCATCCTAATCCTCAATATTCCATTTCTAGATCCAATTTCCAACTTTTCCACTTTCTAACCATAAAATCCAATTTCAGTCATTCCTTCCTCAGCGTACCTATGGCATCATCGGCAACCAGAACGTTCACCACCTGCTCACTTAGGGGCCTTTTCAATAGTTCCTAGCACATAGTACCTAGGAGTTTAATCACATCAAAACCATATGGACTCTCATTTGGAGATCAGCAAAAGATGAGATCCATGTAAAAGAGCCATGAACTCATCCGTTTTGAAGACCAGCGCAGCCAATCAACCAGATCCATACCCGTGTTCAGAAAACAACTACAACTCATTTTACTTCCTCGTCGCATGCGTGGGTATCCTGGGTGACGTATGGTCAGCACCCTCTAGGCTCCTTGGCAAGTCACCTAGTGCTTCACTCATAGAGGCCGCTTCCTTGGTACCTCATCCACCGTACCGGAAGCTCGCCATTTTAATCAAACCGGGGCTGGTCAAGACCTCGGCCAACGTTGCCACACGCGAGATGTCTTTCATTGACTCTCTGTCTGTTGTAACTATTTCGCTTAGGTCACCATGACCTCATTCCACAAGATAGTCAAAATTATGTCAATAATGCTTCCCTAGCATTATTGACATAAAACAATCTTTTAAAAATAGGTTTCACATACAATTACAAGTCTAACAAAATTCCCATCTTTCCTCATCATTACACATTCTTTCACATCATTTCTCATCGTCCCATATCATTTCTCATCATTCCATATCATTTCTCATTATCCCACATCAATTTACATCCAATCACATCACTCCCACATCAACTCACATCCAATCACATCATCTCACATCAATTCACATCCAATCACATCATCCCACATCTATTCACATCTTCCCACATCAATCCACATCAATCCACATCTATTCACATCTTTCCACATTCCCACATCAATCCACATCTATTCACATCTTTCGACATCAATCCACATCTAATCACATCTTCCCACATCAATCCATATCTAATCACATCTATTCACATCTTTCCACATCAATCCATATCTGATCACATCAATCCACATCTAATCACATTATTCCCACATCAATCCACATCCATTCACATCATTGCACATCCATTCACATCCATTCATATCATTTCACATCATTTCACGTCCATTCACATCCATTTACATCATTTCACATCCATTCACATCATTTTAATCTAAATGAATCATTTGCATAATTCATCTAGAATTTTGTGCATAACCTTCTTTATTTTTCAAGCAAATGAATAATGCTCAAAACTCCACTTTTAAAATAAAATTTATTTTGCATAAATTCATTCTCTAATGATATAAATTTTTCCCCATAGCTTCCCACATTTTCTAAGAAATGATAATACTCAAAATTCTACTTTTGATATAAAAGTTATCTATGCATAAATTCCATTTTCCAATGATAAAGATTTTTCTCATATTTTCTATGAAATGAGAACGCTTAAAATTCTACTTTTAGCATAAAATTTAATGATGCATAAAATTTATTTTTTTTAATAATAAAATTTCTGCCATAGTTTTCCCGCATTTTCTATGAACTTCTTGACACTCTTTGGACCTTAATAAGATTTTTTTTGAAATTTTATATCCCTAGGCCAAGATGTCCAATTCACATTTTCAATTAATTTTTGATGCACATTGGAAAACTCTTTTTAAGATTCTGTTTCACGGGATCTCTTCCTATTGACTGGGAGAAAATTCTTATCCAAAAATATTTTAAAACTATATTATCTCTCTCTAGAATATTTTCTCTCTCTAGACCAAAACATGGTAAAATAATATTTTCTTGTATTAAAAATTAGGGGATGATTACAGAGATTGAAGGGGAGGTTCTAACACCTTTACATCTCAAAAATTGGTGGGAGGAATCTTACAAGCATAGACACCAAGTCTTGAAAGTTGGGAACATTCTCGCTGACTACAATGGAGGTCTTGAATGACTTGTACTCTTTGCCAAGCCCATTCAAACAGACACCCACCAAATCATCATCTTCCATCAATACATTGATAGACCCAAGGGACTCAAAAATGCCCTTGATCTTTAAAGTATACTCATTGATAGACATGCTTTTCTCCAATAGTAAGCAGGTCTTGTTTTAGTTGTAGTTTCTTGCCTTTGTATTAGATTGGAACATCTGTACCAGGTTCTACCATGCAACTACTGGAGTGTTGGCATCTTGTATGTGTCCTATCATTGTGTTTGTGACATTGATCAAAAGCCAATATATGACTTTCCTTACACCCTGTTAACCAAAACAGCATGCTACCTTGCGTAAGAGAGGGAGAGAAGAAGAGAAGGAATACCATGCAAGGGTTGGTTTGGAGACTAGAACTTAGCCAACCCTAATGAGGGTTAAATCCTTGATGTGAGGCCGCTAGGGGCTCACTCCACCTCCACTTGTGTCACTCAAATGGACCTTCCACAATCTAGGTACAGAGCAAAGAGGAAGGGAGCTATGGAAAGCTCTACCTCTACTCCATGCCTTTGTGTCTGCAAGAGTGATCTCAAGAAGATGACAAGAAGAGGGAGAAGAGAAGGCAAGACAAGAATTATCACCTACATGCACACACCACAATTAAGCAAGCATGCATCCACCAATGTAAGCCCACCACCATAGCCACAAGAGAGTGTGAGAGAGAGAGAGAGAGAAGGCAAAACTCAATTGTGATAATGGGATTGTCCATTTTCATATTTCATAAATCACTTATATGCATGAGCTCACTTTTTACAATGGTCGGCCACCCATTTACAATTGGGGACCCAAATTGACTTTCTAGCTCTATGTACACCTAGTCTCATTCCTGTGTGATCGGCATTATACAAGTCGTAAACTTGGTCATCCGATATATCTTTTTTGTAAGATTCCTCCCTCTAGCTTTTGAGGTGTGCAGGTGTATGAACCTCCCCCTCTGATCTTATAATTATTCCCCTCTCTGAAATAAAAGAAAGATCCTGTTTCACCTTGTTTTGGCCTAGAGAGAGAAAATGTCTAGAGGGAGGTAATTAAAAATTGAGATATTTTTAGATATAAAAATCCTCCTAGTGTCTAAAATGGTTTCCCTTGAAAGAGAAATTCAAAAAGAACTTTCCAATGTGCAATTGGAATTCATTGAAAATAGGTATAAAGGACCTTAGCCTAAGGGTCCAGATTTTCAAAAAAACTAGATTATGGTCCAATTAAGGTTCCTATGGACAAATAAGATTAATCCAAATGTAGAGAAGAGATAAATTGAAGAATAAAAGAAAAACCCCCCAAAAATGAGAAAATGCTCACATAAGATGAAGAGTGGACTAAGGACCAAAAGAACCAAAGAAAAGAATTAAAAAACTGAATTTTGACACCTTAGTGTGGGGATCTCCCCTCATGAAGTAGACACCTTTTTTCCATTATTACTCCCAATTCTTAATCAATAAAATGAGATATTTTTATCTCTTCTCTCTCCTGTTTCAAAACTAGATCCAAAAAGTAAGCTGAACTGACTCAAAAATGGTCAAAAATTGACCAAACTGATCTGGAAAATTCTAGAATCAATTTTCTTGGTTAGAGGCTCACTTTTTCCTATAAATAGAAGCCTCCCCCTTTGTAAGAGCTTAATGGTGTTTATGCACTTTTACTCTACTCCTGTCCCATTTACATTGAATTTTTTAATAATTCTTATTAATAATTCTTATTAAATTTGATTTTTATGCATAGAAAGATGCATAAAGGAATTTTTTTATTATAAAAGCGTTATTCTTATAAAAATTGATGTTTATGCATAAATAGATGCATAAAGAAATTCTTTTTATTTTAAAAGTGTTATTCCTATTAAAATTGATTTTATGCATAAATAGATGCATAAAAGGATTTTTTTTATAAAAGTGTTATTCCCATTGAAGTTGATTTTTATGCATAAATAGATGCATAAAGAATTTTTATATCAAAATTAGAATTCTCTTAAATTCTATGTTTAAACTCTATGAGTAGTTGATAATGCCATGTCTAAAAATGTTGAAGCAGCACATAAAGATAATGTATGGTACGTTGATTCAGGTGCTTCTAACCACATGACAAGTCATGGGGAGTGGCTCAAGGAGATGAAAAACCTTGACAGACCAGGTTTTGTGGAAACAGGGGATGACACTGCTCATCCAATTGCCCATGTTGGAGATGTGAAGTACCTTGCAGATGTACTTCATGTTCCGAACATCTTTCGAACATAACAAAGAATCTAGTTTCAATTAGCCAGATGATTGAGCAGGGTTTGCAGGTTTGGTTTAACCCTGATGGTTATTATGTTGAAGACCTTAAAGACAAGTGCAGGTTGATTGCAAAAGGCAACAGAGTGGGCAGAATGTTTACATTGATTGTAAACATGCCTGAAGTGAGTGCTGCAATGTTTGCAAATGGTTCATGAATTGTTGCAGACACAGACATTTGGCATAAAAGAATTGGACATGTGAATGTGCAGAGAATGAAGTCTATGCAGACTAAAGGAAGTGTGACAGGGCTGCCAAAGTTTAAAGATGAAGGTATGCAGAAAATATGTGAAGCATGCCAATTTGTGAAAGCAAACAAAGCATGTATTTCCACGTGACAGAAATGTGAGCAGAAATGCACTAGATTTTGTGCATTCAGATGTATGGGGTCCTACGAAGACCATGTCTATGGGAGGCTGCAGGTATTATATGACATTTATTGATGACCACACAAGGAAAGTGTGGGTATACTTCACGAAGGACAAGAGTGAGGTATTCACTCATTTTCAGAATTTCAGAGTTATGGTTGAAAAGCAAATAGGGAAACATATAAAGTGCCTAAGGTCAAATGGAGGGGGAGAGTACTTCTCCAATGAGTTCTCTGAATTTTTGCAGAAGAATGGTATTCAGAGACAGTTTACATGTAGATACACTCTGCAGCAAAATGGAGTTGTTGAGCGAAAAAACAAGCACATTGCTGAGATTGCGCGAGCATTGATGGGAGAGAAGAATATGTCGCATAGCTATTGGACTGAGGCTGTTTCTACAGCAGTTTACATCATGAACAGAACTCCAACTACAACCATACATGATGTAACTCCAGAGGAGAGGTTTACTAGGCAGAAAACCTGATTTGTCTCATCTGAAAGTCTTTAGATGCATTGCATATGTGCATGTGCGAGATGAGCTGAGAACTAAGCTAGATCCAAAAGCTAAAAAATGTGTGTTTATTGGGTATTCCCTTAAGCAAAAGGGATACAGGTGTTATAACCCTGCTACACGTGAGTTGAGGGTAAGCAGGGATGTTGTTTTTTATGAGATGATCAGCTAGTATGCTGCTGAAAAAGAAGCTGTTGGGGCTGATGTGAGTGGAACTGTGGTTGCATAGAATGCAAGTCAGCAATCACAGTCTTTGAGTGGACCAGGAGAGTCCTCATCTAGTGGTTCAGTTGATAGACCATGGAGTGGCAGGTTGCGTCATAATACCAGTCCTGCAAATGTGATTAGTATATCACATAAAGGTAAAGAGAAAGTGGTTGAGCCCCTTAGTATGCCTAACATTTATGCAGGGCATTCTCATGTTGACGGAGAGTCTAGTGGCTCAGAGATGAGCCTTGATAAGGATCTTGGGATACTAGCTATGAGAACACCTAGTGTAAAGAAGGGTATGGAAGCCATGAATGCAAAGCTGCAAAGATTTGGGAGAGTGAAGAATCATGTGCAGAGGCTTACCTATGATGGTTATGTGGCACATCACTATGCATACATGGCAAAAGTTGTACAAGTTGTAGAGCCCACATGCATTGATGAGGCTGTTGGAAATGTGTGTTAGTGGGAGAAAGCTATGGATGAGGAGATGGATGCACTATATGGAAATGAGACTTGGGATTTAGTGCAATTTCCTAAAGGCAAGAAAGCCATTGGATGCAAGTGGATGTACAAAGTAAAACATAACAGTGATGGAAGCATAAGCAGGTACAAGGCTAGATTGGTAGCAAAAGGATATGCGCACATATGGCATTGATTATGAGGAAACTTTCAGCCCAGTTGCTAAGATGGCAACAGTGAGAGTTGTGATAGCAGTGGCTGCGTCAAAGCAATGGTCTTTACATCCAATGGATGTAAAGAATGCATTCTTGCATGGGGATTTGCAGGAAGAGGTGTATATGTTGTAGCCACCTGGTTAGATGTGAGTCACCCTGAGGATGTTTGCAGGTTGAAGAAAGCCTTGTATGGCTTAAAACAAGCACCAAGAGCATGGTCTGACAAGATTTCTGAATATCAAGTCACTATTGGATTTCATGTAGCTAATGCAGATTTCTCGCTGCATGTGAGACACAGTGATAGAGGGGTTGTGCTTGTTGTCATCTATGTAGATGACCTGATCATTACGGGGGACCATGATGCAGATATCTTTGATGTAAAGATCTTGCTTAGATAGAAGTTTGAGATGAAGGATCTGGGGGAGCTCAAATATTTCTTGGGCATTGAGGTGATTAGGTCACCACATGGTATTGGATTACTGCAGAGACAGTATGGCTTGGACATGTTGTCCAAGTATGGTATGACAGGCTGTAAGCCTGTGTGCAAATTCATGAGAGATTTTGGAGGATCCTACTATGTATAGGCGCATAGTAGGAAGCTTGATCTACATGACAATCACCAAGCCAGATTTGAGCTATGCTGTTGGGTTGGTGAGTCAGTTTATGCAGGTTCCTCGGAAGCCGTATTTGGATGCATTAAGACGCATACTGAGGTATGTGAGGTCTACTTTGCATTGTGGACTCTTTTATGAAACTAGGACAGGGGTACACAGATGCTGATTGGGCTGGTAGTATCTCAGATAGAAGATCTACTAGTGGCTTCATGTTTCCTTTGGGGAGTGCTGCTGTGACTTGGAGCAGCAAGAAGCAGCCTACCGTTGCTCTATCCAGTACAGAGGCCGAGTACAGAGGTGCTGCTATGGCAGCATGTGAGGTAGCTTGGTTGAGAAAGCTACTTGCAGATTTGGGTCTATCAGTGGTGGATAGACAAGTTGTCATTTTCTGTGACAACATTAGAAATATACAGTTGGCCAAGAACCCAGTTTTTCATGCTCGCACGAAGCATATAGAGGTCCACTACCATTTTGTCAGAGAGAAGGTTTTGGCAGGAGATGTTGACCTTGTTTATGTCAGCACACAGGATCAAGTCGCTAACATCTGCACCAAAGCATTGGGTACAGAGAAGCTCTGCAGATTCAGGGCTTCGCTTGGTGTACATGAGATGGAGTTGAGCTCGAGGGGGAGTGTTGAGATATCGAGCTCATCTAGTGAGGCGGTGGACACTGATGACCCGCCTGGGGGATAGGCCCCACACTTACACCATTGGCATGGTTGGTGAGATCATAGGTGATATGCAGCCAGTGGGATGATAGGCTGTGTGACAGCCATTCTAGAGACAGCGCCAGCTCATTTAGTTGGGTTCACACTATAGAGAACCCTAGTATGTATTTGGTTGAGTACCTTTTCATATTGTGTGTACTCTTATCTTTGTATAAGGTGTGTTGAGTGTTGTGTGAAGAAGAAGAAAATTTTCAGGCTCTCACCTTGTGTGTTCTCTTTTAGGGTTTTGTGAGTGTCTGTGTGCTTGAAAGAGCTCAAGCTCTCTTCTCCCCTGCATCTTTTCAAATGTGTATGTGAAGAATGGATGTGGATGTGTATGTGATGAAAATGGATGTGAATGTGTATGTGAAATTGGATGTGAATGTGTATGTGAAGAATGGATATGGATATGTATGTGAAGAATGGATGTGAATGTGTATTTAAAAAAATGGATGTGGATGTATGTGAAAGAATGGATGTGGATGTGTATGTGAAAGAATGTGATGTGATGTAAAGAGATATGAATGTGACATGAATATATGTGGATGTAAAGTGATAGATATGAATGTATGGATAGATGTGGGTAGTCGTACATGTGAACGATTGGATGGATGTGGATGAATGAGATGAGATGTGTATGAATGAGATATGATGTGGATAGAAGTGATGTGATATAATGTGGATAGAATGTGTGTGATGGGATGGTGATGAGGATGAATGTGATGGATATGAATGAATGTGATGTGATGGATGTAAATGGATGTAATGTGATGAACGTGAATAGATGTGATGTGATATGAATTAGGATATGTAAATGAATGAGATGTGATGTCATGTGAATTGGGATGTGAGTGAATAAGATGTGATGTAAATTGGGATAGATGTGAATGGATGATATGTAATGTGATGAGATGTGGATATGGGTAGATGCGAGTGGATGAGATCTGATGCGGATAAATTAGGAAAGATGTGATGAGAATGGGAATACATATGAAATAAATGAGGATTGATGTGGAACAATGTGGAAAGACGAGAGTTTGTTATAAAAACTTATGACCTATTTTTAAATGATTGTTTTATGTCAAGAATGCTGGGAAAGCATTTTGACCGTCTTGTGAATGAGGTCGTGGAGACCTAACTGATAAAGTTGCAACAACTGATGGAGAGTCAACGGAGGACGTCTCGCGTACAAGGTCGGCCGAGGTCTTGACCAGCCTCGGTTTGATTTAAATGGTGAGCTTTCGGTACGGTGGATGAGGGACTAAGGAGGCGGCCTATGAGTGAAGCGCTAGGTGACCTATGAAAAATCCTAGAGGGTGCTGACCATACGGTGCTCGGGCTCTGGGTCGCCGAAGATACCCACACGTACGTCGTGGAAGATATTAGAACAAGGGGATAGGGATCTTTCATTTTTGATAAAGCGCTTAGTGTTGTTACATAATAATAAGTTACAAGAAGCGTAATCACGCTTGAAAATGACGTTAACCAGTGTGGTTAACATAGCCCCCTCCCTAATTCAGATATGTCCTTAGAGCTGGCAAGGGTACTTAGCAATAGTAGATGGAGTAGGTGCGGATGACGTCGAACCTTGACTTGGGACGTGGGGGGGATCGATGGCCTTGTAGCTAGTCCAAAAAGTGGTCTCCATCTTATCTTCAAAGGTTTACAAGTGCCAGGTGGGCATCCACTGGATGCGCTCATAGTAGCTGAATAACTGCTTCAAAGTGGGGCCTTTGTTGAGACCTTGGCTACCGTCGTAGTAGTGGTTCCAATCCGGGAAGGGTTCCAAAAGTGTGATGATTAAGTGGAAGAAGCGGATGGTGGCCACAATTGTTGGATCAAGCACCTATTCATATCAGTCAATGAAGGCATGGATGTTTGTGAGCATAGTCACCTAGGTGCAAGGACTTTGGAACATGGGTGGGGTGAACCACGGAAAGTTGTATTGGATTTATTTTTATTTTTTGAAGTGAAGGTACGTCCACACTAGTTAAGGAACGGGCATTCCTTTGTACGGGTGTGGCTAGGCAGAAGACACGGGCATGCTCTTCGAGGAAGACATGGGCGTACACTTCAAGGAAGACACGGGCATGCGCTTGAGAAGGACATGGCCATTGGCTAGAAGGAATGGGCATACTCTCAAGGAAGAAATGAGCATGCACTTGAGAAGGACATGGTCATGGTTGGGCAAAAGGAATGGGTGTACTCTCTTGAGGAAGGAACATGTGTGCACTTGAAAAGGACACAACCGGGTTGGGTAGAAAGAATGGGTGTACTCTTGAGGAAGGAACGGGTGTACGCTTGGAAAGGTACGGTCATACACTTGTTGGGTCAGGTAGATCTCTTAATTGTGTAGGGACCACGGCTATTCTGACATCCACCCACCACCATATTCTCCTGACAGTACAACATTACCCTTTTTGTACCCCTTTTTAATGCTCTTTATGCCCTTATAAATGCAATTCATTCTCCTTAAATGCCCTCTACTTATATTAATGAAGCAGATTTGGAAAGATTTACCCAAAATGGAGGTACGACCATGGCACTAAAGAAGGAACGACTGTGGCTCTGAGAAGCGTACATCTATCTATACTCTTCTTAGAAGCAAGCAGAACCAAAAAAATGTGCCTATCCTCCTCCAGAGATTTCTAAGATTTTGCATCTTTCCTTGATGATTTTTTGTGTTTTCTTTTTGTTAGTGGCTTGAGCTAGTCTCAAGCTACCCAATGGCACCTAACAAAGCCTATTCACCTAAGACTAATTAAGGGATTAAACTACTTATCCAAGTTTTGACAAATGTTGAAGAAAACAAAAATTCATGAACTTCAAGAGAAAAATTAGGCACTTACTTGTGTCTCTTGCTTCCGATGAAGACTCCCAAGCTCCTTATGCTCCATTAAACTCCATGGTTGAAAAAGACAAGCAAACAAAAAAACAAACATATCAAACATACAACCATCGATGGATTTGCATTCCAACCGGGCTATGCAATGACTCTAGCAAGTGATAAAGTGTGGAGGACCCGAAGCTAAATGCCCATCCCCGACAGCGGTGCCAAAGATGTTAACCAAAACAACATGCTACCTTGCATAAGAGAGGGAGAGAAGAAGAGAAGGAATACCATGCAAGGGTCGGTTCGGAGACTAGCACTTAGCCAACCCTAATAATGAGGGTTAACTCCCCAATGTGAGGCTGCTAGGGGCTCATTCCACCTCCACTTGTGTCACTCAAATGGACCCTCCACACAAGCTAGGTAGAGAGCAAAGAGGAAGAGAGCTATGGAAAGCTCTACCTCTACTCCATGCATTTGTGTATGCAAGAGTGATCTCAGAAAGAACACAAGAAGAGGGAGAAGAGAAGGCAAGACAAGAATCATCACCTACATGCACACACCGCACAATCAAGAAATCATGCATCCACCAATACAAGCCTACCACCATAGCCATAAGAGAGTTAGAGAGAGAGAGAAGGCAAAACTCAATTGTGATAATGGGATTGTCCCTTTTCATATTTCATAAATCACTTATATACATGAGCTCACTTTTTATAATGGTCGGCTGCCCATTTACAATTAGGGCCCAAAACTGACTTCCTAGCTCTATGTACACCTAGGATCATACATGTTGACCCCAGCATTACACAAGTCGTAAGCTCGATCATCCCATATATTATATCTTTTTCATGAAGCTCTTAGCACGATTACATAATAATGAGTTACAAGAAGAGTAACTACACTTGAAAATGATTTAACCAATGTGGTTAACACACCCTAATTCTAATCCTCGAATGCCTTTATATCTGTTGGAGTGACATTCTCTCCAAACAACTCTGGAGGCTCCTCATTGTCTCCTTTATCCAAAATCCTTTACCTATCAGGAAATTGGTCATTCTGAACTTCCAGGCATGGAAGTTATTCTTATCCAAGTTCTCACTAGCAATATGATTGAGTCCGTCAGACATATTAGCCTACAACAATCAGAAACCTGCAAGCAAATAATTTCTATATGCAACCTGTAACACAGTAGTATATTCTATGACCATTATAGCGGTACTTTAGCACAACTTGTATGTCACCAGATCTGACCAAAGTACATGTACATACACCTAATATCAACAATACATGTGCAAATTTCTGCACTCCCAAAATGCACTACTGCACTGCAATAACCAGATTTTGACCAGAGACAGTTCTCTACCAGAACTTCCCAAAACTATCGAAAATACCTTTCAATGATCGAACGGAGACCGAAATGCGAGTCTGGCACAAGACTTTAGTATAAAGTACTATGTACCACACAGACACCTCCAAGCCTATGAAGATAGCTCCTCAATTGGAGATGTGTAGCTCCCGGAGCGACCAAGGAGGTGATGTACCTAAACAAGAAGGGGAAGCGATGATGATGTTCTTACCGTGTACCATTTCCTTCCTTGCTTGTTCTTGCCTCTTGCTTGCCTCCTTAGCTCTCACACAAACCGAAGCTCTGATACCATAAAGAGAATGAGGGGGAGAGGGAGAGCTTGAGTTCCTTGCAAGCAAACACACACACACAAGAGAGTGCAAGACACAAGAGAGAGATGGATGGTTGAATTTTCTTCTATCTTCTTCTCTTCTCTACAACCATATAACTAAAAGATAAGAGTACATACATAAAGGGAAAGTACTCTCCTACAGTAACATACAATGGTCGGTCCATAGGGTGAACCCAACTATATGAGTCGGTGCTATAACTATGCCATAACTCTAGTACTCCAAAGTGGCTGTCTCACAGCCTATCATCCACACTGGTGGCATATCAATCATAATCTCACCAACCATGCTAGTGGTATAAGTGCGGAAGCTTTCACCCATGTGGGTCATCAATGTCCACCGGCACAGCACTAGTTAAGCTCAATATCTCAACATAGGTGATGTGGATTTGGTATATGTTAGCATAGAGGATCAAGTAGCTGACATATTCATGAAGGCATTGGGTACAGAGAATCTTTGCACGTTCAAGAGCTTACTTGGAGTACAATGTATAGGTTTGAGCTCGAGGGGGAATGTTGAGATATGGAGCTTGACTAGTAGTGTGTATATAGATGACACGCTACGATGATAACTTTGCACTTACACCACTGGCATAGTTAGTGAGATGTTGATATGCCACTAGTGATTTTACGAGCTCTGTGAGTGACAACCACTTTGGTTCATTAGAGCTTTGGCATAGTTAAAATGCTAACTCATATAGTCGAGTTCACACTATGGACCAACCTTATATGTTATAGTAGGAGAGTAATTTCCCTTATAGTATTATGTAGCTCCCAACTCACCCTCTCCCTCACATTCGTCTTAACATACACACACACATATAGAGTATTGATTTAGGTCTCAATCTATCTCTTTTCCTTCTAGTCATATATTTATTCAACCTAATGAACAAGTATATGCAAATACAAACAAAATGTATTGAATATACATGAAATCATGGGAGAGAAAAATTCTAACTAACCTCCATGAGAACACAAATAAATAAGGAAAGAGCCAATTATACACCCGAATATATAAATGTGAGGTCGATCATACACCCAAAGATGTTTGTGTGAATGACTTCGAAGAGAGAGTGAAACCATGCTACCTTTAAGTTGCATGTAAATGAGCAACTTGAGCAAGAGATAGTAAGTAATATGCATGCAAGAGAGAGAGAGAGAGAGAGAGAGAGAGAGAGAGAGAGAGAGAGAGAGAGAGAGAGAGAGATGTAGGAGAGCTTTCAAAAGAAGTTGTCCTGCTAAATATGGATGTAGTAGAGCTTCCAAAAGAAGTTGGCCTACTAAATATGGATGTAGTAGAGCTTCCAAAAGAAATTGGCCTACTACATATGAATGTCATTAGCAAACTATAAAGAGATGTTTAACAAACAAAATCAGTGATGTTAAGTGACATAATTGTTTTAATGCATAAGTAAACTTTGTGACATTTATAGTGACCATTTTTGTGACATGCCCAATATGTCATTTCTAACCCATTATCTTCATCTTAATTTTTTAATGGTATACATGATGCTACATGTGGCAATCGACCCCTATCCTCATGGGAAAACCTCCTTGGTGAGAGAAGAGAGTCAATTGGTTGTCTTACTTCATCTTAGTGCTCAAACTAGGCACACTATTGTCATAGACAAAGATTTGAACAAAGCACCCACTCTTGCCACCTTCTCTAATGAACTCGCTTTACAGGTGGACAATGGGAACTATAATAATGTGTGTTTCTTTAGAAGAAATTGGCAGGGCAAGCTATTTTGTTTCTCTTTACAAGGGTCATGTGACATCACCACCATTAGCAATATGGCCTTACTTTCCTTTGTTACAACAAAAGACCCACATCAAAGAGCATCAACACAATAGCCTATTTATCAAAAGTGCTCGAATCTAAAACCGACTTTGACATCCACTAGGCACACCAACAGATCGATTATTTTAATTATTGACAACATCACACATATGTGCACAATGAAGGGCACCCATCACCATCAAGGGGAATTGGGATCCTCCCAGGTGCTGTCAATACTTTATAGTATATGTTCGTATGACATGGGAAAATATTAGAAAAGCACATGCGTATGTGCACGCGCGCGTGCACACACACACACACACACACACACACAATTTTTAAAATCCTAGAGATCTTTCAATCCAAGGTTTTAAAGGTTGTTCTCATGCACTATTTGGGCCCAAATCAACAAAGAAACTGAGAGTGGCTATTTTTTGTCTTCTCTTGTGTATATGGTGGTGCTTTGTCTATTCTTTATAGATGATTTACTATTTTAGAGAGCTTCTTTCTATTTCCAATAAGTGTACACAATCTTGATGAAGTTTCTTGGTGGTGACTTATGTCTAGTTTGTGATGCTTTAGTGGATGCTTTCAATGTTTCTAATGTTGCATTTATGCATGGCATCAACCATCCCCTCCCACTCTTACTCTTGCATTGTGATTTTTGTTTTAGTGTTTTTGCTGGTGGCTAGAGTAGATGCATTTAGAGAAAAGCTAACCTTACCCAAACTAACACAATGTACAAGACCAACCTTAAACATGTGACCTATTGGGGATGTGTACATAATTTGAGCAAAAATCACTGAGTAGGGTTTTCGAGTGGCCATTTTTGAGATGTGTAAAAATTATTTTCTCAAAGAAAGATAGTTCTAGTGCATAGTCTCTAAGTGATGACACATATTTTACCCATAATAATTTTCAGTTGATATAAAGAAAATTTCCTAAAATATTTAACTTATATTCATAATAAATATAGCATCATAAGCTATCTAATTTATATTAGACACATGTCTAATTTCCACCTTTATGATGATAAAATAGTAAATCTAACTTGGATAATTTCATGAGATTTAAGCAAATATATGACCTATTAAGAAAACATTATATGTTTGATACTATAGTAATGAATAAAATAAGTGGTAGGGTGTTCTAAGTAAATTGATATTGTATAAATAAATACCTTATTCTAAAGAAGATAAATAATATATCAAAATGAAAGTAGTGTTGGGTATTGGAGATTCACGTATGTAACCATGTTTATGTGTTCACATGTGTAACCACTTGTGTCCGTGTGTATACTACCCCCAAAGGGTTATGTGTTTGTATGTATGTGTGTGTCCTCTCTATATGTATGTGTGTGTAGCCTTATTCATGCATATGTATGTGTGAAGACCCCTTATACATGGAGTCTCTAAGGCATGCTTATACATAAGCCTATGGTGCTTGGTTGAGCCTCTAAGCCATGCTCATATTTACCTCTGAGTTGGCATTGCAAAACATGTCCAAGTTAGAGACATGGTACAATCCAGAGATCATCATAGAGCTAATTGAAGAATTTCTCAGTCATATCACCGGGGAGTTTGTTGGGTATTCAGAGCTTCATGTATGTAACCGTGTTTATGTGTTCACATGTGTACCCACTTGTGTATGTGTGTGTACTGCCGCCAAAGGTTTACGTGTTTGCATGTCTGTGTGTATCTAGCCTATATGTATATGTGTGTAGCCTTATTCATGTATATGTGTGTGTGAACACCTGGTCAGGTGTGTGAACACTCCTTATATCTTGATAAGATAAGTGTGTCATGTTTCATGTGTATGTTTGTGTGTGTGATTTGATATGGGCCAAAAGATCAGGCTTACAGCCTACAAAAACATGTACTCATGAAGGTTTCAAACAACTAATATATTCATTAATTGATATGTGCAACTTTCTTCTTCTTCTCTCTCTCTCTCTCTCTCTCTCTCTCTCTCTCTCTCTCTCTCTCTCTCTCTCTCTCTCTCTCTCTCTCTCTCTCTCTCTCTCTCTCTCTCTCTGTCTCCTATGGAACGCTTCGAGCCTCCATAACAATGCGCTGCCTAACCCTAACCTAGAGGGTCTACAAGTATGACTATATTAAGTAAAACATTTACTATATATATATATGATTCTTTTATGTTAAATAATCCTCAAAGAAAATATAATTCAAAAATAAAGAATAAAGCTTATTAAAATATCGCATGAATATTTACTTTTAAAAATAGAAAGAAATTATGATTATATAATATTGATTTGTGAGATAACGTGTCATTAATGTAGGGTTATGCCTTCACAAAAAAATACTTAAGTTTTTATTTTGAAATGATCTATGATGAGATTGATAAAATTTAATCCTTTCATTGGATTTTCCCCTTCAATTTGAGTGGTTGAATGGCGGTATTTGGAGACACCAAATGTAAGATTTATGGCTACTTTGAAAATCTACAAACCTAATTTCACTAGCAAAACTATGTTTGAAAAGTAGAAGTCGTACGTTTTTACCTTGAGGTTTTGAGATACAAAAAGTATACCACACTTTTTGTATGGAAATAACATGCAAAGAGACACATTTAGATTGGTTTTCTCTAAAGAACTTGACATAAAACTAAACAACTTGTATTATGCTTTTTAATACTTTTTTAAATAATTCATATGCATATCTAAAGAAAACTTCTCCTACTTTTAATTGTCTGTGCATATTTTTTCCAAAAAAGGTGAGGTTTAAGAAGAGTTGAAGGGCCTCTCATAATTTGTGGGGAATTTTATAATTTTGGGATTTTTATTATTATATTTAAACGATATAATAAGAAAGCAAATAAATGAGAAGAATAGCTTTAAGGAATCCACAAAACCTATTGTTTCACCAAAAAAGGTTTTGAAAGGACATAAAGAGCTTTTGAGAACATTTTGAGAAAAGTTGTAATTTTGAGTCTTTATTTTGTATTTTTTGAGAAACTAAATAAATAGGAAGACTGTTCCCAACGGATAATTTCACCATTACTCAGATGCTCAAATTTTTTTGCTTAGAAAATGATTATCCCCTGATCTACCTTTCATTGTGTTCTTATTCG
This sequence comes from Cibotium barometz, assembly GCF_041138505.1. Classification (NCBI taxonomy): domain Eukaryota; kingdom Viridiplantae; phylum Streptophyta; class Polypodiopsida; order Cyatheales; family Cibotiaceae; genus Cibotium; species Cibotium barometz. Next base: position 46,862,336 of record NC_141049.1, read on the forward strand.
AGACTTTAAATTAGAACGATAAACACAATGACCTAAATAACTATGGCACCTATCCGTGTTATGTGCATTACAAATGCTTAGATTTGTATTAACCATCCTATTTGTATTAGGTTTTTTATATAGCTAAGTTCTAGTTTCTTATTTGGTTATAATGTGAAATGCAGAATATTGTAAGGAATAAATGTCAACCTCATGAAGTTCATATTTATTTTCTCAACTATTGCGGTAGTTAAGCTAGTTGAGGTCCAAGAACAAACTCATTACGCTAGCAACATTGCCACCTACAAGAGCACTAAGCACGCCACACCCCTTGCATCCTTTTAGCTATAACTCTCTTATTAAATTTTTATGATCAAAGCAAGAAAAGATGCTTCACCTCCTATGCTAGTTTACATGTGTGTGTGTGTGTGTGTGTGTGTGTGTGTGTGTGTGTGTGTGAGAGAGAGAGAGAGAGAGAGAGAGAGAGAGAGAGAGAGAGAGAGAGAGAGAGAGAGAGACGATTTGTCTCATCAACTTCATGATGAATACTAGATGCTTTGATCATATGTAAAATTTCCATAATAAGATCAACAAGCTATTACTACCACAACCAGCTAACAAGCTCAATGAAATATAGTTGGAAATGAAGGGAAGTATTCACCTTTTCTTATTTTTAATAACTTGGTTCTCTTAAGGTCATTAGACATAGATTACTTGCTTGACATGTCAAATCTTTTTGAAAGCAAATAAAATCTAGTGTTGGAGTAAAGGCACCTTCCTTAAAGAGAGTCTTTCATTTCCTTCCCACGTAAGGTCAAGAGGTCCCCCCATGTCTTCCTTCCCACACCTTTTACAATCAAATGAATCTTTTCAAAACTTCATGCCATAGGAAGAGGAGTGGTCCTCCCTCCAACAACTACCCCAACCATTCCAAGTAGGAAGGGGTTGTAATGGGCCTCTCCTCTTCCCCCCAACCTCTTCATGTGTGTACAATGGGCTCTTCAATTATTTTTCTCAACATGCACTTTTAGTCAAGACTACAGTGTGCATATTATGACTACAATGTGCATATTATAACTACAATGTGCATATTATGACTACAATGTGCATATTATGGGTACAATGTGCATATTATGGGTTCTTTCTCTCTTTTGTAGGTGCACATAATTGAGGTAATGAGGTGAGGGGATTTGGCTAGGTTGGGTTGGCAAGGAAGGGTTGAAAAGGAGTGGGTGAGCTATGAGTTGGATGGGGTTAAGAGGAAAAGGGTAGGTGGATGGTGTGCATCACCAAAATATACCTAGACTCTTTTCTTCTTCTTTTTTTAATTCCAAATATGCTTTCAATGATTAGTGTTAGAAATATAAAAAATCTCTAATAAAAAAGGGATTTTTTATCAAAAAGAATGCATAGGTTAATGGGTTTTATAACTAATTTTTAAATTTTTAAATTCAAGATTACAACAATTGGAGGCTTGGAGCGGTGAAAATTACACGAAAGGACGGTATTTTTTCTTGACACGTTGTAAGGAGCTCTTTCCACATTGTTCAAAGAGTGGCCATGAGTGGAGAGGAGATTGATTTTAAGTGGCCAGTTGAATTTTATGAGCGGAAATAAAAATCAAAAAGTTCGGCAACATCATGTGCACAAGAAGATGCCACGTTGGAAAAGGAATATTCCCTAACTTTGCAAGTAAAAGAAGTTTAGATTCGCCAAAAACGGGTAGTGGGAGGTGCACCGCCTAGAGTAGGTCGGAGCCGGCCGTTTGTGCCAGCTTGACCGGCGGTGATAGGAAGCCGATGGTCAGTCGTCATTTGTCTAAACCCATCTAAGCGAATTCATAAAAGTGGGAAACCTAGGAATATATAATCCATGGATTAACTTCAATCCATAAATAATAGAAAATGTGGGAATATATATTCCATGAATTTAGTCCTCATAACACATGGAGTCTCTGAGGCATGCTTATACGTAAGCCTATGATGCTTGCTTGAGCCTCTAAGCCATTCTTATATTCACCTCTTTGCAAAACATGACTAAGTTGGAGACATGGTATAGTCCAGAGATCATCTAGAACTAATTGAAGGTTTTCTCAGTCATATCACCTTTGCTCTAAAGGGGGGTTTGTTGGGTATTCAGAGCTTCATGTATGTAACCATGTTTATGTGTTCACATGTGTATCCACTTGTGTGTGTGTGTGTGTGTGTGTGTGTGTGTGTTGCCCCCAAAGGGTTATGTGTTTGTATGTATGTGTGTCTCTAGCCTATATGTATATGTGTGTAGCCTTATTCATGTATATGTGTGTGTGAACACTTGATCAGGTGTGCGAACACTCCTTATAGCTGATAAGATAAGTGTGCCATGTGTCACGTGTATGAGAGAGAGAGAGAGAGAGAGAGAGAGAGAGAGAGAGGAAGAAGAAGAAGAAGAAGAAGAAGATTGGTTTAATGTAGTGGCAATTATGCCAAGAACCCTTGAAGTAGAGAGAGAGAGAGAGAGAGAGAGAGAGAGAGAGAGAGAGAGGGACGAATTGTCTCATCAACTTCATGATGAAAACTAGATGCTCCGAATACGTGTAGCATTTCCATAATAAGATCAACAAGCTATTACTACCACAAGTGGCTAACAAGCTCAATGAAATATAGTTGGAAATGAAGGGGAGTACTCGCATTTTCTTATTTTTAATAACTTGGTGCTTTTAAGGTCATTAGACATAGATTACTTGCTTGACATGTCAAATCTTTTTGAAAGCAAAGAAAACCTAGTGTTGGAGTAAAGGCACCTTCCTTAAAGAGAGTCTTTCATTTCCTTCCCACATAAGGTGAAGAGGTCCCCCCGATGTCTTCCTTCCCACACCTTTTACAATTAAGTGAATCTTTTCGAAACTTCAAGCCATAAGAAGAGGGGTTCCAAGTAGGAAGGGGTTGTAATGGGCCTCGCCTCTTCCCCCAACCTCTTTGTGTGTGGACAATGGGCTCTTCAATTATTTGTCTCAACATGCACTTTTAGTCAAGACTGCAATGTGCATATTATAACTACAATGTGCATATTATGACTACATGTGCATATTATGGGCTCTTTCTCTCTTTTGTAGGTGCACATAATTGAGGTAATGAGGTGAGGTGAGGGGTTGGGTTGGCAAAGAAGGGGTGGGTGAGCTATGAGTTTGAGAGGAAAAGGGTAGGTGACGGTGGGCATTACCCAAATGTACACTCTTTTCTTTAGAACAAAATTCCAAATATGCACTCAATGATTAGCGTCAGAAATTTAAAAAAAATTAATGGAAGAAGGGATGATCAACCGACTTTTATTGAAAAGAATGCATAGGTTAATGGGTTTTATAACTAATGGAAGAAGGGATAATCAACCGACTTTTATTGAAAAGAATGCATAGGTTAATGGGTTTTATAACTAAAATTTGAATTTTTAAATTCAAGACTAGCAAAATTACAACAATGAGCGGTGAAAATTATTATTTTTTGACACGTTGTAAGGAGCACCTTCCACGTTGTACAAAGAGTGGCCACGAGATTGAATTTAAGTGGCCAGTTGAATTTTATGAGCGGAAATAAAAATCAAAAAGTTCGAAGCAGCATCATGCGCAGAAGAAGGCGCCACGTTGGAAAAAGGAATATCCCCCAACTTTGCAGGTAAAAGAAGTTTAGATTCGCTAAAAACGGGTAGTGGGAGGCGCACCGCCTGGCGTAGGGTCGGGGCCGGCCGTTGCGCCAGCTTGACCGGCGGCGGGTGGCCAGTCCTCGTTTACAAACGCTGATGTTTACTGATGGGTTACCGGCGGCCCACCTGCCCAATCGCTATCCGTTTTTTATTTTAGCGCAATTTGCTCGGTTGTCCTTTTTTTAAAACCCATCGCTCATTAAATTAACCGCTTTCCTTCTCTCTTTTTTTTGGGGGTGGGGGGGGGGGAAGCTCACGAGTTATATTAAAAAGGAAAAAAGATACATAAAAAAGGAAAAGAGATACATAAAGCTTTTTATCTTTTGCATCAACCACTATCTTGCCAACATATTATGTACAAATGGCATGAAGAGGAGTGGATATTATTCTTGTTGTTGGATATATACCATCGGCTCAACAAGCTTGCCACTATCGGTGGATATTTATTCTTAAAAAGATTGAAGATATTAAAATTTTATAGGGTTAGTTCATCTTAATCGTGCCACCATCGGTGGATATTTATTCTTAAAAAGATTGAAGACATTAAAATTTTATGGGGTTAGTTCATCTTAATCGTGCCACCATCGGTGGATATTTATTCTTAAAAAGATTGAAGATAATAAAATTTTATAGGGTTAGTTCATCTTAACTACTTTATTGATGTTGCTAACCCTTCCATAATAAACACAACTCGGATTGACGATAACCAAATGGATACTATACGCAATTCACACATCCTAAGGACAAAGGAATATTAAGAGATGGTAGTAGATGAGTGGTGAATTCTAAGCAGACGCATATCAACCACCTTTAGACACAACGACACCCCATGCGACCATGTCTAGGACAACCTTACCTCTAAAACTATTACAAAAAGGCCTCATTAGTTATGCATTGAAAGCTATCTAGGGCACTGGTTGTATTTAAATTTTAACATCCCATGCTACATCAAATCAGTGTCAAAAATAAACTTTTTTTCTAACCAGTGAAAAAAGGAAAAAGGATGACCTTCAAGCCCAACCGATTTTTATTGAAACTTCAAAAATTTGAATCTTTAAACTCAAGGCTAGGCAAAATTATAGTCGGTTTTTCTCAATTTGAACCATGAAAATCACATAAAAGGATGGATTTTTTTGACACTACATCAAATCTCTTATCTAGTCGCACATAACTTCTTAATATGATGATAGGTAAAAGATAGGTCAAAAGCCTCCCTAACAATATTACACAAAAAAAAAAATGACAGGTCTAAAGCCTCCCTAACTATATTACACAAAAAATTATCCTTATAAAATAAAGACAAGGTCAAAGTGTGCTATGATTCTGCAAGTTCTTGTTCTTGTCCATGTTTTTCTTATTTCCAGAGTTCTTACTTCACATTGTCATGCCTTTTGCACACTCTTATAATCACCATCGAAACTATAGTGACATTTTTATAAAACAATTATAAAAAAAAAAGGAGTGATTCAAAGAAAATTTTAAGGGCTCCATTCCATGATAAAGATTTTCTCACTTGACACTTTCAAATCTTCAACAACTATACTTGACACTTTCAACAACTATACACCTGACACTTTCAAATCGTCACAACAACTATACTTGACACTTTCACATCGTCAATAACTTTTTTTATCTTCAAGGTAGAGGAATCTAGACCATATCATGAGATCCATATAGTTTATAAAACTTTGATTAATAATATCTTTGTGCTTGATTTTCAAGAATGTGTCATTATAGGATGAAACATCAACTTGAACTTAATTGAGATGACAATTTACTTGTAATAACTAAAAGCAATGGTCACATGTGAAAATAGCTCGTGGACATTGGAAAGAGTGAGCATTGATTTTGAAGGGCTTCATATTGAACCAAATTGGAGTTCAAGTACACCTTTCCTCAACATTTGCAAGATGATATCATATCTCACATCATGATGTGGGTGAAGAGCCAATGTAAGCGCTTTCTACGTTCGTGGCCAAATTTCAATTTAAGTGATGGGACAAACCATCTCTCTCTCTCTCTCTCTCTCTCTCTCTCTCTCTCTCTCTCTCTCTCTCTCTCTAAAATAACATACAAGTTAAAGCACCTCCTTTTTCTTTGATTAATAAGAAAAACAAGAAAGTTAAACAAAAAGGTTACGACTGACTTGCCTAGTTCTCTAGCAAGTGACATTGTTACTAGTAACATATCTTTGTTGGATTGTGGCTATGTTGCTAGTAACACATGTGTGTTGGACCTTGGTGAGCTCGAATACCTTAGTATGAGAGAAATAGTTATGAACCCCATGTGGTTTGACATTTATTCCTACCCAAGTGTCGCACAAACCTCTTTATTTTATAGATTGCAAGGACATAAAATTTGTAGACATTAGAGGTTTAGATATTTACATACAATGACTAAATAAATTCTCTTGGACATGAATTTGTAGACATTAGAGGTTTAGATATTTACATACAATGACTAAATAAATTCTCTTGGACATGAATTTCAATAAAAAACTTTCAACTTTTAATAAATTATATATATAGCAATAAATATTTTCTCCTACTTTAGTCCGTTACATGTCATCCATGCCACCTCTCTCTCTCTCTCTCTCTCGCTCTCTCTCTCTCTCTCTCTCTCTCTCTCTCTCTCTCTCTCTCTGGATTGGATTACTAAATTACATCTTTTCATAGAAACAAAGGGTGGTGTCAACATTTACATAAAATGTTTTCTGCAAACCAATCCAAAAAGCTTCAATTTTGAAAATCTCAAAACCTTCATGTTGACAACTTTTTAAACATAATGTCACGTAGGTTGTAATGCCTATGATCGACGGCGACAGACCGGATGGCTAGACGGGGGCTTTAGCGTCAACGCCTAGGTCGGAGCGTCGAGGACGTGGCCATCCGGGGTTCAGTGGGAGAGAGGACGCCCATGCGGAGTCATGGGCGGCCAGGCTAGTGTGGACGGTAGGCCAAGCCACACACTATATAGCCTGGGGGATGAGGGGCAATCCTCATTCTTCCTCTATGGCTGGGTGGTCAGCCAGAGGCCGTCCCCTCTTGTGGTAGCACCCGTAGTGGTGCTACGGTGATCTAACATTGAGTTACCCACATAATACGCTACGTTTTGAGCATGGAGGTAGAGTCATTACCCTACTGCAGGGCGACCGTATTGTCCCCGCCATACCACTTATTTCCTCCATGGAGCTGTGCAGAGTGGTCCGCAGAGGTCAGATAGCAGAGGTATATGCTTGTTACCCTCTTTTAAATTTTGTTTCCGTAGATGAAACTGTAAATGATGTTTGCGTAGACAAACAAGGAAAACAAAATAGCCTTGGATGAGACCCACTATTTGAAAACCCTGTTTGGCATGCATGCGATTCAAACAAGAAAAAATCCAAGGTGAAAGACACATTAAAGAAAAAGTACATAGATACTTTAATGAATTTACCAGAGGAATTTCAGGATGTTTTTCCCGATGATTTGCCGGATGGCTTACCACCATCTAGAGAAGTAGACCATGGCATCGAAGTTATGCCAGGATCAAAACCTATAAGCAAACCTGCTTATAGATTAAGCCACTCCGAGGCACAGGAGGTGGAAAAACAATTGACGAAATATCTGAACAAAGGCTTCATTCGGCCTAGTTCAAGTCCGTGGGCATCACCTATTCTTCTGGTAAAGAAGAAAGATGGATCTATGCGAATGTGCATAGACTATAGGGCTCTTAATCAGATAACGATTAAGAACAAGTATCCGATGCCACGCATGGATGAGTTGTTTGATCAACTCTATGGATCGAGATACTTTACAAAAGTAGACCTGAGATCAGGGTATCATCAGGTTAGAATTAAAGCAGAAGATGTTGCGAAGACAGCATTTAGGACCTGTTTCGGGCATTTTGAGTTTTTGGTTATGCCTTTTGGGCTAACCAATGCTCCAGCGACGTTTATGACGCTGATGGACAGCATTTTACGTCCATATCTGGGAAAATTCGTAGTAGTTTTCCTAGATGATATTCTTGTGTACAGTAAGACACAGAAAGAACACATAGAGAATTTGCGTCTAGTGTTTGAGTTGTTGCGAGAGCACAAACTATTTGCAAAGAAGAGCAAATGTGAATTTTTTGAAACAAAAATTCACTACCTTGGTCATATTATATCCGCCGATGGTACGCGGATGGAGCCAGAAAAAGTAGAGGCTATTTTTAAATGGCCAGTGCCGAAGAATCTCGAGGAACTGCAGATTTTTCTTGGCATGTTGGGGTTCTCCCGATAGTATATGAAGGACTACGCGAAGATCGCAGTCCCGTTGACTGACCAGTTACGGTCAAAAACTAAAAACATTAGTTGGGGAGAAGCCCAACAGAGAAGAGCTTTGATAAGCTCAAGGTGACCGTATAGCAGCTGTACCTGTTTTGACTATTGTCGATCCAAATGAGCCGTTTGTCTTGGAAACAGACACTAGTAATGAGGCCATTGGGGCCGTACTTATGCAAAGGAGACGCCCAATTGCATTTGAGAGTAAAAAGTTAGATAGTGCGCAGCGTAACTACTCGGCTTACGAGCAAGAGTTACTAGCAATAGTTCATGCACTGAAAAAATTTATATGGTGCTTCTTTTGAGGTCCGGACGGACCATGAAAGTTTGAAATGGCTTTCAAGTCAAAGTGAACTGAAGGGTAGAAAATCTCGGTGGGCAGAGATTCTACAGGAGTTTGACCTTCAGATACGTTACCAGAAAGGTAAGTATAACGTGGTGGCAGATGCACTTAGTCGCATGCCACAGATTAATGAACTTAGTTTGACAGTCTTCAAGAATGATTTCTTGGAGTCACTACGTGGTTTATGTGAGCACGATCCATCTTTTCAGAGGTCTGGCGTGCTGTACGCGTACGCACTTCTTCACAGACGCGACCACATCCCTCGTTGGCACGGATTGCTAGTCCGGAGAGACTGGCCGAAGGTGCAACGGGAAGGGAAGCAAGAGTTAGTCCGGAGAGACTAGCCGTGTCTTCTGGGAATAGTTTGGAGCCGGAGAGCTCTAACGTAGGCCATTCATCACCTTTGACTGCCACGCTTCAAAGGGGGGTGATAAACTTCGTCGGGGGGAGAAATATGCTAATTACTCCATTGACGACGGGTACTTACTCTACAAGGGTAGAGTATGTGTACCAACTATTGGTGACTTTCGGGCCCAAATTCTTAAAGAAAGTCATGATAGTCTAAGTGCAGGTCATCCCAGGATTCAGAAGACCTATGCACTAGTAAAAAGACAGTTTTATTGGCCTAGTTTGTTTAAGGACGTCCAGACTTATGTGCTGAAATGCAATAAGTGCCAGGTCAATAAACACGAACGTCTTAAGGTTGGAGGACTACTCCATCCACTGGAGATTCCTCAAGGGAAATGGGAAAGCATTTCCATGGATTTCATTACCGGTTTACCCAAGACGAGTCGAGGGAATGACTCCGTGTGGGTGGTAGTGGACAGGTTAACTAAAATGGCAAAGTTTATCGCCACAAAGAAAACTGTTAAAACGCCAGAGCTGGCAAAACTCTTTATTGAACATCTCTACAAGCTATATGGCCTGCCCGCAGATATAGTGTCGGATAGAGATAGAAAGTTCAACAGTCATTTTTCGGGGGAAGTCTTCAAAAAGTTGGATACTGCTCTGAGTATGAGTACTGCGGATCATCCGGAGTCTGATGGTCAAACTGAAAGGGTTAACCAAATTCTAGAGGATATGTTGCGTTCTTATGTTAGTAAGAAGCAATCTAATTGGGAAGAGTACTTGCCCTTATTGGAGTTTGCCTATAACAACTCCAAACACTCAGCGACGACTGGATTTACACCATTCATGTTAATGTATGGATTCCAGCCGAGATCTCCGATGGCTATAGGCCTAGAAAAGGAGAAGATTCAATCTGTCAAGGATTTCCTTGAAGATATGAATGATATGCTCAGAGCCGCACGTGAGAGCATTCGTAGCGCTCAGGATCGCGCTAAAACTTATGCTTATAAAGGACGTAGAAAGGTGACCTTTGCAAAAGCTGACTTTGTATTCCTCAAGGTTCCTGGGCAGTCAGAAACCATGAAAACGGGAAAGTGTGATAAACTTTCTCTGAGATATTGTGGTCCTTTTAAAATCCTTAAGAAGATTGGGGACGTAGCATATAAACTTGAGTTACCGGAGAGTTCTCAAGTCCATCCTGTCTTCCATGTCAGTAAACACAGTATCTCCAGAGATTTTGGTGGACTTGATAGAGCCACCAAAGATACCACATGAACCTGAAAAGATTCTAGAGTATCATGACAGACAAACCCGACATAAAGTGTACCAGGAGGTACTGGTTAAATGGACAGACAGTGATGAGGAGGCAGCTACTTGGGAACACCGTAGTGCAATTTCCAAGAGGTTTCCCCAGTTTGTTTTCGAGGATGAAAACTCTTCTTAAGGGGGGAGTAATGTCACGTAGGCTGTAACGCCTGTACCGACGGCAGACTGGATGGCCAGACAGGGGCTTTAGCGTCAACGCCTCGGTCGGAGCGCCGAGGACATGGCCATCCGGGGCTCAGTGGGAGAGGTCGCCCATGCGGAGTCATGGGCGGCCAGGCTAGTGTGGACGGCAGGCCACACACTATATAGCCTGGGGGATGAGGGGCAATCCTCATTCTTCCTCTGTGGCTGGGTGGTGAGCCAGAGGCCAGAGGCCAGAGGCCGTCCCCTCCTGTGGTAGCACCCGTAGTGGTGCTACGGTGATCTAACACATAATATCCCCATTTTTAAATTTTGTAACTTAAAAATATGTTTTTTATACATCATTTTTTGATAGTAAATTCTCAACATATAGCCTTTACTTATGTTAAAACTTAAGAAGCTAAATGAGAAATTAAAGATACAAAGCTTACATTTATGAGTGTAAGGAGACAAAATTGATAGCTTAAAGGGATTAAGATCCAACTAAAAACAATTGAAGGTGGTAAACCAATCTCAAACACGGAATTTAAGTTTGTATAGCATAAAATCTCTTTACGAAAGCACGGTTACCTTTAATAATGTACATTTACTCACCTTCTATAATGTACATAACCTTGTATAAATCCTATTATTGATCAAACAGTCTTATAAAAAAAACACTTCATCATAGGATGTGGGAAAAAATATATAAATGGATGAATGAAGATTGAATACTGTGTAGTATGTCTGGTTTTGAAATCATCAGATGTATATGGGTAACTTTTGAGAGATGAAAGGATGGTCGTGATGTGATAGCCCTTACATAATATTATATATATTTTCCAAAAAAAAGCACTTCATCATAGTGAGTTCTCTTATATAAATTTTAGGTTTTGAAAAAAATGAAAATCTAAAGCTTTCAGGTAAACCCCAAAAATATGCAAGTACATTGTAAGGCAATGGTTTTCTTTGAACACTTGCTATCCTCGATTACTAGAAACTTATAAACATATAATCAATGTTGAGCTCAGTGCTCATATAACCCGATTTGTAGTTTAATTTTCCCAACTGAAATTTAGAAATCTTGGTTGGAATTCGAAATTTTAAAAGTTGAAATTTACACATTTTAGTTATAAATCCTGGCATGTGTACTATTTTTAATGATTTTCAAGTCCAAATCCCAATTGAGCCTAAGCATTGCCTTTATTTTTTAGGGTTGAAAAAAAACATTTTTTTGAGCTTATCACAAAAAATAAGTACAAAAATACAATCAACGTTGAGCTTATCACAAAAAAATAAGTGGCAAACCAGCTTATGACAAAAAAATAAGTGCAAAAATACAAGCAAACCAGCAGTTAATTGATTTGGATCATGAACAGTTAATTGATTTGCATGAAACTTTGACATTTTGATATAAGTTAAGCTTCTTGAAAAAGCTTTTTTTTTGGGGTAAATTTTCTTTTCTTTTTTTTAAGGGAAAAAAAAATCACGAGGAGAACTAGGAAAACCTCAATGTTTGCATTCAAAAACCTGTACACCAAAATACAGAAGAACTCTCTTCCGAATCGAAACGCGGAAGAAGGTTCCACGGACACGCCGGGGCTGAACAGAGCGTAGACCTGCACTCTTTTTTTAATGCATAAAGAGAGTTGTATTGACACTCCAAAGACCTGCACTCTTGATTGAGCAGGCACCTCTCTCATTTGAATTGGGCGCTCAGGCTTGTGCCTGGGCGCCATTGGAGATACACACCTCTCCGACAGCCCAGCCGTAGTTCTGTGAAGCTCATTTGCTTGCTGATTTTTCACTCATCTCCATTTACGTGAACCTCCCCAATTCACCCCACAACCTTTCTGTTCCTTAAAAATGCTGCAGAGTCCACGCTCACCTCGCAGCCTTTTCTCAATCGGATCTTCCCGGCTCCTAACGCCTCCATGAAGGGCACTTGCCTATCTTTAGACCAACCATCTGCACGTTTCACTGTGACCCAATTACTAGCATCTGGGACGCTTACATGCCTTGGCGTTGCTGCTGTCGTTGTGGGCGAAGGACAAGGCGATCCAGTGGCCATTGATTGCTGCTTAGAAGCCATGCGTGGTAAAGAGAGAATGGGCATAGAGCCCATAGAGTCATCTTCCCAATCGCTGTCACTGTGAAGGAAGTCAAGAGTGCTTCTGGGAGATGGTTGATCGCATTTGTCATCATCCACTGTTTCCAATCTGCAAACGAAAGGATGCTGGAGAAGCTCGGCAGCTGTCCATCTAGCCTTTGGATCCCTGTGCAGGCATTGATGCAAGAAATCCCTAGCCTCTGCAGAGATAGACTCTGGCAATGGTGGATTTTCCTGTGAGCACCCAACCTTGAATAGAAGAGCTGCCAGATTGGTGATGTTTCCCCATGGTGGCCTGCCTTGAAGCATCTCCACCACAGTGCATCCCAGGGACCAGATGTCTGAAGGGGGTCCTTGCTCCGCAGCTTGGACAACCTCAGGAGCCATCCAGAGAGGGGTACCCCTAAAAGGTCCGCCCACAGCTTGCGAGGGTGCGTCCGCTCTTTGAGCAGCCCCAAAATCAGCAATCTTCACACCGGACGATCCAGTCAAGATGTTCTGGCCCTTGATGTCGCAGTGGACGATCCCATTCTGGTGAAGGAAATTCAAGCCCTCTAGAATTGCGCGGGTGTAGTGCTGGACGCGGCGTTCATCCAGTTTGCCGCCCGATTTCTTGAGGAGGTCGGCGAGACTGCCGCCGTCCATATACTCCAGGAAGAGGTTGCGGGCAACGGGGGAACCGTTTTCTGTGGAGTAATCGGCCCCGAAGCAGCGGAGGATGGTAGGAGAGCGGAGGCCCTGGAGGATGGTGAGTTCATTCTCTAAGGCCAAGAGCTCTGCAGAAGAGGAGGAAGAAGGGGCAGGGGAAGAGCAAGGGGTGGACTTGACTGCAAAGAGGGCGCCGTCGTCGAGGTTAACGGCGAGGGAGACGTGACCGAAAGAGCCAGAGCCTAAAGGGGAGCTTCGAAGCCAGTGTCGAATGGAGGGCTCCGAAGAGGTGGAGCGGGGCAGAGACATGGTGGGAGGAACATGGAGAATTCTGCTGCGAGCGGTTTATTTATGCGCGGTTGGCAACCTTTCGGAGTCTTTCACTGGCGTCCACGTGGAGTGGGAGGTCCAGGGCAGGGCCGGCTATTTACCAGAATCTGCGAGCAATGAGGCGTCGACACGTTGAATTGCGGATGCTTTTGTGGAAGGCCGGGCAAGCCGGCACAATGGCCATTCGCCGGTACGCGAAATCGGACAATGGTCGCCGCTTTTGTTACCCAATCGCGTTGATTTTCTCAATTTGATTCGGTTGTGAGAGTTGTGACTCGCCGCCCGACGGTGCCCTCCAAACCTTCTAGAGAAGGTATCTTAGAAAATAGAAAATAGGGTTCCAAAAGGGCCACATAAGTCCACTATTTTAAAAATTCCTCTAAATTTAACCTATAAACATATATTTTTTGAAGGTCAACCTAGCTTACAGCCTTCCAATTCAAAGTTAGGGTAGGCCTTCAGATTGAAAGCCCTATTGCCAATACTGGGATAGGTAGTGAGTTTTCCGTCTTTGAAGTTTACCCTCCTCTCTCACAACTCACAAAACAAAAGAATGCACACCAATGACCATTCATGAGTCATGACTCATAAGATGAACTTGTTGAAAGGAGTCAAGACCATACCTTCAAATTTCTTAGTAACATGTGAGAAATGTGATACAATGCTAGAAAAAATACCCATACATTAAATCAATTCATATTGGAAAAATTGGGGCCTATTTCCATGCATGTACTAATTGTGTCCCAAGACAAAATGCTAGGTAGCTAGGAATTGAAGTAGCAACTTGGCAACCATGACCTTTAGCCTATATACATGCCTTTTCAGCCCTAAAATCAAATCAAACAGCCGGTCTACATTACTTTAACCTCCTCCAAGATGTAATAATGTAGAGTCTAGGTCATATTTAGCTTATATAAGCCTATATAATGTAGAGTCTAACTCATATTTAATGCCTTTTTAGCCTTAAAATAAAATCATATAGACGTTACATTATTTTACCTTACTTCCAAGATGCCCATAGGAACACAAATTCAAAAAACTTGGGTTTTAAAATCCCAACCAACTAGTTACTCCCCATATTCCAACTAGTTGGAATATGTGGAGTAACACATACATGCATGGAAACATGCCCTTGGTTGAGAAATTGAGAATTTGGATATTCTAGTTATAAGGCATGTTGATGTAAGACATTAATAATTTGGTTGGATTGAATGTTTCTACTAGTAATGAGTAGGGTATACATGCTCATTACATGACAACTAAGCTCATTCAAGAAGACATTACAACCATGCTCGTATATGACAGCTAAGCTCATTCAAGAAGAAATTACAATCATAGTAAGGAACACAAGCTAATCACACTGGGAGGTTTTTAATACTACTTTTTAAATACATAAAAATAGAGTAGAATGATGTGAAACAATCTTGTTGCCATAAAAAATCATCTTCCCAAGGCAAAGGTGACACCTTTAAAAACATGACTTTGAGAGGTCAATAACTTTTCATAAAATCTAAGAGCATCTCACATGATCCATATGGTACTTGAATCCTAGCAATCTTTGTTATTGACAACACCTTTCTCCACGTACCAAACTTAAGTCATGGATGTAAAAACTTAGCATTGGACCTTTACTCTCATCTTGATGTAAGATATGATTTCATCTTGCAAAAGGTGAGCAAATGTGTTCAATAACATCCTTCATTTAAAACTAAGCACTAAATGCACACATGAATCTACCCTCTCTAGCTCCCTATTTTTGTATGTTGCAATATTAATCTTGACAAAATTAATAACGATGAGAGTGTCATCTAAATTAAATCAAATTTTAATGCTTCATCACATGTAATAACACAACTATAAAAGAAAGTTCAATAACAAAGTAATAAAAAACTGAGTGTGGGCCTTTACTCTCATCTTGATACAAGATATGATGTCATCTTGCAAAAGGTGAGCAAACATGTTCAATAACATCCTTCATTTAAAACTGAGCACTAAATGCACACATGCGTCTACTCTCTCTAGCTCCCTATTTTTGCATGTTACAATATTAATCTTTACAAAATTAATAACGATGAGAGTGTCATATAAATAAAATCAAGTTAAATTTTGCATCATGTAACAACACAACTATAAAAGAAAGTTCAATAACAAAGTAATAAAAAATATTTGATATTCTTCTATTTTTTGAGAAATTGGTGTTAGCCTTAGAGGTTTCACACGTGAGTGTTTTCAATGGGTTACTCTTCATGTTCCAAGCCCACCTATTTACTCCCCTCACTTTCCAATGTTCATTAACTGAATGCCCTTTGCATGTTTTCTTCCCATTCTATTTAACCTTTTTGATTAAGGTGAAGGAGTTATGAGGTAATATTTAAGGCCATTCCAAGGAAGCCAAGTTCAACCGATTACCCTTCCACATATTCATTCACTTCCGTTATGAATTGTTCCATGGCCAAGTACCACATTTATTCAAGTGGAAATTTGCAAGAAAGGGATCTAGGCAAAGCTATGATACCAATGCAATAAAGGGGGGATCTAGGCAAAGCTCTAATACCAATGCAACAAAGAGATCTAGTGACAGAATATAGCTTATTGGTTGGAGTCCTCATGACTAGACTCAATGGCTGGAGTTCACACATGTTTCTCCTCAATACCTAGAGTAGCCAAATGGGTTCCTCATGAAGGAAGCCATGAAAGCTTGGGCCATAAGCTCCAAGAAAGGTACAATGTATAATGTGTCAAAAGGTCATAAACGGTAATCAAGTACTAAATACACAAGACATGTGCCTTTTATATCCCAAGTTCCATTTTCCCACATGTGTAAATTATATCCCTAAGCCAAACCCCACATGGTGCTTCCTCGAAGGTATCACCTCTACGAGCAGATAAAAATCACCTTCAAGGTGGATAAAAATTGCATATGTGGTGAAAAATTTGTAGCCATAGGAAGATCTTGGGCCTAAGGCTAGTCTATATATATATATATCCCTAAGCCCCATGTGCCTAGGCCCATGCCCCATGTGCATGTGCATCCCAAAATTACTTCATTACAATGTTAAACCCCATATAAATACCTATAACTATATACTTCACCTTTATCTCGATACATCCCTGGTTTTGAAGAAACAAGAATGTTATCCCTTAGTTGAGTGGCCCAAGGAACCTGCTGAACATTAAAACATCTCTAAAATCTATAATATCAGAGCTTGTATTCTTATAGTGAAGTTGGTAGCATTTACAAATAATTCATTAACTAGGCATTTGATGGGAAATCTAGGAGTAAGAGCTTTTTGTGTTCTATCATGAAGACCAACCACCTAGGTGAACCAAGTACAAACAAAAGGAGAAAGTCTTGTCAGATGGATCAATTCACTATGAGTTGATTTCCCATCACTATGAGTTAAATTGTACTCATGGGTAAGCTCCCTCGAGAAAGAGTGAAATCCATATTAATAAAATAAGGACCAAATCTAATATCTTTCATACAATCGAGAATAAAGCTCCATTTTACCTTGTCAGCTCTATTTCACCTTGTCATAGGCCCATGGTTACCCCTCCCACAAGAAAATGATGGTTCTAAATTATGTCTTTCTTTATGAAATTATTTTTCTCAGGTCTACTAAAGGGACCCATCATAGGGTAAATTATAATGGCTAGGGTGTTGGCACATAAACCAACACCAAAATTACGGATTGGACATTAAACCATTCACACTATGAGAAATAATAATTATGAGAGAGAACCATTGGAAATGATCATATCTTGTTGCTTCCATCTAGGCATAGAGATCTCTTCCTTCACCCCATCGACAGGTGTCACAATGGAGTGAGGACATGATGGATGAGCTAGCACACTCACATAGGGAAGCTGCATTTGTGGGATCCTTGAAGGTAAGAGCCAACGACACATGCTTTAGGCAAGGCTAAGGTAAGCTCTTGACTTGAAAATATTTGGCACCACTACATGCGGGGACTAGATTAGGGCTTAGCTCCATCCATCCATTCATTCTAAGCTATTAGTGTCCCAATCTTGATTAAGAGGTTAGAATTCAAAAAACATATGGTTTTAGAGTCATTGGATGTGTTTAGTTACTGTGTTTGATATTGATTTGAAGTTTATTTACATTAGGGAAATTCTAGTTTCATCTATTGAAAGGGAAAAACATTGATTTCATTAGTGATTTACATGAAATTGGAGCACAAGCATCTTAGATTTCATCGCATTGATCCAAAGAATCATTTAGCAATTATGATTAAGAGTGGAATTCACTCTTAAAACATTAACATTAAGCTCTATTAGGGCGGATTAGAGTGGAATAGTTACTTGGGTTCATCCATTTCATTATTTTTCATATTTTATTCATGCATTGTTTCAATTGGTAGCTTAGAAGCATGCAAATCCATTAAAAAACAATCAAAATGCACTTAATTGCATGCATGACAACTAGATTTTGGACTATTAATCACCTCCCATCAAGTCCAAAAAATCTCAAAAACATAAAAAATCGAGCCAAATAGATCTCAAGTTGGGGACATGAGCCCATAACTCCGCGTAAAAGACACGAGTACATAGTCTTGTGCAAAAAAATTGTGAGCGTGGACACGTGGGATTGTAAACACAATCTTGGACACATGAACCATGAGTATGAACATATAAGACATGAGCTTCTACACATGAGCCATGAGTCTGTACACATGAGCCTACAGACGTGAGGATGGAGACGTGAAGCTAGATGTAGGTATACCTACCTAACATTGTAAAGACCAGTTATTATTACCTTGTATGGACATACCTACTCATGTTCTTTGAGGATTTTCCCCTCATAAGATCTATACTAGAGCTATAATTTTAAGGAAAATTCTTGTTCTTTATAATTATTGGGGAATTAAAGTATAACTATGTGTACACCAACCTTGTAGGCCCAATTTCTAGATGTACGTTTCCTGGATAGGCTACGTGAGCCTAGTTTATGTTAGAATCACACATTAGGTGTGAACCACCTCTTATTAAGAGATTAAAGATAAGGGCACCCTGGTGCCTATAAAATCAAGGTCTTGGGTTGTATTTCATTCTTGCCAAAGTAATGAGTATCACTTGAGTTCTGCTTCCTTATGTCTATTGCACCTCTCTCTCTCTCTCTCTGCTCTCCTTTCCACTCTCAGTCACTCCCTCCTGGACCTAGCTGCCATGTTTCCAACATGGTATCGCCATCCTTCACATTATCCCCTTATGTGCTTAGGGTTTTTATGTTTTTATCCTTCCATGAGAATCTAGGTGTTTTTCTCTTCATAAGCCACCCCCTTCATATAATGTGTTTCTTTCTCCCTTTACATGCTACATTTTTAGGACCTATTACCCACCATATGTTGTCCTTCATACTTACATTTTAGGTTCTCTCTACTTGCTATGTAGCACCCCTTTCTATGCATTTTCTTGGTTGGTTGCTGTGACTAGCCTTCATGAGCTTCGTTTATCTCCTCTTTTAGAATCTCACACAACCATCTTCCATGCCTTTTTAGAACTGATGCTCATACATAGCCCATAAACCACCTTATGTGCTATGTTTTCTCACCCATATAGCTTCCTCTTCTTAGCCACCTATCAGCCCATGTAGCCCACAATCAACCATCTTCTCATGCTTATGCAGCCCGCCTTATATCCACCTCTTGTTAGCCACATATGGTGCATTTTTTTCATATGTTGTAACCAGTTATAATCAACATTATTTCCTCATATAATAGCTCTTTGATCTACGTTTTCTTCCCATGAAGTATCCCATACTATAACCAACATACAACCAACATTTTTCTCAAAGTAATCATCAACAAGGGGCCTCTACACTAATCTATAGCATGAAGGCATACAAAGGTAACATGTGTGTTTTCATTAGTAATTTTTTCATCTACTTCATCAACATCATGTGCATTAACTGTCAGATGACTCTGTTAAGATGTTTGATGGATCAATCTTTCTTTTAAAGTATTTTTCTTCCTTGAAAGAGGAGGCATGGGCACAGGATGCACCAACACGTGCTTCAACTTATGATGCTAAGACCACCACAAGGTCAAATCCTATGCTTCTTCCATGGAGCTATTGGATCTTTCAGCATTAATGCCTATCTCAAGGCATATGAATCGACACTCACTTCTTCACCGTACACATCCACTTTTGGGTACTCTGCCCTGGCCATGAGCCTAAAAGGCTAAGAATCTAGTTTCGCAAAGGATCTTCACAACATCAAGGGGGGATTCTTCCTCAACTTCTAGATCTTATCTATTTATGAGTCAAGGGTTCTTTTCTTGGGTTGTCCCCCAAAATTTAAAAATTTTGGATGTTTTCTAGAGGACATGTAATGGCTTGATGCTATAAAAGGCAAATATGTATTCTTATCCCAATTAGGAGTCAAGAGGGGTGACTAAGAAATAATCTTAGCTTTGATCATAAGTTGATTGAGGGAGTAGCATGACATGGGAGGAGGTACACATGGCTAGGTTGCCTCTCTGTGCAGCAGTGATGTGATAGAGTTAGAGGTTGGTTGCTTCTTTTACAGGCTCACCACCTTCACTCCGAGGAGGGGGGTGTTGGAATAAGTAGAGTCTGAGTGGTGTGTGAAAGTTTATTAAGTCTTGGTTTGAACATATTAGGTGTGAACCATATCTTATTAAGAGATTAAAGATAAGGGCACCCTAGTGCCTACAAAAGCAAGGTCTTGGGTTATATTTCATCTTTTAATAAGAGATGTGAACCACCTCTTATTAAGATATTAAAAATAAGGGCACCCTTGTGCCTATAAAAGCAAGGTCTTGGGTTATATTTTATTCTTATAAAGTAACAAGTATCACTTGAGTTCTTACAATGTTACTTCCTTATGTCTATTGAATCTCTCTCTCTCTCTCTTTCTCTCTTCCATATCCATGTCTATGCTTCCACATATCATGTCTTGACCTCTCCTTCCACTCTAACTCACTCCCTCCCTAGACCTCTTCACCTCTTCGTCCCCTCTAACTCACTCCGACAAGGAAATTACAGCTAAAGCAAGACCTGCATACTGTGGAAAAGAAAAGCATGTCTATCAATGAGTATGCTTTAAAGATCAAAGGCATTGTTGAATTCCTTGGGTCCATTAATGTATCGATGGAAGATGATGATTTGGTGAGTGTCTGTTTGAATGGGCTTGGCAAAGAGTACAAGCCATTCAAGACCTCCAATGCAGTGAGGGAGAATATTCCCAACTTTTAGGACTTGGTGTTCATGCTGATAATAGAGGAAAAGTCACTAGGTGAGGGGTCGGGCGGGCCAAGGTGGTGGCCAACAAGGAAATCAGAATTCTGGCAACAATCCAATGATTCACAACAGCAATCATACACAGGTGGAAGAGGCCAATCTAGAGGTAGGGGGAGCCAAAGAGGCCGAGGTGGTTGGCAAAGAAATCAAAATGCAAATAGCATAGAGTGCTATTATTGTGGCAAACCAGGGCACATGGCAAAAGGACTTCTATAAAAAGTAGAATGACATTAAAAGTGGGAAGTTGCAGCAAGGCAACTATGTATCATCTAGTAAACAGGGAGGTGATGACAAAAGTGAGCAGCTGTTTGTGATGCAACACATGCTAAGTTTCATAACAAGAGATGTGTCAGGATCTCAAGATACATGGTATGTGGATTCTGGTGTCTCTAACCACATGACCAGTCATGATGAGTGGTTTAGAGACATGCAAAAAATGGAAAAACCAGGCTATGTAAAAACAGGTAATGATACTACGCATCCCATTGCGTATGTTGGTAAAGTGCCATTGTCTATGCAGGATGGCAAAATAAAGTACTTGGCAGATGTACTTCACGTTCCAAATATTACAAAGAACCTGGTTTCTGTTGGATAGATGGTTGAGCAAGGTCTACAAGTGAGGTTTAATCCTCAAGGATATTTTGTGGAAGACTTCAAAAATCAATGTCGCTTGGTTGCAAAAGGTGATAAAGCCCAAAGGACGTACACATGAATTATAATGAAGTACATTATACCTTTACCTTGATGTCCCATACCATCAAGAGGTACAACTCCAATCCAATAGCATGTAGCTATAGTGTGAAATGGTAGGTGAGTAGCTATGATCCTCTATACAAGAGAACATAACATAACCTAGCCTCAAGATAACATTAAGAGACCATAGCCTAAGCCTCCCTTGAGTGTGCCCTATGCCCCTATTATATAGGAGGGCCCTTAAGTGACTCTTGACTCTCCATCTCCCATGTGTGACCCTTGGATGCCTGACCCTAACCTTAACCCTTAAGGTTAGTCCTAACACATGCTCCACTAGAACTTGTTCCCATGCTCACAAGCCTAATGTGGGTTAGCCTCCTAGTATATGCACACATAATGTGCATATAACATACTTCCCCTCTCTCAAAACATTGCACTCTTGCAGTGAAAAGAAGGAGAACTACGCAGAACAATCTCAACCGACTCCCAAGTCGAAACCTCTATTTCCCTATCTTTCCACCTAATTTTAACCTCCTCAGGGATTAGTTAACTAGAAAGTTTCCTTTCCCTGAATTCAAGTACCTTATCAGGTTCATGTGGAACATAGGATAATTCTTTGACTTCAACAAGTTCTTGAGGAGTAACTGTGTTATCCTCACCACCCAGTTTCCCTTTCAATCTATCGATATGAAAGACTAGATGAACTCTAACAATTGGAGGTAGTTTTAGTTCATACGCAACCGTGCACCGATCCGATGTATAACTCGAAATGGACCACAATATCTTTTAAATAAACCAACGCTCCTGGTTCAAAAGACCGAGATGAGCGTCCTCTATCAGCATAAAATCATGCCCTATCTTGAGCACTCCTGATAGAATCCCGAGCTTCGATCAGCATTTCTTGCATATCACGCAAGAAATCCCTCCATGCATCAAGCTCAATGTCCGTAAGACCGACATCAATAGGTACCCTGGGTTGATACCCATACATAAGCATGAACGGACTAAAACCAATAGTCGTATGTTTAAAACTGTTATAGGCAAATTCCATCATTGGAAGATATTTTTCCCAATTTGATGCTTTTCCAGAGACATATGTACGAAGCATATCCTCTACAATCTGATTCATACGCTCTGTTTGCCCATCAGACTACGGATGATCAAAGGAATTCATACTTAGTTTCCTCGTTTTTGTAAACCATTCGGAATAAAGTAGGAAAACATGGCATTATAAGAGTAGGAACCAGATATTCATCGGTGGCCCGATGTACTCCACATCTGCTCATGGAATTATTGGCATCCCGAGTTACCCATATCAACAATAGAGAGTCATCAACGTCTTGATGAGTCACATATGTTCATCCGTAAACCATCAGGTTGACTGTATAAATCACCTAAAGGATGGAACTAGAGAAAGAAATGCCAACAAAGGAAGAATCTAAATTTCCTTATCCGAACACAACAAGATAAACTCGTTGAACTTTAAAGAAAGAGATTTCAACAAGTGAAAATGCGGAAGAGATTACACTCATCAATACATGCAGGCTATAGATAAAAGAAGTTTATCTAGAGAATGCCCACACAATAACTTTAAATGAATTCAGAAAATGAGATTGTCTTTGAATGTTTAGGTCAACATGCTAAGTGATGTAAGCAAAGCAACAAATCCTGAGCCTAAATTATCCCATAAGATAATATATATGAGGGATCGCTAGCATCCCATACCACCATGATACCACCCATACATACCTTATTAATTTGAAACTCCCTAGTATGCCGTCTAGGAAATATGAATAAAATCCTATATAAAAGGAATAAGATGGCCTTATCCTAGACTTTCACATACTAAAATCTGTCTCTATATTCCTGAGACCACATCAAGGAATAACTCTTTCCGAGTACATCATTAGAAAAGAATTTTGAATTATTGGTGCCTTTCTAATGATAACTACCCAATAAACAATAAAGTTAGGGTAGAAAAATAACTCACCTAGATACATAAGCAACTAGGTATCCGAGTTGGAATATGTACAAGAGTACAAGGAACATAGTCCAAAATTACGTGCAAAAAACAAAGGCAAATGCTACCTTCAAAGCACATGATATTATCCAAAAGATCAAAAGATCCTTATAAAACCATGGATAAAAGCATAAAAGCTCCTCAAATCCATAAAAACCATAGTTGATCATAAAAATCAATGCATGCCATCTAATGGACATTAATCATGCCAAAAGAAGCATTAAAATTAGTGGCCAACTCATCAATCCGGAGTATATGAATGTGGTGTCGTTCAAGCAAAACTCCAAAGTAAGCAAGTGAAACACATGTATGTAGCACTCATTAAAAAACCCCTAGACAGAAGTGATCTAGGCAGTACATGAGTCCAAATAAAACTTGGAAAACATCCAATAAATTCCACCAAAACATACAGATCAATCAACCCATGATAGAATTTGCCTTAGGCTTAGAAAATTAAGCATAGACCACACTTGAAAAAGTGTAAAATAAATTATCATGGAAAAGTGTCAAAGGTGAGATACACTTTAAATACAGATTATAGCCATCATTGAAAAACTTAAGGAACATGTCCAAAAAGAATAGCTAAACAATGGTAAAAAATCATGAAAACATCGTTTAGAATTAATCCAAATAAAAATATCTACTAATAATATGAGGTATAATCGTATTAATAATATGCGAATAACCCGCATCTATCTAATGTTAGCAAGAGAAAACGTACTTCAACATTAAATAACCCTCGAAAATATTAAATTCTCGAGAAAAAAAATTATCATGATTTTTTCCTAATTTTATAGGGCCTTAAAATACGATAATTTTTAAATCCACCAAACCTATCTTATGGCATTCCAAACCTATATTTTTCTAGAAAATTTTTAGCAAGTTAGTTTGCCAAAATACCATTGATATTTTAAAAAATACCAATTTTTAGGATTTTTAAAAATAATTTCTAGAAAAATTCCTAATTTTTCCTGAGAATCCTATCGTTCACGAAATTTCCAATTCCACCCGACAATTCTCAAATTCAATGAAATTTTATAATTTTAATGGATTTTCTAAATTTTTGGGTCAAAAAATATATTTTTAAAGGAATTTGAATGGTCACAGGTGCTTGAATGTACACACCACATGCCAATCACCAACCCCACATTTTCTAGAAATTTAAAATAACCTTTGTCTAATTTTCACTAATTTTTAGGAATTTTTAAAAAATTTTAATTTACCCCGAACGCATTAGAATACGAATGGTCAAAAAATTTCAGAATTCCAATGGTTTTCTCGGAATACGGAAAGCCAACAGTTTTGGGAAAATGAAAAGACAAAAAAAATCAAAACGTGAAAGGTCAGAAGTTTTCGAAATCCGAAAGGTCAAAAGATTTTCCAGAATTCAGAAAGCCAAAAGGTTTCCCAGGAATGCAAAAAGCCAAGAGATTTCAAGAAAATAATTTCAAAAAAATCCAGAGAATATTTTTCTCAAATCCCATATTTTCTCATAATTTTCAGGCTTTTTTGAAAAAGTTTCAAAAACTTTTTTGTAAATTTAAAAAAACTTTTTTAAATTTAAAAAAAGTTTAAATAAAACTCAATTAAGCTTTGTATAAAAGCTTATAAAAAAAATTTCTAAGGGGAGGGGGGGGGCATTTTTTCGCCTGATGGCTGCTGCGTAGCCCCTCCCCCCCGGCCCCCCGCGCAGTGTGCGCGATTTACAGAGGGGGAGAGAAGAGGATCTCTCTCTCCGCTCTCCTCTCTCCTTCTCCAATAAACTCCTCTCTCTCCACCCCATCTCTTCTCTGTTAATAAGAGGATTAATACTTGATTAATCTTTTGATTAAAGAATTTAATTAAACCAAGCTTAATCATAATTAAAAAATTAATTATGATTAGTGTTTAATAAAATTGTGCCTTAAGAGGCGCTCTCACGGGCGAGCGGGAGGAAAATAGAAGAGAAATTCAAATTTGAGAGACGAAGAGGATCCCACACACACGGGAGAGCATTTCATGCATCAACATGCTGCCCCTACTACATTTCACAAGAAAATTGGCAGAAAATGGATAGATTATCTATGAAAAACCCACAAAAATGTATAAAAAATACATTTTAACCATAAAAATGCTCTAAAAATTTCTAAAAAATTAGAAAAATTTCCTAAAAATTATAGAAAATCAAGGAATCCATTCTACCAAAAATATATGATACCCCTCTTCACTAGGGAATGTAAAGGGGTGGAAGATGTAAAGGAAGGGGATCATGTGATACCCTTCTTCATTAAGCCTTGTATGGCTTGAAGAAGGCACCTAGAGCATGGTCAAACAAGATCGGGGAGTATCTTGTTACCATTGGATTTTAGATATCCAATGCAAAATTTTCACTTTATGTGAAAAAAACAGATAGAGGGATCATGCTATTATTCATCTATGTGGATGACTTGATTATCACTGGTGATAGTGATGTTGACATACATGATGTCATGAGGCTTTTGAAGCAAAAGTTTGAGATGAAGGATTTGGGTGAGCATAGAGGTGGTGAGATCACCTCATGGCATTTTGTTATTGCAGAGGCAATATAGCGTGGACATGCTGTCCAAGTATGGTATGATAGGCTGTAAGCCTGTTTCAGTTCCACTGGAGCATAACACAAAGCTTTTCGCAGATACAGGTGAGCTTTTAGAGGACCCCACTACATACAGGTGCATAGTGGGTAGCTTGATCTACATGACCATTACTAGGCCATACTTGAGTTATGCTGTTAGAATTGTGAGTCAGTTTATGCAAGCCCCTAGGAAGCCACAATTGGATGCGGCTAGACAGATTCTCAGGTACATAAAGTCCATAGTTGATTATGGACTTTTCCATGAGACTAGTATACAGATATAGCTACATGGGTACACAGATGCTGATTGGGCTTGTAGTGTTGTAGACAAGAGATCTACTAGTGGTTTTATGTTCTCATTTGGGAGTGTTGTTGTGAGTTAGAGCAGTACGAAACAGCCAACAATTGCCTTGTTGAGTATAGAGGCAGAGTACAGGGGTGCTGCTATGGCAGCTTATGAGATAGCTTGGTTCAGAAGCTACTTGTTTGCTAATATGGGTAAGCCCGTGGATAGGGTGGTTGTCATTTATTGTGACAACATGAGCAGCATACAATTGGCTAGTAACCTAGTATACCATGCTGGAATGAAGCACATTGAGGTGCACTATCACTATGTGAGGGAGAAGGTTTTAGCAACAAGTGATGTAGATCTAGTATATGTCAGCATAGAGGATCAGGTGGTTGACATCTTTAAAAAGGCATTGGGCACATAGAAGTGCCACATGTTTAGGAGCTTACTTGGTTGACATCTTTAAAAAGGCATTGGGCACATAGAAGTGCCACATGTTTAGAAGCTTACTTGGAGCTCGAGGGGGAGTGTTGAGATATCGAGCTCAACTAGTGCTATGGAAGACATTGATGACCTGTCTGGGTGACAACTTTCGCACTTATGCCACTAGCATGGTTGGTGAGACTATGGTCGATATGCCACCATTGGATGATAGGCTATGTGACAGCCACTTTGTAGTACGAGAGTTGTGGCATAGTTTTAATGCCATCTCATATAGTCGGGTTCACACTATAGACCAACCATTTTGTATGTTGTTGTAGGAGAGTACTTTCCCTTTATGTATGTTGGGAATCTAGGTCTTATCTATGTGATCCCTCTCTTATGAGTGAGGTAGTGTGTTTGTATGTGAACTACCTCTTAGAGGGGTATCAATAATATTTAGATATTTGTGTGTTAGGACATAAGTAGTGATGTCATTGAGGTAGCCTTTGTAACCTATAAGATGAATGTGCTTCATTGAAAAAATAATAACAGTCACATCATTCAGTTGTGTACTTCACTTGCTCTCTAAGAGCTTTGTTCTCTCTCTAACCCTCTGCCATGTACCTCATGAGGCGCGCGGCCCATGCTGGGTAGCCGGATCCTCTTACCGATGATGAAGAGTTAGATCCGAACGTTCGTAAAGCCTTGCACTAATCCCAACCTAGTCCATTCAAGGGAGAAGGAGAACAGTTAGGAGAAACAGTGGAAAAGTGGATTGAGGAAATGGAAGAGTACTTTGATGTAACCGGTTATAATGAGAGGAGCAAGATGGCTCTCGCCAGATTAAAAATTGTGGAAACGGCCAAGGATGCATGGAGGAACCATTGCGAGACAAACCGTCTCGACCGAAATACCCAGACCTGGTCAGATCTTAAAGCTTACCTCAGGAAGAGGTTCTGTCCTCTGGGCTTCCTGGAAACCAAAATGAATGAGTTCTTGGAATTGAAGCAGGATAGCCGGACAATTGAAGAATACCATCAGGCATTTGCCCTTCTCCTCAAATATTCTCCACTTTTGGATGAAGAGCAGCTGATGGCTAGATTCATTTGAGGAATGAACGAGCCATTGGACACTTTCCTGGAAAATGCCAAACCAGTCTCAATGGTGGCGGAAGCTGTCAAAATGGCAAAGGACTTTGCCAAGGCATTTGTTGTCAAGGTCCCGCCAAAGCTTGCACCCTCAAACTTTAAAAGGTTCCAAACCCCGGGAAGTGCTTCAAGCTTTCCTCCCCCAAAGAGGCAGCAAGGCCCAAATCAGAATCAAGATGCTGGTAGTTTCATAAGTGAAGGAAGACCCTTCCCTCAGAACACTTTCTCAGGAGCCCCACCTTTTTCAAGGACTCAGAGGGATGAGCTTAGAAGTGAGAACATATGTTTTGGATGTCAGGGTTTCGGTCACCAGCTTAAAGACTGCCCAACTCCTGCCATGTCAAGAGGACAAGGAAGTCAAGGACCCAAAATGCAGAGACCAGCCCCTTCGTATCAGTCAAATCAGGGTCCATCTCATCAAAATCAGGGCAATCCCAGGATCCAGCTCAGCCATTTGCCTCTGTTCAGAGTAATCTCAGAACTCCCTCCCAGAACTGGGGTAACCAAAGAGAAAGAGTTCCGCCCCAATCTGCAGCAGCCAGAGCAGTTACAATAGCAGAAGTAG
>NC_141049.1:46895532-46965532 GCF_041138505.1 Cibotium barometz
GTGTGGAGATATTCTGGGAAGAGGTGGAGAGAAATCCATGCCTACATTAAGCTATCAGTTAATTGCTCACGTCTTAATTATCTTCTAATCTCTTTTTTAATGATGTTGATTCTAGCATTTGATCCACCATAGCTCATCACATTGTTACAAATTTAACATGGTATCAGAGCCTAGCTTAGAATCCATCAAATTTATGAGCCCATTGTCTTGCTAATCACCTAGTTAATCAAGATTAGTAGATAATCAAGTTTTTACCTCTTTCTTTCAAAGAGCTTCTATACCCCCAACTGGTAGAGGGGCTTGATCTCCCTCTAGGCTTAACAATAGCCTTCAAGCCTTTAGGCACACATAGCCACAAGCCCCATGCTCTAGCCCATCAACACAAATCGCCAAACCACCTCCTAAAGCTGCCAATTTTTGCGAATTCGCCAGCGCTAATTCTCTGAAGAGAATTGCAGATCTACACTTACACAGAAGACATTTCTCTAATTCCTCTTGGCCCTAGAGGTTTTCAAGGGTGCTCTACAAGCTGGTGAAGATAGTTTTTGATTTCATTAAGTCTTACAGTAGTGAGATCCAAGCTCTCCATCAAATCTGCAGGTGACTTTGGTAAAACAGAGATTAAGCATTCAATGTTTGGTCAAATCTTGTGTTTCTTAGCTTAATCCTCTACTTGACTAATTGCTATTGATGTCTTTGAAAGGGGTTGAGCTCATTTGAACTCTAAGGCCCCAGATGTAGACTCCTCGCATACTCTGTTTTTTGCACACAAAACAGAGGATTATTTTGCTAATCAATGATTAATCAATACTAATCACTATATTTTGGTACAATTAAGGGTTCAAATTAACCATTGGTATCTGATACAGATCCCTATAACTTCAGATTTCAATTCGAAGATGGTTTGATACTCCAACCATTTAGTACAGATTTGTTACCCCTTGTTTAATGTAATTTCTAATGAATTTATGCTCATAAATCTGTTGTACCTAAACAGATTTGTTACCCCTTGTTTAATGTAATTTCTAGTGAATTTATGCTCATAAATCTGTTGTACCTAAACACCAGATTGAGTTGTAAAAGGGTAGACACTGCCCTTGAATCTTGAAATTGGATCAAGAGGTAAGACCCCCTTCACATCATCATGAGCACGGCACAAGAGATAGCCAAATTTAATGGGGAGCTGTTTTATACATGGCAAACAAAAGCCATGTATTTGCTCATGAGGAAAAATCTGTGGGGGCTAGTTGAGGGAAGAGATGAATGCCCATAGGTGAGTGGGGAAAATGAGTGGAAGAGCAGGAATGAGAAAGCATTAGGACTTATCGCACTCAGTTTAAATGATGAAATCATTCATCACATCACAGGGATACAATGGGCAAAAGATGCATGGGATGAACTCAATAAATTATTTGGCACTCAAGCAAAAAATTCAAAGATAAATCTGTTAATGCAATTCTACAAACTGGATATGAAGGAAAGAGAACCTTTAATCACACACTTGAACAAATATAAAAGCATTAAGCAACAATTGACAGCCTTGGCAAGAAGTTAAAAGATGATGAGGCACTAGCAGTGCTTCTGAAGAGTGTGGACAAAGGTGAATATGAAAACATTGTAGCAACATTAAAGAATGTACCTGAATTGAAGCTGCACGAGATAAAAGGAGCTCTACTAGAGCAAGAGACCAGAGTCAAAGAGAAGAAATGGTTGGACTCAACAACTGGAGAAGAAAAAGCATTCTTCACCCGAGGAGGATTCTCTCGAGGACAAGGACGAGGAAGAGGTAGATTAGGAGGAAGGACCTTCACTTGCCACAACTGTGGAAAGCTAGGACACATGGCAAGAGACTGGTACAGCAAACCCAGTAGTGGAGAAGGAACGACATCGGCAAACTTCATGGAGGCTCCTAAGGAAGTGGAGTCAGATCATATTTTCTGAGAGAGAGAGAGAGAGAGAGAGAGAGAGAGAGAGAGAGAGAGAGAGAGAAACCCCACAACCCAATGTAACCTGCCCCAATAGAGGAAAACCACCTCTGAGCCACCGATGATGTAGGCCATGTGGTAGATGTATGTGTGAGCACTTTAGTCAAGGTCACGGGCACTTGTAGTAGCCTTGGACACATAGAGAGAGAAAGTGTCAAGGACTATGAGTTTAGGGACTTGAGGCACTAGTCGCGGACTATCAAGTAAGAGGGAAACTTGGTATAGGGTCCAGGTGTGCTAGGAGTATTCACTTGAGGGGAGGTGCTGAAATATACAAGTGAATAGGGTGTGTGCGGCAACAAGCCCTTAGCAAGAGGCTATAAAAGATAATCTGTAAATGAGTGAGAAGCTGTGAAAAGGTGAGAAGTATCTACTGGGAGAGAATAAAGGGTAGCATGAGAAGATTCAGGAGGTGTGAAGATATTCTGGGAAGAGGTGAAGAGAATCAAGCAAAAGAGGTGGAGTGAATCAAGGAGAGATCAGTGGGATTAGATGCTTGTATGTAAACTCTATAAATTGAGGCATTGGCCTAATGAGAATTTGTTGGTTTTTAATTATCCATGCCTACATTAAGCTATCAGTTAATTGCTCACTAATCACGTCTTAATTATCATCTAATCTCTTTTCTAATGATGTTGATTCTAGCATTTTATCCACCATAGCTCATCACATTGCTGCAAATTTAACATAAACATGCTAGTAGGATCATGTGATTTTTCTCAAAAAGATAGTAATTGCTCCTCTTTTGTGATACGTTATTAGCTCGAGAGCTTGTGGATTCTAGCTTAGAAAATGGTAGGTCCCATCCCAAAATAGGATTAACATGGTGGATTAAGCATAATGATAAATAAACAAGGGAATTTTACAATATGAAGTGATAGGGAGCTATGTGGCAAGTCCCTAATGGGTGGAAAGATTCAACCATCAATTGTTCCCAATGGTTAGAATTAGGATTGATTAATCTTTGATTAATAAAAAATAGGGTTAAATAATCTCATAATTAGGGTTGATTAATCGTGGCATGTCCCTAATGGCAAGATTCAACCATCAACTGTCCCCAATGGTTGGAATTAGGATTTATTAATCTTTGATTTATAAAAATTAGGGTTGATTAATCTTATAATTAGGGTTGATTAATCGTCTTGAGACTCCTCCTCCGGTTCTCAATTTCTAGTGAGGCCAACTAGTCCTACTAAATTATTTTCCACTCACTTCTTGTTATCCAACACTTATTCACAGGCACTTGTACTAACCCATCTGCTAGCTAGTATTGCCATTGGGTACCTGCTTCAAGCCATACAGGGTTGTGTGTAACCTGCACACAAAATCTAGATGTGCATCACTCTTGTGGTGCAGCTCGACAAGTGGCTCTTGCTATTCATCTTCTTTTGCTACTTCCCTCCCCTCTCGGTGGGTGTTCTTTTGAGGATTTTTGTGGACTATTTTACTGCTGCCCAAGTGCTCTCTATCTCTGATTTTTGAGGGGGCTGATTGGTCCTTATGGTTTCTGCTGCTCGAGAAGTTTTGGAGCTTGGTGGTGGAGTGCTGAGATCATTTGTGGCACAAAGACTTGCTTGTTGCGGAGGTTTTCTACTACCATGGGCATGGGTTCCCACTTGGAGGAGGCATCTGCCCTTATTTCTACGGACAAGGTAAGGTTCCCTCCTAGTGGACAGGATCATGCACTTGCTACAATGCAAAAGACAAGTCGGTGTCACTGCTACTTTTGAGGAAAGTAGGGTCATTTGGCCAAGGATTGCAAGAACAAAGGTCAAGCCATGGCACAAACGTGCACGTGACACTCCTTTCTACTAAACTTGATGAATGGGATGGATGGTTTGTCATCCTTCCTCTCTACTGACTTTGAACCACTATTTACTTTGACCTTCTTCTTTACTGACTTTGACCTTCTACTTTACTGACTTCTACTTTAACTGATATTTTTATCTGAACAACTTCAATCCTGATCTCCACTTCCAAGTCTTGCTGAAGAACTGAGCATATGTTCAACTGTCCCTGAGCTGTCCCCATGCCTACTTTTCCTTAATGTTGCATGCGTGGAATCCTTGCTATACTGATCCACAACCCTAACCCTGATTAATAACATTGTACTGACCCACAGCTCTACTGTCCCCATGCCTGCTTTCCCTTAATGTTACATGCACGGAAGCCTTGCTGTACTGATCCACAACCCTAAGCCTGATTAAGAACATTGATGCTAAATACACATGATTAAGATAGAGGAGAGAGAAGAAGAGAGAGATTGGGTGTTAGGGTTTTCTTTTATTCATATGGTAGAAAAAGGTTTCTTTGATGCTTGTACATGACTCTGGCCTATGGTCCCCCCCATAGGGATGACCCTGGTCAGCATGGAAGCCTTGCTGTACTGATCCACAACCCTAAGCCTGATTAAGAACATTGATGCTAAAATACACATGATTAAGACAGAGGAGCGAGAAGAAGAGAGATATTGGGTGTTAGGGTTTTCTTTTATTCATATGGTAGAAAAAGGTTGCTTTGATGCTTGTACATGACTCTGGCCTATGGTCAACCCCATAGGGTTGACCCTGGCCCCTTTCTACATGACTTAGACTCATGCTAATGATGAATGGGTGAATGAACACTTGATGGAATACTGAATTCTGATTATGCTTATATATATTCTGAGAGGTACTTCGGGTTGGCCAGTAGACAATTGTCAACCAGTACAACTATCGGCCTACTGCTGTGCTGGACATGAAATATTCCCATAAAATCCCTTTAAATGTTGCGCTTCATAGTACATGTTGTCCCATTAATTGGCCACTACGTAGGCTTAGCCACCTCCTGCTACCTTGGACCCCCCCTTGATGGCTGCCCCGACGATTGTAGGCTGGTTGCCTCTAATGGATGTCGACTGGGGTTCTAGACCCTCCATGATGATGATGGTGCCGAGAATGATGCTGATGCTGAAGTTAATACTAATGATGATGCTGATGCTACTGATGATGCTAAACTACTACCTAATTTAGGGATTAAGAATGTTCATGCCAAAGATTAGCCATGGCACAGGCATGCACGTGACATTTAACCTTGACACAGCGGCGGTGGGTCACCTACTAAATCTGATCATGCCTGTTGCTAGATCTTTGGAAATGATCTGAGAGCTTAATTAGGTTCTATAAGTATGCGTACCTATCCTCAGGGAATGCTTCCTTTGGCTTTTTCCTGCAGACCACTCCATCTACTACCCTGTTATATCCTTTCTGTTGTGGAACTATGCACCTTCTGTAAGATGCAGCGGAATTATGCGTAGGTGTAGATTCCTGTCACACAAAGTCTCATACCGCCTTCTATATCCTAAGTTTCGTGAGTCTTTAGCAATCCATGTTATCACTTCACGCTTTAAGAGATGAGAGAGAGAGAGAGAGAGAGAGAGAGAGAGAGAGAGAGAGAGAGAGAGAGAGAGAGAGAGATATGTACACTTCAAATAGAAACCATGAACTAATGCAAAGCATGAGGCTTCTACTGACTTCTACATGCATGAATGATTCTCTTCAAGTGGGTTAAGGGACTTGACTAACACTCTAAGGTTGAGGAAAGACCTACGTAGCTTGTGTGCCTAACATATCTTGGATTGGGGCTTACAGTGGGGCTATGGCATACGACAAAATCATATCCTAAAGGGTCTTACTGTTGAACAATATTGTATTGATGTATGATTAACTGATTTTTATCTAAACACGTTCACTCCTGATCTCCACTTCCAAGTCTTGCTGAAGAACTGAGCATCTGTTCCACTATTGTCCTCATGCCTTCTTTCCCTTACCCGTAACACAGCTGGGTCACCTGATGAAATTATTGAGCATGCCTGTTGCTAGGCCTTTGGAATTGATCAAGAGCTGTTTATGCATACATACCCTCAGAGAACGCTTCCTCTGGCTATGTACATAGGTATGAGACCTTAGCCTTACTAAAATATTGATGCCTGAATATGAAACCATAAATGGTGTTCACATGTCTTCCAAAATATATCATAGTGGTCCTAATCCAGACGATATCATACCAATGCACATAGCTTGATTAAACACATTAAACTTGGTAAATGATATAAATGAAAGGCGCATCCAAATAAAATATTGGGGCGTTCCCATAGAGGTTATGACTAACAAGAGTGGAATAATATTTTTAAGAGGGCTTAAAATGCATTCTCGTAACACAAGCTCAACATAGACAATGTGATGACAACAAGAGGCAATCATCTCAATTGCTAGCTTGCTACAACATGATTGCCTCTTCTCCAAGATGGTGGGTAAGCATCCAAGTTTCCCACAACATGAGAAAGGTAAGTGCACTCCACTTGGTTATTCTTGTACTTGTGAAATGTGGCATGTTTGGGCTTTTCATATGTATCACTTGCTAATTTCCTTGATTCTATTAAGCACCACTTGATGATGATGACTTAGCATCACTCACATTGAATGGGTAAGAAAATATTATGAGAAGTTTTGGACATATCTAGACTTGAGATAATTTCCCTAACTTTCAAGACCTTATAGCCCTTCTAATCAACAAGAAGATGATCATCGGGAAGTAAAACATATTCTAGAAATATGCAAGAGAAGGTTTCTTATTTAGAATTCTTCTTGGACATTGGTAGAGATAGAGGCATACCCTTTATTCTCAGACATTGGTAGGTATCAAGCTATTCTTAGCGTTGCTGTCCAGTATATGACAAATGATAAAGGAAGGATGGCTACATATTATTTTTAGTTCAGGGATTATTAGTTTGGAAAAATATATCAGGAACTCATTATGTGGCCTCATCATTGGATTGATGCTAAAAAATTCATTATTGAGATTAGCTTAGGTTTTCTTCCATTTTATGTCTTCAATCTAAGTTTAGCCATGATCACTGAGAAATTTGGGTTAGTTAAGAGTATAGGATTAGAGGTCGAAGTCAATACTCTCTAAATGAATATTTATCTAGATCAAATCATCTGAGTTTGTATCTCCTCCACCAAAAATTTATAATTATGGGACAGTATAGAAATTTTTACTTGTTTGGGATGAGGGATTACATTTCCCTATTGCAATGTAATAAAGAAATATTTTCTTTTTCCTTTACACAAGTTTCATGTATCTAAACCTTAAAAGCATAATTATATTTTTTAGAATAGTCACCATTAGCCATGCAGGTAAATCTTCCCACTTGTTGGTGAAAGAGCATTACGATGACATTCGAGAAGCCTTAGACAAATCTCAACTAGTGGTGAAGGGAATAATTTGGACGAAGTTGTTCGTAATTGGATGGATGCAATGGATGAATATTTTTACATTGCCTTACAATAAATGAAGAAAGATGGACTCGGCACGTCTCACGATCATTGGTCTTGACTCATTCTGGTTGGAAGAACCATGTTGAGGCCAACCACGTTAATCAAGGTCAGCTAAAGTGGGATGACTTGAAGATGTATTTGTTCCGAAGATATTGCCCACGAGGGTATGACGAAGATAAGATGAACAAGTTCTTGGAACCATCCCAAAATGGTAAATCTATCAATGTGTATTATCAAGCTTATGCTAATCTAATGTCGTTTGCTCCATCCATGGATGATACCACATTACTCAATAAACTTGTCAAAAAGCTTAATTTGCCTAGATAAGGTCATTAAAAATGCTAAGTCAAATTCTATAGTAGCTAAAGCAGTGCACATGGTGGAAGGCTTCTCCAAGGTTTTTCAGAGAAGGAGAACCCTCTATCTAGAAGGTTACCTCTAGTTGCTCCAAATACATCATCAGCTCAGCTAGGAAACCAAAATCCACCTACGTCAAAGAAGAACAAGACTCAAGACTTGAGCTAAGGTTTTCAAAATTTGAGGCAAAAAGAGAAAATTCTCAAATATTTAATGGATCTATGCCTCAACCTAGAAGGGAACAAAGATGCTACCAATGTTAATAGGCCAAGGCACATTACAAGTGAATGTCCCAAGCATAAGTTATCCAATGCAAAGCACTATGGGACCATGCTTTTAACTGTTTCTATCCAAATGAGAAACCTATTGTATTTTCCCAAAGTTACCAACAAAGAGCCACCACCCCAAAATTGGGGAAATCAGAGAAGGAACTTTCTAGCTCAGTTAGGCTGCTTCTAGAGTTATCATGGTTATTGCCAACCTAGAAGAGGATGATAGAGGTAAAATTCATGTGGCCATTGAGCATCAAGCCCAAAATCAATAGTTCTCTATTATTCGAGCACCTACTAATTACCAAGGTAAGCATTTTTATTTTTTGATTAATTTTGGAAGTACTCATTATTTCATTTTGCCTGCTTGCCTATAAAAGTTAGAACTAGACCTAAAACAAGGTAAACAAATGCAAGTTGAAAAGGCTAGTGGCAAACTTTTGCTCACATGTCATGGGATGGACAATCTCAGCTTTTCTCTAGACGGAACCTCCACTAAATGCAAATTCACGGTCTTGCCTTTAGGAGTTTATGATGGAATTCTCATAATGGATTGGTTTACTCAGAATCGGGAAAATATCCACTGTCACAAGGGGAACATCTCTTTCCTGAATCTTCATGGGAATAAGGTTCAAGGAATTGGAGTAACATGATCTCCAAAGTTGTAGTTAAAGTCATCCAGAATGTTGAAACACCTTAGGAAGAAAGAAACAATCTATCTTGTAAAGCTTAACTCTACTAGGAAAGAATTAGGGTCGTTTGAACCTAAATGGTCGAACAAGTATTGAAATGATGCAGGGGAGAAGAGAGCTTGAGCTCTTGCAAAAGCACACACACACACTCACACAAAGCCTAGAAGAGAACACACAAGGTGAGAGGCTAAAAATTCTTCTTCTTCTTCACACAACAAAAGAGGTCTGCAAAGAAGATAAAGTGACTAACACACATAATAGAGTATATACAAATGGTCCATAATGTGAACACGCTAAGTGGAGTGGGTAGGTGTGGACTAGTCGGTATAGTCCAGCAGGTGTAGAATCTATAGTGAAGATATGTTGGTGCCAGCTACCAAACCCCCCAATGATGTAAATGTCGAACGGTCATGCAGGTGCCTCGTGAGTGTCAGCTCACGTTGAGCTTGACATCTCAACACTCCCCCTTAAGCTCAACTCCACCTCTTGAACTCCAAGCATATCTCAAAATCTACAGAGCTTCTCAGCTCCCAAGGCCTTCGTGAAGAAGTTAGCGACGTGATCATGTGTGCTGATGTAGGCCAAGTCAATGTCGCCTGCCAAGACTCTCTCCTCCCTACTAAAGTGGTAATGTACCTCAATGTGTTTCGTCTGTGCATGGAAAACTAGGTTCCTAGCCAACTGTATACTGCGATGATTGTCACAATATATGACAACCTTTCTCTCCACATGTAACATCATCAAGTAGCTTGCGTAACCAATCTACCTCACACACTGCCACCGCAGCTCCTCTGTACTTTGTCTCTGTACTTGACAAGGCAACTGTGGGCTGCTTCTTATTGCTCCATATCATAGCAGCACTCCCAAATGAAAACATAAATCCACTCGTATTTCTCCTGTCTGAGATGCTACCTGCCCAATCTGCATCTGTGTACCCATATAGCTCCAATGGTACACTTGCTACATAAAACAATGCATAATCAATAGTGGATTGCAAATACCGAAGTGTGCATCCAACACTGTCAAGATGTGCTTTGCACGGAACCTGCATAAACTGGCTCTCTAAGCCAATAGTGTAACTCAAATCTGGCCTACTAATCATGACATAGATCAAACTCTCCACGATCTTCCTGTACATAGTGGGATCCTCCAACACATAACCTGCATCCGCACTAAGCTTGCCATTTTGGTCTAATGGCACCGAGATTGACTTACAATCAGCCATCCCATACAACATGTCCAATACATACTATCTCTATGATAGCCAAATACCATCAGGTGTGCGAATGAGCCCAATTCCCAAAAAGTAGTGTAGATCTCCCAAATCCTTCATCTCAAACTTCCTTTTAAGAAGACTTTTCACATGCTCAATCTCATCCAAGTTCTCACCCCCAACAATAAGATCATCTACATGAATGGTGATGATCACAATATCCTTATCACTCTTGCGCACATACAAAGAGTGATCTGCATCTGCCATATGAAAACCAATAGTGACAAGATACTCATCAATCTTGTCATGCCATGCTCGTGGAGCTTGCTGCTGCCCATACAAGGCCTCACGAAGCTTACACACATACTCTGGATGACATGTATCCTAAAAACCTGGTGACTGATCCATATACACCTCTTCTTGCAGGTCACCATGCAAGAACACATTTTTTATATCCATCTGATGTAAAAACCAGCCTTTAGCTGTAGCCACTGCAATCAAAACTCTCACAGTTGCCATCTTTGCAACTGGGACAAATGTCTCCTCACATAATCAATCCCATATATTTGTGCATATCCTTTGGCTACCAATCTAGCCTTGTACCTGCTTATGCTACCATCATTGTTATGTAAGATTCCTCCTTAGCCCTAAAAGATGGATAAGCTCTCACCTCAACCCCCTATAATCATTCCCTATTTCAGAATGCAAGAAAATATTGTTTTCCCTTGTTTTGGCCTAGAGAGAGATAATTCAAAATTAAGATATTTCTGGATACACAGTTTCTTCTAATACCTAAGATGAATTCCCCTGAAATAGAAGTTCAAAAGGAATTTTCCAATGTGCATTAGGAATTAATTGAATGTGTATTAAAGGCCTTAGCCTAAGGGTCCACATTTTCAAAAAAATTTGGATAAAGGTCCAAATAAGGTTCCAAAGGGCCAATAGGATTAATCCAAGTGTTGGGGATGACAAAATACAAAGAATAAAAGAAAATACCCCAAAAAATGAGTAAATGCTCACATAACATGAAGAGTTGATTGAGTATAAGGTTTATTAGTTAAAAATTAAGGTTATTAGTTAAAAATTGAGGTTATTAGTTAAAAATTGAGATATTTTAGTAAAATGATGAATTTTGGACACTTCAATAAGGGGGGAGAGCCCCATCAAGTAGGAACCTTTTTTATCATCATTACTTGGCTTTTTTAATTCAAAAAAATGAGATATTTTTCTCTCCTCTCTCCTGGTGCAAACTGGATCATAAAGTGAGCTTAACTGGTCCAAAACTTGTCCAAACTGGATCAAACTGAAGCTAGAAGCCTCTAGATCCTAGTTGGACTTGGTTAGCAGCCTCCCTTACCTATAAATAGACCCTCATTCCTTTGTATTTTCATCTTCGAGTAACTACATGCCAGTATTATCTTCAATTTAGCATAATTCTATTATCCCTCTATTTGGCCTCTTCTTTTGGGAGCTTTGGAGCTTCTCTATTCTCCATCCTCTCTTGGAGATTACCCTCCCCCTCTTGGTGGCCAAGGACTTGCTTAAGGGCTTCACTTCTATCCAAAGAATCAAGCCAAAATCAACAGTAAACTCTAATTTAATGATTTTTTTCTATTCCTCTCAATGATTTTCTTCTTCTCAACCCTCTAAATCTTGAGAAGCTTTCAATGGAATGGGTTTCTCTTGAAATCAAGTTTTCCAATGATTCATAATGTTTAATTAGATTAATGCTAGTCTTTATACTTAATTATAATGTTTCCTTTAAGAAAATCTCTCTTTTGGAAAGATTAATCCTCTTTATGATTAGACCCTTGTTAGAAGGATGATTCTCAATGATAATCTCTTTATTTTAATCAAAACTCTAGGCTTGATAAGCTAGAGAAAGAGATTAGATATTTTCATGATTTTTAATCTAGTAAAAATGAGGCTTAATTCTTTTTAGCTTGATTATGAGTAAGAAAAATCATATCAACTCATTCTCAATTGAAAGATGGTTATGCTAACATTTTTAGAAATGAGGAATGGTTATTTTAGAATAATCAAAGAGATTATTATGATTATAATTATGTTATGTATACATAATTTAATTTTAGTCTAAAAGAAGAGTTCCTATCATATTTCCATTACACGTATTCGTTTTAAAATAGAAAATTGAACATTCTCAGTAATTGTAGAGCGAAGCTATCGTAAAATTTTCTAAAAAAAGATAAATCTTATTTTTATTCATAATTTTAATAAAGCAAAAAGAGAAATTCCTATAGATTCGTGATTTTCATTAAGAAAATCTGGTTTGTGAGAAAAAGGGTTTTGTGGAATCAAACTCAAAAACGGGAAATTTTTACTTGCATAGAAACTTTGTTTTTGGAAAGGATTGTTTTACGCCAGAATGTTGGAGGAAGCATTTGGCTTATGTTTTAACTAAGGAGAGATTCGTTGCAACAACTAGCGGGGAGTCGTCAAAGGACGTCACTTGCTGACAAAGCCCTTGACCAGCCTCGGTATGGTTAAAATGGTGCGCTTCTGTTACGATGGGCGAGGACCGACGAAGTGGTCCCTGAGTGAAGTGCTAGGACACCTAAGTAGGATCCTAAAGGGTTCTAACCAACTGATGCACGCGCTCGCAGTTGCTAGGACACCTATGTGTATGTTGTGAGGTGAAAAAAAGAAGAAAGAACCTGCCTCTATAGCCCTTCCACCTCGCAAACTTGGAAACACTACCACGAACGGGGCACCACCAGCCACCACCGGCTGGAACACTCTCTCACAATTCGCCACCCACCCACACCATAAGACAGCTCAGAACCACAATGAACAGATGATTATTCAGCAAAACACACAGCACCATACACACTGTATAAACACAGCAAATACACCAAAGACCAGGACTCTGACTAGGATTTACTGCCAAGGGAATACACCCTTGCGTATGACAACCAAACCTCTGTCTCCCGGTCCCTATAATCTCCAGAGGGCGCCCACACCAGTAACCCTTCTTCACTTCCTCTGTAGCTCGGCTACTCTCTGTCCCCAGCTGTTACCTGCCAATTGTCGTAGGCGAGCCCCACTGTCTCCAGCCCACACATCAGCACCTCTTCTGCATCCAACACACACAAAAACCTAAGGCTCCCTCTCTGGTCAGCATCCACACACTGCCTGCAATCATCGCCCACACAAGACCAGCTACTCTCTCCAGAAGGCGCCCACACTAGCTAACCTTCAACTCAGCAGCTCCCACTCTCTGTATGTCGTGACCAGCAGCTTCACCAACCACCAGAGCCTTGCACAATCCCTTCAGCACCACGAACCACTGCTCAACGCAGCATCACCTTCTCATTGCATCCAGCCAAAGCCACATCACCTGTACACTGTTCCCAGTCTCGCCACCACGGCTTCCTTCTTCACACAGGCTCCACTTGTTGCCCTTGATCACCCCTCTTCAGCGACCCGATCTCTCAAACTTGGCGGTCCTTTTTCCCTCGCCTCTGGCTGCTGCAGTACTCCAGCTTCGCCTTCCTTCACCTCGGCTTCACCAGTCCGTCTCCAATTCCAAGGCGGCCAATCACTTTGTTCTCTTCGCAGGTCTGGCTGCGCTCCAGCCCTTCACACCTGGACTTTTCCACGCTGGTTTCACCAGCCCAAGCCAACCACTAGGCGGCCACCTTTCGAACTGCTCCAGCTGCGCTTCACTTCATTGCTATGACCAAGGTGCTTTACTCGTCCAGGAAGCGGCTGCTCCCAGTCTCGCTGCTAATGCCCAGAGCTGCCTCAGCCTCAGCGCTCTTCACGGGTCTGATTGCTCTTGGCAAGGCGATTCTTCGTATCCTTTGATGACCACTATGCCTTCTTCACGCCCGTCTGCTGCTTACCTCCATGCACCAAAGTCACCCAACTCTTCACCAGGGAGGCCCACCACCAGCCCTCGTTGCAGCATGGCGTAGCCCAGTCGCCTGCAACTCCTCTGCGCTCCTCAGCTCTTCACACGGAGGGCCCAACCAATCTTCACGTCGGCTGCTCTCCTCTCAGTCCGCTACTGCTTCCTTCGGCCACGAGCACATCAGTCAAAGGCGGCTCCTCTCGCACCTGCACTCCAGGCCGCTGATCATCTGGGACTCTCCCCTCTTTTTTTTTAGAGCCGCCGTCTTATCTTCCTTTACGCCTTCGACGCCTTCACCAGCTTCTAGAGCTTCAAGCTGGCGACCACCTAAGCTTCCAAGTGGCCCCTTTACAAGGTGGCCACCTAGTCAATATATTTTTATTATTTTTTTAAGGCTCCAAAATGATTGCCACACTCAATACTAAAAAACTCCTCCTCTTCCTTGTACTTCGGATCATATCACCGCGTCCATAACCTTCCAATACCAGAACTGCTCCCGGCCACCCTCATCAGCATCATAACTACCAAGCCCATCAATTTCCAGTCGGTGCCCTCTTTTTAGTAACCACCCGCACATCACACAATTGCCATAAAACTCCAGATCTCCAGCATCTTCTCGGAAAACAAAACACGTGCATAAACCAGCTCACAACCAAACCACTCGGCTGTACACTTGCCAGGGCATTCAGGGCAAATTTTATTCACAAACCACACACACCATATGTACACTGACCAAAAACACCTTTCAAATTTTATCCTGACATACTTTGCCCAACCCCTAGCCTGCTGAATCATTTATGATCAGCAGAAAGCATATGACCACGTTTCCCTCCGTCTATCCTTTGAGCATCATACAGTGTAACCAACACATCTCTGTTCCAAATGATCCAAGAAACTCTGTCATCCTCCCAAGGCATGTCTTGCCATCCCACTTCCCACAACATAACACCAGAACCTCTGGAGACAAAGCTCCTGACATACACACCATCCTGCCTCATCTCAACTCCAAAATCACTGATATGATCAACACCAATATCGGAGA
This sequence comes from Cibotium barometz, assembly GCF_041138505.1. Classification (NCBI taxonomy): domain Eukaryota; kingdom Viridiplantae; phylum Streptophyta; class Polypodiopsida; order Cyatheales; family Cibotiaceae; genus Cibotium; species Cibotium barometz. The sequence continues at coordinate 46,910,283 of NC_141049.1, forward strand.
ACCAGTGAAGCAACTCCTGTTGAGGGTAAAAATTGATGAAAGCTTCATCAAGAAAGATCTGCCGTGCCATAACACTTTCCTGTCCATCCACATAAGAAGCTTCACCATCAAAACCGGCCACCCACAGGCAAAACAAACTCCCCTTTGAAAGGCACCATTGCCAAAGCATCCACCTCAATTCCTGTATACTCATCTTCATCAAGGCTACCAAGAAATTCATCTATTACAGCATCCATCTCATCCATAGCAGCAGCATCATTCAAAGTCTTCTGGTGTTTCTCTTCCTTCATAGCCTCAATTCTAGTCATGGCTTTCTTAATATTAATACACATCTGGTCATCCAGCTCCAACTCAGGTTCATCATCCTGTAGACTGTCTATTTCCCACTCATCCCACACAGGTTCATTCAAAGACTGTAAAACAGACTCTTCCACATCACATGCATACCTTTGCTCATGATTCACTTGTACCTCCTCGCATTCTTCATGTATGGCCTCTTCTTGTTCAGCAACCTCATCACTAAGCACTTCTTCATCAATAACCACAGCATCCATCTCTGCATCCTCCTCACTGGATGAAGTATCCTCTGTTCCCTCACTAGTAGTAGTGCTACTAGTCATATCATCACTCGAATCAGCTTCACTCTCCTCTTCATCATTGACAGGCTTCTGGTTATCCATATTAAACTGCTTCTTATCCCCTCTCCTATCATACAGAGTAATGACCCCTTTCCTCCAATCCTGAACAACCTTCACCGCTCTCAGCCATGGTCTTCCCAAAATGATGGGGAATGCACCCATTCCTGCAGGCATAACATGACAATCCACAAGCACCTTTACATCAAAAGCTTCCAATTCTAATTCCTTGATCATACCTAAGCATTTGACCTTTTGATGATTAGCTAGCCGAATTCGGAATCCAGACGCTTCAGTAAAATTAAGACCAAGCCTCTCCACAGCTGCCAATGTGATCACACAAATCTGTGCTCCACCATCTATGTATGCCTCTCCCAGATTCTTCCCTTTATACCACACATTCACCACAGGACATATATCAGGCAAGTCCTGAACAGATAAAACAATTACTATCCCTTTAGCAGGCTCCTTCTCTCTCGGGTTCACAAGTCTTTTCCACTGACGCTTCAAATTGGGAGCTAACTCTATCAATTGCCCAAAAGTAATGTTAGCCTTCCTTCCAGCCATGTCCTCCTATAAACTGTAGCTATCCTGCCCACCCCCTAGTGGAAAATCAGTTACCTGAAACTTCCTACGAGGCTTCCGCTTCTGCTTGACCTTCACATCCCCTCCTTCCTTCACTTTTCCTTTCTTCTTGCTGGGCCCTGCAGCATCTTTGCTTTCCCTTTCCTGTGGCATCCGTTTCCCCAAAGGCATCACATCTGCTTCTGCTGCCTTCGTCTTCTCAAGGGTGACCACATCTATCACCTTAGTTTTTCCTTTCTCTTCAGCTGTGATTCTACTGGGGCCTGCTTGATCCCTGATATCAATACCATAATCATTTGACCTATCAGGTAACTATGAAGGTAGTGGGTACATATCACCACCCATTCGCTGAGGCTTATCACAATCTGTACTCAGATGACCAAGCTCACCACAGTTCCAGCATGTAGGAATGAAATGACGGCCCCTACCGCGACCACGTCCATATCCTGCTTGTCCATCTCCCCCTTCATGATTATTACCTCGGCCTCTACCACGTCCACCACCTGTACTTCCCATTAAATTTAAGCTCAAATTCTTCATAAGATCAACCATCTGTTTCCTGCCGCAATCCTTCATCAGAACTTGCAGGAACCATAGGTACTCCCTGACTAGCTTGAGGCACCATCTGCATAGCTTGGGCTTCAGTGGGCTTCATCCTCTCAATCACTGCATTCATGGGTGTAGCCTCCACTCTACGAATCTCCGGCTGTGCTACAACTGGAATCATCCCCAGCTGATTCATCCGCTGCAGCTTCCAATCTTTTGATTTAGCAATTTCTACCGCATCCTCATAAGACCTGGGCTTCTTCAATTCCACTTTCCAGCGAATACTCCTCTTAAGCCCGGCTACAAACTTGTTTTTCTTCATCATATCAGGGGGCACCTGGTCTTCCCCTAAAGCCCTGCATAGAGTCTCCCATAGCAAAGAAAATTTCTTCATATAATCATCTATTGATTCAAACTCACCTTGTGTCAGAGCTTGCACCTCATGCCAAACATTGTCGGGGTCTTCTACCTTCTTGAACCTGTTGCTAAGTGCTGTCTTTAATCCATCCTCAGTCATCTCAATGCGTGGAACAGCATCCCTTAATGACTCCTCATAAGTCCTGTACCAGGTCCTTGCATCCCCTTTCAAACACATGCTCAGAAGCCGCAACACCTGTACCGACTCATTAATATGGTTGCTTATGCATGCAACCTCCATCCTTTCCAAGAAGTCTGCCACATCCTCATTAGGGCTACCATAAAACTCTAGATAAGACATCATCTTAACCCCCCAAACTTCACCTCAGATCCCAAGAAAGCACCTTCTCTGAAACTCTCAACCCTAGGGCACACACCCTGATAACTGAAGGAAACAACAGAGCAATCCTCAGTCAAACTATACTAGAAAGAGCAGATCCTCAGTGGGGGCACCAAAAGGATGTGAGGTGAAAAAAAGAAGAAAGAACCTGCCTCTATAGCCCTTCCACCTCGCAAACTTGGAAACACTACCACGAACGGGGCACCACCAGCCACCGGCTGGAACACTCTCTCACAATTCGCCACCCACCCACACCATAAGACAGCTCAGAACCACAATGAACAGATGATTATTCAGCAAAACACACAGCACCATACACACTGTATAAACACAGCAAATACACCAAAGACCAGGACTCTGGCTAGGATTTATTGCCAAGGGAATACACCCTTGCGTCTGACAACCAAGCCTTTGTCTCCCGGTCCCTATAATCTCCAGAGGGCGCCCACACCAGTAACCCTTCTTCACTTCCTCTGTAGCTCGGCTACTCTCTGTCCCCAGCTGTTACCTGCCAATTGTCATAGGCGAGCCCCACTGTCTCCAGCCCACACATCAGCACCTCTTCTGCATCCAACACACACAAAAACCTAAGGCTCCCTCTCTGGTTAGCATCCACACACTGCCTGCAATCATCGCCCACACAAGACCAGCTACTCTCTCCAGAAGGCGCCCACACCAGCTAACCTTCAACTCAGTAGCTCCCACTCTCTGTATGTCGTGACCAGCAGCTTCACCAACCACCAGAGCCTTGCACAATCCCTTCAGCACCACGAACCACTGCTCAACGCAGCATCACCTTCTCATTGCATCCAGCCAAAGCCACATCACCTGTACACTGTTCCCAGTCTCGCCACCACGGCTTCCTTCTTCACACAGGCTCCACTTGTTGCCCTTGATCACCCCTCTTTAGCGACCCGATCTCTCAAACTTGGCGGTCCTTTTTCCCTCTGGCTGCTGCAGTACTCTAGCTTCACCTCGGCTTCACCAGTCCGTCTCCAATTCCAAGGCGGCCAATCACTTTGTTCTCTTCGCAAGTCTGGCTGTGCTCCAGCCCTTCACACCTGGACTGTTCCACGCTGGTTTCACCAGCCCAAGCCAACCACTAGGCGGCCACCTTTCGAACTGCTCCAGCTGCGCTTCACTTCGTTGCTATGACCAAGGTGCTTCACTCGTCCAGGAAGCGGCTGCTCCCAGTCTCGCTGCTAATGCCTAGAGCTGCCTCAGCCTCAGCGCTCTTCACGGGTCTGACTACTCTTGGCAAGGCGATTCTTCGTATCCTTTGACGACCACTATGCCTTCTTCATGCCCGTCTGCTGCTTACCTCCACGCACCAAAGTCACCCAACTCTTCACCAGGGAGGCCCACCACCAGCCCTCGTTGTGCAGCATGGCGTAGCCCAGTCGCCTGCAACTCCTCTGCGCTCCTCAGCTCTTCACACGGAGGGCCCAGCCAATCTTCACATCGGCTGCTCTCCTCTCAGTCCGCTACTGCTTCCTTCGGCCACGAGCACATCAGTCAAAGGCGGCTCCTCTCGCACCTGCACTCCAGGCCGCTGATCATCTGGGACTCTCCCCTCTTTTTTTTTAGAGCCACCGTCTTATCTTCCTTTACGCCTTCGACGCCTTCACTAGCTTCTAGAGCTTCAAGCTGGCGACCACCTAAGCTTCCAAGTGGCCCCTTTACAAGGTGGCCACCTAGTCAATATATTTTTATTATTTTTTAAGGCTCCAAAATGATTGCCACACTCAATACTAAAAAACCCCTCCTCTTCCTTGTACTTCGGATCATATCACCGCGTCCATAACCTTCCAATACCAGAACTGCTCCCGGCCACCCTCATCAGCATCATAACTACTAAGCCCATCAATTTCCAGTCGGTGCCCTCTTTTTAGTAACCACCCGCACATCACACAATTGCCATAAAACTCCAGATCTCCAGCATCTTCTCGGAAAACAAAACACGTGCATAAACCAGCTCACAACCAAACCACTCGGCCTGTACACTTGCCAGGGCATTCAGGGCAAATTTTATTCACAAACCACACGCACCATATGTACACTGACCAAAAACACCTTTCAAATTTTATCCTGACATATGTCGAGGAAGATATCGATGGACTGGAAAGGAATTATCTATGTGAACTAGAATTTAAGTTTGAAAATGCGTGAACACTCCACTCTTCTCCTTCATGAAATACACCCACACTTTCCTCGTGTGGTTATCAATGAATGTTACATAGTACCTACAGCCACCCATACACATAGTCTTCGCATGACCCCATACATCTGAATGCACATCATCTAGTACATTCCTGCTTACATTTCTGTCATGTGGAAATACATCTTTTGTTTGCTTTCCAAATTCACATGCTTTACAAACTTTCTGCATACCTTCAAATTTAAATTTAGGTAGCCATATCACAATTTCTTTAGTCTACATAGACTTCATTCTTTGCACATTTACATGCTCAATTCTCTTATGCCAAATGTCTGTATCTGCAACAACTCCTGAACCATTTACAAACATTGCAGCACTCACTTCAGGCATCATATTTACATTCAATGTAAACATTCTTCCCACTTGAAAGAAAGTAACAGGGGTGGGTTAGTCCCTCACCAAGGGAGTGGCTCATGAAGGAGTCACCACTTAGCATCTCACGAGAGAAGCTCACCATTGATTCTTGGAACAGATAACATTATCATGAATGAGCCATAATCCCATTTACATTGGTATTTATACTCCACCCAAGAGTTCACACCTACTTACTAGTTGTCCATGGCCTTGGGCCCATAATGCTTTCTTACAAACCATCCCTTCCCCAATGGTTTCGTCCTCGAAACCTCAAATGAATACCCCAAATTCGGAGAAGAATGTTCCATGTGGCTGAATTTACACCAACCCATATTGCTCTATCAATGCTTCATATCCCTCCAATGCTGAAATAGGTTGCTATGAAGCTTCTTCCTTAGGTAAACCTTTCCATTGAACAAGATACTCCACCAAGGTACGAGTGCGAAGTACCTTTTTCCTTGTACCCAAGATAGCTTCTGGAATGTATTCAATCATTCCCTCTTCATTCATTGGAGGTAACTCATCAACCATTTGATCGATCATACCCACATATCCTTTCAAGTGAGAGACATGAAACACATCATGAATCTTTATTGTAGATGGAAGTAAGAGTTGATATGCAACCTCCCCAACTCTTCGTATCACTTGATAAGGACCATAATAGCGATGAGCTAGTTTGGTGTTGGTGCTTCCCTTTAAAGACGCATATCTTGACTTTGGTATTCTCAAAAGAACCCAATCTCCCAGTTTGAATTCCAATGGTCTTCGATGAACATTGGCATATTGTCTCATTTTCTCTTGTGCAACCTTCAAATTACTTTTGCATTGTTGCAACAAAGCTTGCATCCTTTCAGCTTCCTCCTTGGCATTATGGTTAGAAGTCTCATATGTACCCACCAACATAGGCAAATTGACCTTGTAACCATATAAAGCCTCAAAGGGTGACATGCCAATGCTCACATGATATGTTGAGTTGTAAGCAAACTCAGCCAAAGGTAACCAATCATCCCATGTGCTTTGAGTATCATGACAATAGTGGCGTAGATATGTTTCCACCCATTTGTTTACTCTTTCTGTTTGACCATCGGTTTCGGGATGATAGGCGGTGCTTGGAGTAAGCTTGGTTCCCATATATTCAAACAATGTTCTCCAAAAAGTGCTCATGAATTTGACATCGCGATCACTCACAATTTGTGACGGCATACCATGCAACTTGAAAACCCCATCAACAAATTGCTTGGCAACATTTTGGGCTGAATATGTGACCTTGGAAGGAATGAAATGGGCCACTTTGGTCAATCTATACACCACAACATACAAGCTGTCCCACCCTTTCTTTGTGCGCGGAAGGTTAGTAATGAAATCCATTGATATATGACTCCGGGAATGGGCAATGGCTGAAGCAAACCTCCCGGTTTATGTGTAGGATCCTTGTTCAATTGACATAACCGGCACCCACTTACATAAGCATGAATGCTCTTCCACATCCCCTTCCAAAAGAAACTTTTCCTTATTGCATCAAAGGTTTTGTAGACACCCAAATGACCAGCCATAGGAGTACAATGCATCTCTTCCATGATCTTCTTGATAAATGATGAAGTAGGAACCAAGTAGACTTTTCCTTTGTAGTAGAGGAGACCATTTTTCAGCTCATAATGGGGTAACTCTTCACATACACCTTGCTGTAATTTCTGCACTATTTGTGAGGTTTCTTCATCAAACAAGTACTCTTCTTGTATCTCCATGATCCAATCTTTATGCACCTCAGAAATGGCATACAATGAGCAGGCCCACATACGAGACAAGGAATCGGCAACCACATTTTCTTTGCCCTTTGTGTATGTGATTTCAAAATCATAGTTTTGTAGTGTTGCTACCCACCTTCTTTGCTTAGGAGACAAATTGGGTTGTGTGAGGAAATACTTCAGCACCCTATGATCACTTCTCACATAAAAATGACTCCCATATAAGTAATGGTGCCATTTCTTGATAGCATGGAGTATAGCAATCATCTCTTGCTCATACACATGGAGTTCTCTTTCTTTGTCATTCAGCTTTCTACTTTCATAAGCAATGACTCCATGGTCTTGGTAAAGTACCGCACCAATCCCTCTTCCACTTGCATCCGCCCTTATTGTGAAAGGTTTGGTGAAGTCTGGACATACCAAAATAGGTGCTGATGTGAGCATCTTCTTCATATCTTCAAAGCTTTTGTTGGCAATGGCATCCCAAAAGAAGGTTTCCTTCTTCAATTTGTCCGTCATTGGGGCTGCAATTTCTGCATAGTGGGCAATAAAGCGCCTATAGAATGAAGATAACCCCAAAAATCCCCTCAATTGAGTAGTGTTTGAAGGAACCGGCCAATTCCTAATACATTCCACCTTCTTTGGATCCACACAAATGCCATTCTTGCTCACAATGTGACCCAAATATTCCACCTCATGTGCCATGAAGGTACATTTTGTCTCCTTAACATACAACTTGTTTTGCCTCAAGACCTCCAAAACCTCTTTCACGTGCTTCAAATGCACTTCCTCATGTTTGCTATAGATAAGTATGTCGTCGAAAAAGACCAATACAAACTTGTAGAGGAAAGGTTGAAGCACTTTGTTCATCAATGCTTGAAAAGTTGCCGGTGCATTGCATAATCCAAACGGCATAACCATGAATTGGTAAAGACCCCTTTCTGTACGAAATGTGTTTTGAACTCATCACCACTTTTCATCCTTATTTGATGGTATCCGGAACGCAAATCAATCTTTGAAAAGCATGTGGCACCCTTCAACTCATCCAAAAGATCATCCACCCTTGGTATTGGAAAACGATTTTTGATGGTGATCTTATTCAAATCATGGTAATCAATGCACATGCGGAAAGTACCATCCTTTTTCTTCACAAGTAGCACCGGAGAAGCAAAAGGAGATTGACTTGGTTCAACCCATCCCATGTCAATGAGTTCTTTGACTTGCTTTGCCACCTCTTCCTTTTCAACCTTTGACAAACGATAGGGAGGCTTGTTGATTGGTTTGGCATTTGGTTCCAAATCAATAGCGTGATCAACACTGCTCTTTGGCGGCATTGATTTTGGCATGGTAAACACATCTTCATAATCCTTGAGTAGCTTAAACATGTCCACATTTTCGATGCAATCCTTTTTGCTATTATCTTCCTCTTTGCAAAGCTGTAGTACATAAACATAGCCCTCTTTCTTGAACTCTTTCTTCATTTGAGTAGCATTGATCATGAAGAGCTTGGACCCTTGCATTCCATTCAATGTAATAACCCCTCCATGATGCACAAAACTCATGAAACTTTTCTGTAAGTTCATGGTAAAAGAGTTCAAAGTGGACAGCCAATCACATCCAAGTACTATGTCAATTGGTCCCAACTCAATCACCAAAAGATCAACTTTGCAAGAGTAGCTCTTGGACAACTCCAATTCTATACTTTGACACTTCATATTGCAACCCATTGAATCACCATTGGCCACTTACACCATGTGCTTGTTTGGTAAAGAAGTTGGTTGCATTTTGAGAGTGTTCAAAGACCTTTTATTGACAAAACTATACGTGCTTCCAGTATCAATGAGTGCATATGCTGTTCTCCCATTCACCTTGATCTTCAATCTCAATGTGTTGGCACCCTTACTTCCCGCATAAAGCATCATGAGAGATTGTACACAAGGTAGTATGTGCACTATTGTTTTCATTCCACACGCATAGAGACATCCCATCATCCATTTTGTCATGAGCAAACTTTAGTTTCCCACCCGGATCAAAAGGAAACTCGGGATTTTCTTCATCAAAACCATCATCATGAGAACCTCCACCCTCATGAGAATCTCCCCATCCTAAGGCATCATTGCATTCAAGGAATTCCTCCTCCTCATGATTAGCATTGTCCTCAGTGATAATGTAGCTTATGGACATATCCTTGGATTTGCATACTTTGAAGTGATCCTTGTTCCATTTTTCTCCACATTTGAAACATAGACCTTTGAGCCTCATTTCATTCAAACGGTCCTCCTTGATAACCTTGCTTTTTGAACCCCCATTTGCTGGCTTGGACTCATTGTATGTAGCTTTGTTGGACATAAATGGTGGTTTAAATGGAAGTCTATTAGACCCTCTATGAGAACCTCCACCCTTGATAACCTTACTTTTTGAACCCCCATTTGCTGGCTTGGACTCATTGTATGTAGCTTTGTTGGACATAAATGGTGGTTTAAATGGAAGTCTATTAGACCCTCTATGAGAACCTCCACCCTCATGAGGATCTCCCCATCCTAAGGCATCATTGCATTCAAGGAATTCCTCCTCCTCATGATTAGCATTGTCCTCAGTGATAATGTAGCTTATGGACATATCCTTGGATTTGCATACTTTGAAGTGATCCTTGTTCCATTTTTCTCCACATTTGAAACATAGACCTTTGAGCCTCATTTCATGCAAACGGTCCTCCTTGATAACCTTGCTTTTTGAACCCCCATTTGCTGGCTTGGACTCATTGTATGTAGCTTTATTGGACATAAATGGTGGTTTAAATGGAAGTCTATTAGACCCTCTACCATACACGGTAGGAAATCTTGGAAGATTAGGTCTTGTGTTTGCATGAGAACCCATGTCAGTCCTTGTGATCACTTCCCTTTTGATATTCCCTTTGCTAGCCCACTTTGTCAAGTACTTCTCTTCATGAATTTCTGCAAGCATCATTGCCTTCTTCAAAGTGGCGGGTTCATGAGACTTGACATCACCACCAATAGGAGCTTTCAAGCCCCTTATATACTTGACAACAAGATAATGCTCATCAAAGTCGTCCAAGTATAATAGAAGCTTTAGAAACTTATGAGAATATTCCTTCACGGTAGTGATTTGCTCTAGCTTGTCCCATTCCACAATGTGATTGTCCCTTTGCATGCGAGAAGTAAACTCTTCTGCCATGTCATTCTTGAATTCTTCCCAAGTAGTGATGACATAACCATGAGATTGCTTCCTCCTCCACCAAGTGTGAGCAAAACCTTCAAGATGAAGTGAGGCGAAGAAGACTTTGGCAATCTCGCTCCTTGGGCTGATTTCGAAGTAGAGATCCATCTTGTTTGCACACTCTTCAAAGTCTTCGATAGAATTTGATTCTCCTTTGAACTTATTAAATATGATTTTGTCCTTCACAGCATTGTCAAAATCACCATGCATTCTTGAACCCCTCTGCCGTGCTCTTGGATCATCAAATCCTCTTCCTTCACCCAAGTGTCTATGCATTTACTCATCTTCCAATTGCCAATCACCTGCATCTTTAAATCCCTCCCTCTTCTTGCATCTTGCATAAAGGATGAAGTTCTTGGAATACTGGCATTGGATCTCTCATAAGAAGCATCACCCATAGGTCTCTTGCCCTTGTCCATGTAAGAAGAATGTGGCATCATTTGAGGTGGCATCATTTGTCTTACTTTGTTCTCTTCTGGCATAGAAGGCTTTCCATCATGTTTGGCATCATAATGTACACCATCCATTGCATTCATATCGGCTTCTTGGTTGAGCTTGAGAGGAGCCAATGCACTAATGGCTTTCTCCAAGTCTTTTAACCCTCTTTGCATCACGTCATCCAGGTAGTGGTGTCGCTTGTCGAACCATTCCATGAGGTGTTCACCAAATTGTTGTTGCCGATTTGTTTGGTTATTTTCAATCCTTTGAAACATACTCTCCATAGCCATTAACATCATGTCCACTGTTAGCGGAGTAGTTCCCAAAGATTGAGGCATTTCCACTGGCTGAGATTCATCTGGAGATGGTGCTTTTATGGTTGAATTTTCTTCATTCCTCATTGATGAACTCGTTGCCATCATTGCTTCCGGTTGTCTTTGATCATTTTCATTCCGGGCTCCCTTGTTTTGACCTCCTCTAGTCATTTCCATGCGCGTAATTGATCCCTCCTTGCAAAGACCACTTTCTTGATTTTTTTTCTCTATTCAAACGGTATCCGATTTGGGTGATCTTTATATCGATGCGAAGCTCTTGACGAGACGAATAAGAATCCCCAAAACCCCATTAAACCATAGTCTAATTTATTTATCTATTCAAGGGTGTACACCAAGGCTAGGTCCCTATTTTGCCAAGTGCTATCAACATTCTGGTCCATGCTACTAGCCCTAGAGTAAAACCCACAAATTCGCTTAGGATCAATGAGCTTCCATGTATGTGCATTTGTGTACAAATGCGCACTAATATCATTATTTCACCTTCTTTAATTTTTTTCACCGCATGTGGACCTTAGATCTTTAGGTCAAAATTAATGCTCCTATCTAAATGTTAAATTTTCCCAAGATTTTACTCAACTCAGACAATTTCCCATATGTCCGCTCAATTTATTTCACATCTTATCTCACTTCAAAAGTACAGAGTTTTATCATCTTTTGCCAAAAATTATTTATTTAATAATTTCCTTTTATACAAGAAGGAGAGATCTTACATTGAGGGAGCTCATCAATGGGGAGACTCATAGTTTTGAGTTGAATTGCTCTATTAGACAAGGATGTCCCTTGTCTCTCCTTTCATTTACACCTGATTCACCTAGGTGGCTAGTTCATAATAGAATACAAAATGTCTAATTGAGGGTATCTAACTCCCATATTTCCACATTAAATGGATAGTGAATGAATTATTTGCAAATGATATCAAGTTCACTCTAAGAATACAAACTCTCATATTGTAGAAGATGCTTAAACATTTTTAATATGCCCTTTTGGCCCCTCAACTAAGAGAAAAAAAACTTCCTTTCTTCAAAATGAGAGATGTAAAAGCATCGGCAAAGATGAAGTCTTTATGGTTCTAGGTACTCGTATGGGTTTTGTTGCACTTGAAACTTCACCATGGAGCAATTCATGCCAAAAGTGAATACGTGGAAGGGAAATGGTTCGTGAACTTGATTGCCTTGAAAATAGCCTTAAAGCACTTCCTCAAGGGCTCCTTCACCTATTTCTAAGTTATTGGGTTCCCTTTGATAGTGGTCTTTTGCAGACCAAAGCCCAATTCAAGCGGTTACATGGACTGGGGGGAAAGGTAAAGGGCCATGTGAGCTAATGGAGGCTAGAAAGTAAGGGGAATAAATAGGATGGGCATGGAGCATGAAGAGTAACCCATTGCAAACACTCACATGTGACACCTCCAAAGTTGACACCTTCTCAAATATAGGAATATCAAATATTGTTAATTACTTTGTTAGTTTGTTAATTAACCTTCTCAAATATTGTTAATTACTTTGTTTTATAGTTGACACCTCCAAAGTTGACACCTTCTCAAATATTGTTAATTACTTTGTTAGTTTGTTAATTAACCTTGTTTTATAGTTGTGTTGTTACAAGGTAGAACATTAACTTTCTTTTATAGTTTTGTTGTTGCAAGATGAAACATTCAACTTGACTTAATTTAGATGGCACTCATTTTGTAATGATTAACATTGCAACATGCAAAAATAGTGTGCTCAAAAGAATAGACACATGTGTGAATTAATTGTGATCTATTTTTAAATCCTTCAAAGGATATTATTGGACACGTTTGCTCACCTTTTGCAAGATGATATCATATCTTACATCATGACGAGAGTAAAGATTCAACCCTATAAGCACTTTTTACATCCATGACCTAAGTTTAGTACATATAGAAAGGTGTTGTCAATAAAAAAGATTGCTATGATTCAAATACCATATGGATCATGTGTGATGTTCAACGTAGTATTGAAAAAATCTCCAAGTGTGATTGGCTTGTGTTCCTTTCTATGATTGAAATGTCTTCTTGAATAAGTTTCGTTGTCATTCACAAGCTTGTATAACCCATGCATTATTGGTAGAACAACATTTCGTCTGACCAAACTATTAATGTCTTCATCAACGTGCTTTATAACTTAAATATCCAAATTTTCAATCAAAAATAACCAAAATTATAAGTGGTTTTTTTCAATAAGAGCCACAAAAAGTATGCTAATGGATAGGTATTTTTTCTAGCATTGTATCACATTTCTAGCATGTTACTAACGCCAACCCCCATGCCCAACCCAACTCACATACTTTTCCAACAAGAGGGTCTTATGAGGAGGGGGTAAACTTCCAATACCAAATACACTACCTATAGGCTATCTCGGACATGTGTTAGAAAAAAAGAAAGTGTCCATTACCATAATTTTCATATTCAAATTGAGAAAAACCGGTTGTAATTTTGTTTGGTCTTAAATTTAAACATTCAAAATTTTAGAACTTTAGTTTAACATATGCATTTTTTCCTTTTTTTAGAAAAAAAAGTTTGTTATTAGTTTGGGGATGCGAGTGGTCGTCGGGTGTGACGGCAGCAGTGAAATGAAGCGGACGGGCGGGGTCACCGGCGGATGGCTATTGGCGGAGCCGCCGACAAAATACAGCAACAACGTGTCCACACCTCATAAAGTGTCCGCTTATCTGAAATAGGCGGCCCTGGCCGGGACCTAATTCACGTGGAGGGCAGTGAATAAAAAAACCGCTTGAACAATGCGCTCTTCTGAGTTCTGACGGACGTCACGTTTATGTTTTTAGCATTTTGGTTGTAAAATACTTCCAAATTTTTAAAGCGCACACCAAAAATTAGACTATAATGAGAAAAGAAAAACTTGCTATAAACCCTCAATTTTGAAGGGTAAAAGGTGCCCGTCAAAAATCAAGCCTTTGAATAGGAGCAAGGCTCGACAAAAATAAAATTTTAATGTATTTTTACTAAGTGAAATTTGGAAAAATTAGCTAGAAATATATCAAACCCTCTTTAAACATTCAAATCTATTAATTTTTAGTTAAAATACCGAAAAAATATACAAATTTAGCCTAAAAAACCAGTTAGTTTATAAGCATGTCCTTATTTTGATCGGTTTCAAAAAATGCTTTTATCGAGCCCTGGTTCAGAGCCACGTCTCCCTTGGGGTGGCTCTTTGTCAGAAAACTGTTTTTAATATGGAACTCTCCAGTCGTGCCTGAATTGGTTGACCGGCACGTGAACAATTGGAACCGACTTCCACCATATTAAAACTGTTTTTAATATGGAACTCTGCAGTCGTGCCTGGATTGGTTGACCGGAACGTGAACAGTTTTAACCGACTTCCACCATATTAAAACTGTTTTAATATGAAACTCTGCAGTCGTGCCTGGATTGGTTGACCGGAATGTGAACAGTTGGAACCGACTTCCACCATATTAAAACTGTTTTTAATATGGAACTCTGCAGTCGTGCCTGGATTGGTTGACCGGAACGTGAACAGTTATACGTGAGCATACGATAGATGGATGATGATTAGATTGGGCCACATATAAGATGATTTTGATCTTGATGATGATGTTCAAATATAGTTAACATTGCGCATTAGAACATTTGTATATGGATGACGGGAAGTTGGAATTGTGACGAGCACCGTTGCCCTTCAAAATTGACGAGTTTGGTAAAATATAGCAAGCTTTTTTGTATTTTACTATAATTTTTTAAAAAAAATTTAAAAATCACACGTTTTTTATGGCCAAATGGTAAGACACCCACCAAAAAGCAAATGTGTACAGCCACAAATGGAATATGTACGCATATGTCTAGGCACTTGTATAACAGATCATAACAGCAACTTAGTGTATTCTTACAAGTTATAGTCATGAAAAAAAAATGCTTGAGATTTTTCATAGCCCTTTTAGTTCATGTCATATACATTTTGGGAACCAAAACTAGGTAGATTACAGAGTTATCCTTATTCTAATTAGTTGAATATTTTGTTTTTAGCGAGCACTAGAACAAGTGACTAACCTTGTCCACCAAACGATTGGTATTAGTCTATATAAGATGGAGTATACAACATACTGATGAGTTGTATGTTGTATGATTGGAAGTTATATGTGTACATCTATAGACTTAAAAAAATTCAAGCGACTTCACAAAAGTGTGATAGCCTGTGGGCTTTATTCATTTTTATTTCCTTTCCTTTTCTTTTCTTTTTATTCCTTTTTTTTTGGCCAAGAGCAAACTATCTCAATTCAAGTAAAAACTTAGATAAGCTCAGAGAAGAAGCCTTTGAAAGTAGAAAGTATCTCTTTGTCAACCATTCACACTTTCACCAAAAGCTCCTTACCTTTTACGAGATCCACATTTTTTACAAGTTTTACTCAAGGCGTAGATACTCTTGGGGTAACTCACTTTTGTTATGCATCTATGATTAAATAGTCATTTCTTGGCCGTCATGGTAAAGGAAGAATCTTTTGAGTGGGGGCAACAAGTAGCTTGAGATTTGTGTTTTCAATGTAGGACTTAAATCATCCTTGGATACATGGATATAATCTCCAAATGGTCTCCAAGTTGAGAACCCTAGTTGGGATCTCACATTTTGAGGCTTGCTTAGTCTTCTTTGATGAGAAGCTCTCTTGACCACGATATTGATGCACATATCATAGAGCTTCATTACAAATAAGGCGAAACATTCTATCAAGACCTTTGACCTCAATATCTCTTACAAGATCATAGAGCAAGCCCTAGCCATCATAATTAATCTTATGATGAGTCCCTTTATTAGACCTCAGAAAAAAAACATAAAACAAAGAAATAATTTAGCAACCATCATTTTGTTGTGGGAGGGGTATGAGTGAACCCATAATCATAGTAAGATACTAAATTTGTTAAGAATGGTTTTCATGATGCACATGATAAGGTGAAATGGAGCTTTATCCTTGATTGTATGAAAGATACTAGATTTGTTCCTTATTTTTTCTCAATATGGATTCCACTCTTCTTGATGGACATTATCCACCATGAGTACAATTTAACTCATAATGGTTATTTTACTCATAGTTTTAAATTAAATTGATCCGTTACGTAAGACGGCCCCTTGTCTCTCCTTTTGTTTGCACTTGATTCACCTAGGTGGTTGGTTCATGAAAGAACACAAAAAGCTCTTATTAATGAGGGTATTTAACTCCCATATTTTCCTATCAAATGCCTCAATTTAATGAATTGTTTGTAAATGATACCAACTTCACTATAAGAATACAAACTCTGATATTGTAGAGCTTTTTTCAGTAGGGATTTTTAGTAGAGGGAAAACAATATCCTTTCCTCAAAATCAAGGATGTAATTTAAGCATCGGTAAAGGTGAAGTCTTTATGGTTGTATTCATATGGGTTTTGATGTTCCACTTGAATAAATGTGGTACTTGGCCATGGAACATTTCACGCCAAAAGTGAGTATATGGAAGGGCACCAATTGAACTTGGTTTCCTCGAGAATGGCCTTAAAGCACTATTTCATGGACTTCTTAACTTGTTTTTTTTGGCTTCCTTTTGAAAGCGGTATTTTTCAAGTAGAAGCCCAATCCAAACATGTATGTATATGGAATAGGGGGGAAAGGCAAAGGGCGTTGAGCTAATGAGTCCAAAAATAGTGAGATAGAGAGAGTAGCCTACATGTGTGCATTGAGTGTTTTCTTTTTAAATCCGTTATGGTATTGAATACCTTTTGCAAGATGATATCATATCTTACATAAGAATAAGAGTAAAGACCACCCAACGCTATAAGAAGAATCTAAGTTCGGTACGTGGAGAAAGGTATTGTAACAAAAAAGATTGATAGGATTCAAATACCATATGGATTATGTGCGATGTTCTAGATTTCATGAAGAGTCATGTGATGCTCTAGATTTCATGAAGAGTTATTGACATCTTAAAAGTCATGTTTTTCTAGGTGACTTTGTCTTGGGAAAATAAAATGTTTCACATTATTCTAGTATGTTTTTATGTAATTAAAAGTAGTAATGAAAAAACCATCAAGTGTGATTTTCTTGTGTTTATTGTAATGAGCTGTCATAAAAGAGCTTGGTTGTAATGTCTTCTTGAATGAGCTTGGTTGTCATATACAAACTTGGTTATAAGGTCTTTGAAAGAGCTTGGTTGTCATATATGAGCTTGTTTACCCAATTCAAATTCATATATGAACTTGGTTATAAGGTCTTTGAATGAGCTTGGTTGTCATATATGAGCTTGTTTACCCAATTCAATTCATATATGAACTTGGTTATAAGGTCTTTGAATGAGCTTGGTAGAGCAACATCTTACATCAATGTGCTTTATAACTAAAATATCCAAATAGAAAAGCCAAAATATAAGTGGTTTTTCCAAATGGATGGTTTATTTTAAACCCAACTCAAGTACTTTCCAACAATGACTCATGACATGAATGATCATACGTGTGCGTTCTTTTGTTGTGACTCATGTGTTCTTTTGTTATGACCCATGAATAACACATGAATGGTCATTGGTGTGCATTCCTTTGTTGTGTGAGTTGTGCGTATTCACTATTTGACTCATGACCTGGTGTGCGTTCTTTTGTTATGACCCATTAATAACAAATGAATACCGGGCCCTGGCCATTCGCAAAGCCGCCGTCCCGCGTCCACGGTGCCCGCAATTCAACGTGTCGACGGCTCATTGCTCGCAGATTCTGGTCCGCAAAAGCACAGATAGCCGGCACCTACTCCACGTGGAGGGCAGTGAAAGACTCGGACGGCCGAAAGGTTGCCAACCTGGCACCCGCGCATAAATAACCCGCTCGCACCACAATTCATTAGTTCCACCATGTCTCTGCCCCCCTCCACCTCTTCGGAGCCCTCCATTCGACACTGGCTTCGAAGCTCCCCTCTTGGCTCTGGCTCTTTCGGTCACGTCTCCCTCGCCGTTAACCTCCACGACGGCGCCCTCTTTGCAGTCAAGTCCACCCCTTGCTCTTCCCCTGCCCCTTCTTCCTCCTCTTCTGCAGAGCTCTTGGCCTTAGAGAACGAACTCAACATCCTTCAGGGCCTCCGCTCTCCTACCATCCTCCGCTGCTTCGGGGCCGATTACACCACAGAAAACGGTTCCCCCGTGGCCCGCAACCTCTTCCTGGAGTATATGGACGGCGGCAGCCTCGCCGACCTCCTCAAGAAATCCGGCGGCAAACTGGATGAGCTCCGCGTCCGGCACTACACCCGCGCAATTCTAGAGGGCTTGAATTACCTTCATCAGAATGGGATTGTTCACTGCGACATCAAGGGCCAGAACATCTTGATTGGATCCTCCGGTGTGAAGATTGCTGATTTCGGGGCTGCTCAAAGAGTGGGCGCACCCTCGCAAGTGGGCGGACCTTTTAGGGGTACCCCTCTCTGGATGGCTCCTGAGGTTGTCCAAGCTGTGGAGCAAGGACCCCCTTCCGACATCTGGTCCCTGGGATGCACTGTGGTGGAGATGCTTCAAGGCAGGCCACCATGGGGAAACATCGCCAATCTGGCAGCTCTTCTATTCAAGGTTGGGTGCTCACAGGAAAATCCACCATTGCCAGAGTCTATCTCTGCAGAGGCCAGGGATTTCTTGCATCAATGCCTGCAGAGGGATCCCAAGGCGAGGTGGACAGCTGCTGAGCTTCTCCAGCATCCTTTCGTTTGCAGATTGGAAGCAGGCGGCGATGAGAAGTGCGATCAACTATCTCCCAGAAGCACTCTTGAATTCCTTCACAGCAGTGACAGCGATTGGGAAGATGACTCTATGGGCTCTGTGCCCATTCTCTGTTTCCCATACATGGCGTCTAATCAACAGGCAATGGCCGCTAGATCGCCTTGTCCTTCTTTCACGACGACAGAAACAACGTACTCAAGGGATGTAAGCATCCCAGATGCTAGTAATTGGGTCACAGTGAAGAGTGCAGACGGTTGGTCGAAAGACAGGCGAATGCCCTTCATGGAGTCTTTTGGAGCCGGGGAGGTCCAATTGAAAAAAGGCTACGAAGTGAGCTTGGACTCTGCAGCATTTCGAAGGAACACAAAGGTTGTGGGGTGAGTTGGGGAGGCTTTCTTTCATGGCGATAGGTGAAGAATCAGCGAGCAAATTAGCTCCAGAGAAGTACGCTTGGGCTGTCGGAGAGGTGCGCCGGCGAGCCCGAGCGCCCAGTTCAAATGAGAGAGGTGCCTGCTCAATCGGGGGTGCAGCGATTCGCGCAGTGAATGATCCTTGGAGATGCACAATTTTACTCTCTGTTCAGCCCCTGGATCGTAAGAGACCTTATGTACTTTGGAGTACACATTTTTTAATGCAAATATATATTATTGAGTTCTTGCAAGTTGTTCTTATGTTTTTTTTGTTGAGGCCAAAGCGTCCCGATTTTTCGACTTATCATTTCGTTTGCAAGAAGTTTTAGATTTTCGATTTTTAAAAACCTGAAATTTACATATTATAGGAGAACTAAGTTTTTTTTAAAGGCTATTCTGTCAATACTATGATTTACACACGGTTTTATACATTATAAAAGGTATTTATGTAAATGTATATCAGTAAATTAACCATGCTTTAGTAAGAGAATTATGATGTGCAAACTTAAAATTGCACGATTCAGCTATCTTCAACTCTTATACATGGATTTTAGTCCCTTTTTTGAACTAAGCTTTGTGCCTTTAATTTCTCGTTTACTTTTATAAATTTCAACATAAGTAATGATTGTATGTTGAGAACTTAAAATCAAAATGTTAAAGGTGTGTTTTAAGTTACAACAAGAAAAATGTTTAGCAATCATGAAGACTATGATTTTCAAATTGAAGCTTTTTAGATTGGCTGCCAAAAATACTTTATGTGAACATTATCACCTAGTGTATCTATCAAAAGATGTGCTCATCCCCACCCTCACACAAAGAGAGAGAGAGAGAGAGGGAGAGAGAGAGAGAGAGAGAGGGCATGGACAACACATAATGATCAAAAGTAGAACATATTTATTGCTGTAATTTATATTATTAAAATGTGAAAGCCAACGTTTTTATAGAAAAAGAAGAATAAGACATTTTCCATGTTCAAGATCAAAATAAAAAGTTTATTGAGTCCTTGCGTCTGATGCTCACAAATGTTGTCCTTACAATCTAGGTGCATATGTGGTTCCTATCTATTTCTCAAATATTATGTTAGTTGAGCTCGTGAAGGTCTCACAAACATGTGTTTCTAGCAACATTGCCATGGTCCAACAAACACATATTACTAGTGACATTGTCACTTGCTAGAGCACTAGGCAAGTCCACAGTAGCCTTTTAGCTCCAACTTTCTTGTTTATTCTTGTTAATCAAAGAAAGGTGCTTTAACTTGTATGTTAGTATCACACACACACACATGGTTTGTCTCGTTACTTGAATTGAAATTTGGCTATGCATGTAGAAAAACTTTCGATTTGTGGCTCTTCAACCACATCGTGATGTGAGATATGATATCATCGTGCAAATGGTAACAAAGGTGTACTTGAACTCTGATTAGGCTCAGTATGAAGTCCTTCAAAATCAACGCACCTAATGCTTATTCTCTCTAATGCCCACAAGCTATTTTCACATGTGATCATTACTTTTTGTTATTACAAGTAAATTATCATCTTAACTAAAGTTCAAGTTGATATATTATCCTACAATAACACATTCTTAAAAATAAACTTGAAGCGTAAAGATATTATCAATCAAAGATAAAACATGTGTTTCTAGCAACATTGCCATGGTCCAACAAACACGTATTACTAGTGACATTGTCACCTGCTAGAGCACTAGGCAAGTCCACAATAACCTTTTAGCTCCAACTTTCTTTTTTATTCTTGTTAATCAAAGAAGGGTGCTTTAACTTGTATGTTAGTATCACACACACATGGTTTGTCTCCTCACTTGAATTGAAATTTGGCTATGCATGTAGAAAACTTTCCATCTTTGGTTCTTTAGCCATATCGTGATGTGAGATATGATATCATCTTGCGAATGGTAACAAAAGTGTACTCGAACTCTAATTCAGTTCAATATGAAGTCCTTCAAAATCAATGCACCCAATGCTTATTCTCTCCAGTGCCCACCACGAGCTATTTTCACATGTGATCATTACTTTTAGTTATTACAAGTAAAGTATCATCTTAACTAAGTTCAAGTTGATATAGTATCCTACAATGACACATTCTTAAAAATAAACTTGAAGCGTAAAGATATTATCAATCAAAGATCAAACATGTGTTTCTTTATAGCAACATTGCCATGGTCCAACAAACACGTATTACTAGTGACATTGTCACCTGCTAGAGTACAAGGCAAGTCTATAGTAACCGTTTAGCTCCAACTTTCTTTGTTTCTTCTTGTTAATCAAAGAAAGGTGCTTTCACTTGTATGTTAGTATCACACACACACACACACACACACACACACCCAACACACATGGTTTGTCTTGTCACTTGAATTGAAATTTAGCTATGCATGTAGAAAAACTTTCCATCTTTGGCTCTTTAGCCACATCGTGATGTAAGATATGATATCATCTTGAAAATGGTCACAAAGGTGTACTTGAACTCGAATTGGGTTCAATATGAAGTCCTTCAAAATCAATGTACCCAATGCTTATAAGTTCTCTCGAAGACCCATGAGCTATTTTCACATGTGATCATTACTTTCAGCTATCACAAGTAAAATATCATCTTAACTAAGTTCAAGTTGATATATTATCCTACAATGACACATTCTTAAAAATAAACTTGAAGCGTAAAGATATTATCAATCAAAGATTGTTAAACCATATGGATCACATGTTATTCTCTAGATTTCACATACCTTGAAGATAAACGAGTTGTTGGCACTTCAAAAGTGTTGAAGTGAGTAAAATTTGCATAAAACTTTATCATGGAATGGAGCGCTTTAAAGTTGCTTTTTCAAATTTGATTTTTTAAATGTGATTGTTTGATAAAGACCTCCTAGTGTAGTTTGTTTGAGTTTGATTTAACTACCTTTGTTTGAGTTTGATTTAACTACCTTTAATGGAGTTTAGTCCCTTTAAGCTATCAATTGGGTTGTTGATAATTTTAAAATCAAAGTATAATAAGCATATTTTAAGTTCCGAAAGAAAAAAACATTTACGGTTATTATGTTTAAAAAGTTTTCACAATGAATACAAGTATTTTGGATTAGCTACAAAAAAATAATTTATGTGAACTCTATCACCTATTGTATCTATCAAAAGATTAGTTCATGTTATACACATTTTGGGAACCAAAACCAGGTAGATTGTGGAGTTGTTCTTATTCTAATTAGTTGAATATTTTGTTTTTAGTAAGCACTAGAATGGATGACTAACCTTGTTCATCAAACGATTGGTATTGGTCTATATAAGATGGAGTATACGATGTATTGATGAGTTGTATGTCGTATGATTGGAAGTTGTATACATACATCTATAGACTTAAAAAAATTCAAGTGACTTAACAAAAGTGTGATAGCCCTTGGGATTTATTCATTTTTATTTTTATTTTCTTTTTCTTCCTTTTTCTTGGGCTAAGAGTAGACCATCTCAATTCAAGAAAAAACTTAGATTAGCTTAGAGAAGAAGCCTTTGAAGTAGAAAGTCTCTCTTTGTCAACCATTCACAATTTCACCAAAAGCTCCTTACCTTTTTCGAGATACACATTTTTTTTATACATGTTTTACTTAGGGCTTAGATACTCTTGGGGTAACTCACCTTTGTTGTGCATCTATGATTAAATAATCATTTCTTGGCCCTCATGGTAAAGGAAGAATCTTTTGAGTGGGGGCAACAAGTAGCTTGAGATTTGTGCTTTCAATGTAGGACTTAAATTACCCTTGGATACATGGATATAATGTTAGATAATCTTCTTTCTTGACAAGAATTAGAACAATAAACTAAATATATGGTTAAGAGGAAAACCCCTAAATGGTCTTCAAGTTGAGCACCCTAGTTGGGATCTCACATTTTGAGGCTTGCTTAGTTTGCTTTGATGTGTATCTCTCTTGACCACAATATTGATACACGTATCATAGACCTTCATTTGCAGACAAGGAGAAACATTCTATCAAGACCTTTGACCTCAATATCTCTTCCTAGCCATCATAATTAATCCTACGATGCATCCCTTTATTAGACCTAAGAAAAACAAATTCATAAAAGAAAGAAATGATTTATCAACCATCATTTTATTGTGGGAGGGATACGAGTGAACCCATAATCATAGTAAGATACTAAATTTGTTAAGAATGGTTTTCATGACGCACATGATGAGGTGAAATAGAGATTTATCCTTGATTGTATAAAAGATATTAGATTTGTTCCTTATTTTCTCAATATGGATTCCACTCTTCTTGATGGAGATTATCCACCAATGAGTACAATTTAACTCATAATGGTTATTTTACTCATACTTTTAAATTAAATTGATCCGTTACGTAAGACTGCCCCTTGTCTCTCCTTTTGTTTGCACTTGATTCACCTAGGTGGTTGGTTCATGAAAGAACACAAAAAGCTCTTATTAATGAGGGTATCTAACTTCCATATTTTCCCATCTAATGCCTCAATATAATGAATTATTTGTAAGTGATACCAGCTTCACTATAAGAATACAAACTTTGATATTGTAGAGCTTTGGAGGTGTTAATATTTTTCAATAGGGATTTTCAGTACAAGGAAAACAATATCCGTTCCTCAAAATCGAGGATGTAATTTAAGCATCGGTAAAGGTGAAATCTTTATGGTTCTAGGTATTGATATGGGTTTTGATGTTCCACTTGAATAAACGTGGTACTTGGCCATGGAACATTTCACGCCAAAGTTGAGTATGTGGAAGGGCACCGATTGAACTTGGTTTCCTCGAGAATAGCGTTAAAGCACTATTTCATGGGCTTCTTAACTTCTTTTTTAAAGTGGTATTTTTCAAGTTGAAGCCCAGTCCAAACACGTATATGGAATAGGGAGGAAAAGGCAAAGGGCATTGAGCTAATGAGTCCGAAAATAGTGAACTAGAGAGAGTAGCCTACATGTGTGACGTTTGGTCACCTTTTGCAAGATGATATCATATCTTGCATAAGGTATTTTTCAAGTTGAAGCCCAGTCCAAACACGTATATGGAATAGGGAGGAAAAGGCAAAGGGCATTGAGCTAATGAGTCCGAAAATAGTGAACTAGAGAGAGTAGCCTACATGTGTGACGTTTGGTCACCTTTTGCAAGATGATATCATATCTTGCATAAGGATGACAATAAATAAAGACCACCCAACGCTATAAGAAGTTTTCACATCCATGACCTAAGGTTGGTAAGTGGAGAAAGGTATTGTCAACAAAAAATATTGATAGGATTCAAATACCATATGGATCATGTGCGAGTTCTAGATTTCATGAAGAGTTAGTGACATCTCAAAAGGTCAAAATACCATATGGATCACATGTGATGCTCTAGATTTCATGAAGAGTTAAAGCTCCATCCACACCTCTAGAAGGGAGGTGTGGGCTATTGCACCTCCTATCATAGGTCAGCCACCCCCCAAGTTCCAACTCTCCACATTTGGAGGTGTGGGCTATTGCAGCTTAGAGGGAAAATAGAGAGGGGGGGCTTAGGAAAGTCCATAAGCTCCAGTGTTCACCTTAGGGTGCTGTATCTATTTTGATACTTAATATAAATTTCTTTGCATTAAAAAAAAAAGACGGGGGTTCAAAACTCTCTACACACTAGTCTGTCCGGGTGCCCCTCAAATGTAGAGGGTTATGGGGCCGCCTCTAAACTTCAAAGGTCCAGCGTGATGAGATTGTCCGTACCGGTCCATGGCCCTGGCCATTCAAGCCGCCTGCCGGCTTCCCGGGCTTCCGCGATTCAACGTGTCGGCGCATCATTGCTCGAAGCCTCTGGTCCCCAAAAGCACAAATAGCCGGCACCTACTCCACGTGGAGGGCAGTGAAAGACTCCGGTGGCCAACCTGGCACCCGCGCATAAATAGCCCGCTCGCACCACAATTCATTAGTTCCACCATGTCTCTGCCCCGCCGCTCTTCCTCTTCGGAGCCCTCCATTCGACACTGGCTTCGAAGCTCCCCTCTTGGCTCTGGCTCTTTCGGTCACGTCTCCCTCGCCGTTAACCTCGACGACGGCGCGCTCTTTGCAGTCAAGTCCACCCCTTGCTCTTCCCCTGCCCCTTCTTCCTCCTCTTCTGCAGAGCTCTTGGCCTTAGAGAATGAACTCACCATCCTCCAGGGCCTCCGCTCTCCTACCATCCTCCGCTGCTTAGGGGCCGATTACTCCACAGAAAACGGTTCCCCCGTGGCCCGCAACCTCTTCCTGGAGTATATGGACGGCGGCAGCCTCGCCGACCTCCTCAAGAAATCCGGCGGCAAACTGGATGAGCTCCGCGTCCGGCACTACACCCGCGCAATTCTAGAGGGCTTGAATTACCTTCACCAGAATGGGATTGCTCACTGCGACATCAAGGGCCAGAACATCTTGATTGGATCGTCCGGTGTCAAGATTGCTGATTTTGGGGCTGCTCAAAGAGTGGGCGCACCCTCGCAAGTGGGCGGACCTTTTAGGGGTACCCCTCTCTGGATGGCTCCTGAGGTTGTCCAAGCTGTGGAGCAAGGACCCCCTTCAGACATCTGGTCCCTGGGATGCACTGTGGTGGAGATGCTTCAAGGCAGGCCACCATGGGGAAACATCGCCAATCTGGCAGCTCTTCTATTCAAGGTTGGGTGCTCACAGGAAAATCCACCATTGCCAGAGTCTATCTCTGCAGAGGCCAGGGATTTCTTGCATCAATGCCTGCAGAGGGATCCAAAGGCTAGGTGGACGGCTGCCGAGCTTCTCCAGCATCCTTTTGTTTCCAGATTGGAAGCAGGCGGTGATGACAAGTGCGATCAACTATCTCCCAGAAGCACTCTTGAATTCCTTCACAGCAGTGACAGCGATTGGGAAGATGACTCTTATATGGGCTCTGTGCCCATTCTCTGTTTCCCACACATGGCTTCTAAGCAACAGCCAATGGCCACTAGATCGCCTTGCCCTTCTTTCACGACGACAGAAACAACGTACTCAAGGGATGTAAGCATCCCAGATGCTAGTAATTGGGTCACAGTGAAGAGTGCAGACGGTTGGTCGAAAGACAGGCGAATGCCCTTCATGGAGTCTTTTGGAGCCGGGGAGGTCCAATTGAAAAAAGGCTACGAAGTGAGCTTGGACTCTGCAGCATTTCGAAGGAACACAAAGGTTGTGGGGTGAATTGGGGAGGCTTTCTTTCATGGCGATATGTGAAGAATCAGCGAGCAAATTAGCTCCACAGAACTACGCTTGGGCTGTCGGAGAGGTGCGCCTGCAAGCACAATTCAAATTGGTCAGGCGTGCAAGCACATCCGCGACTCAAACGTCTCGTCGGCATGCAGTGAATGCAATCCTGGAGATGCCCGGACAAGAGAGAGCTTGTGTACTTTGGCTACACATTTTTGAAAATGCAAATATATTATTGAGGTCTTGCAAGTTGTTCTTGTGTTTTTTGTTTGCTTATATTTTCTCACTTATTTTTTCTGATGAGGCCAAAGCGTCCTTTTTTTCAAATAAAGGCTGCTTATATTAAGATATTAGAGAGAGAGGTTATAGCGTATAAAGAGCTCTAATAAGCACAATATCCTTGGAAATGATTGTCTCTCTTATCATCAAATGTTCGTGAATTGCTTGACTCAGCTGGTCCACCTGATTGTCTTTAGCTTTGTTGTGCAGTTTCCCTAATTTTGAGTCCAGATCTTTCAGCCTCCTTTGTATGTGTCTTTCACCTGTATGCACCAATTTCTCTTTCAGCCAGATGTGGTTAGTAGGCTTGTTGTTAAAAATGAACTTAAGTCTATGTAACCAAATACACCACAACATTTCAATTCTCAAAATTGTCCATAATTCCATGGTGCACCCAATCCTTTCCCCTAGTAACAAGTTTTTTCAGCCTAAGGTGTAACCATTCCAATTCTGAATACATTTAGCCAAGGCATTAAAACACACTTTTGCAACAGGACAATGAATGAAGATGTGCATGTCATCCTCCAACTCATGGTATCTATGGCATTTCCCATCTCCAACATTTATTATGAGGGCTTTTTGCTATGTCCAAAGGGCTCTGTGCATGTCCTCCTGCCACTCACACTCATGGCAAGTAAATTTCAGAAAACTCTCTGGTCCTATCTGAGAAACCTAGTCCATTCGGTTGGATATCTTGTCCAGAGTTGATCTGATCAGACCTTACTACTAATATTTGGTTGATATCTTTCCCACTTGAGTACGTATAGACAGTACTTTTTTTGCCTAAGAAAGTTTGCCTGGCTTGGTTGACAAAGCATCCTTTTTTTGACTTATCATTGATTTATGCTAATAAATATCTCATAATCGTTCACAAGCGTGCTTTATGGAGGTCCAACAAACATGTGTTTCTAGCAACATTGCCATGGTGTTATGAGTTGCTAGAGCACTAGGCAAGTCCCACGTAACCTTTTAGCTCCAATTTTCTTGTTTATTCTTGTTAATCAAAGAGAGGTGCTTTAACTTGTATGTTAGTTTCACACACGCACAGACACAAACATGGTTTGTCCCATCACTTGAATTGAAATTTGGCCATGAATGTAGAAAAAATTTACATCTTTGGCTCTTCTACCACATCGTGATGTGAGATATGATATCATATTGCAAATGGTAACAAAGGTGTACTTGAATTCGAATTGGGTTCAATATGAAGTCCTTCAAAATCAATGCACCCACACGTATGCTCTCTAATGCCCGTGAGCTATTTTCACACGTGATCATTACTTTTAGTTATTACAAGTAACAACTAAGTTCAAGCTTATATATTATCCTACAATGACATTCTTGAAAATCAACTTGAAGCACAAAGATATTATCAATCAAAGATTGATAATATATTATCCTACAATGACACATTCTTGAAAATCAACTTGAAGCGCAAAGATATTATCAAATCAAAGATTGATAAACCATATGGATCACATGTTATGCTCTAGATTTCATATACCTTGAAGATAAAAGAGTTGTTAGCAATTTGAAAGTGTCAAGTGAGTAAAATTTGCATAAACCTTTATCATGGAATGGAGCCCTCGAAAGTTGCATTTTGAATCGATTTTTTTAAATATGATTATTTAATAAAGACCTCCTAGTGTAATTTGTTTGAGATTGATTTAACCACCTTTAATGCAACTTAATCTCTTTAAGCTATCAATTGGGTTATTGATAATTTTAAAATCAAAGTATAATAAGCATATTTTAAGTTCCAAAAGAAAACAAATGTTTACCATTTATTATGTTTAAAAAGTTTTCATCATGAATACTATGATTTTCAAATATGAAGTCTTTCAGATTAGCTACAAAAAAATAATTTATGTAAACACTATCACCTATTGTATCCATCGAAAGTAGGAGAGAGGTTTTATCGCTATATATATAGATTGTTTTATCGCTATATATATAGATTGATGAAAGATAATGTTTTTGTAAGGAAAAAAAATTCCATGTTTAAGAAGAAACTAAAATAAAGAGTTTATTGAGTCCTTGTACATAACTACCAAGGCTAGGGTGGGTTTGGGATGATTGGGCACCTTGATGTGCAAGATTTAAGGACTTGTACATATGAATAAATTTATGCACCTTGCCTTGTTGATCAACATGGGCAAGTTTCATAATCTTCTTCTAGCCATGTTAGACATTGAGTTGCAAAGTCAAGGTTATTTCTTTGCATTGTTAACGTTAACTTGTCGCTTCCCTTTTCAAGCTACATGTTTGCCTGCATCGGTTTGATCTTCTACTGGAGCTCTTTAACTTGTTGGATCTATTGATACTAGTTGTGTAAACATAATTTTTCCAACCTCTTTCCTTCACTGTCGAATGAAGATGTTTACCTCTTGAATTTTTTGGTATCCTCCACAGCACTTGTGTGTGCATCAACTTCTAAACCTTTAATGTTCACAAATCTTAGTCCTTGCATCCTACGTCTGATCCATGAAAAATGTTCAAATGATGCCTAAGCCATACAAACTCCACAATCACTATAAAAGTCACCCTGTACTTAGTTTCATAGCTCAAAGTGGCCACTATCTTCTTGCTGAGCCATGATGTACATGAATCATCAAGATGAAAGCGAAAGCCACTAGAGTGGGACACTCATGTGCCATAACATCAAGCTCAAACGAAATCACTAAAAGCATGCAGCTAAATATCACCCTCCTTAGCATAGAATAGGCCAAAGGACTGAGTGCCTTATATCAGAATACTCGCTTGGTAGCTTCCCAATGCTTCCTTCCAAGATTGTTTACAAACTTGCTTAACTAGGAGACCTACCCCAAACCATTATGAGGCATTTGGACTCTAAAAGGGCTCTTTTGATTAACATTTCTTTATGAATGGACCAATAGGAAAAGAGGAGTTAATGGACCAATAGGAAAAAAGGAGTGTGCACATTCTATCCACTTGATTAACATTTCATTTAAAATGGACCAATAGGAAAAGAGGAGTGAGCACATTCTATTCTCTTGAAAAGTAAGGGGGGCTAGGCTTGTCTCCCTAATTACTAGTCTTGTCCCTTCTCCCCGCCCCCTACATTCTATGCACAAATGGCTCCACTTCAATTCTCGTACATCAAAAAGGCCAATTTTCACCTTCCCCCAAAATGGTCCCATTTCCCTTCAACCCCCCCCCCCAAAAAAAATAAAAAAAATAAAATCCTATGGTCAAAAAGTCATTTTTGAACCTCTATTTCTCTTTTCCAAGCTCTTAAATGTCTAACAAACTACCCTCTTGCTTATCTCCCCTTCCATAGTCCTTAATCTTCTCCATTACCAAAAGCTCTATTTCTCTCTCTACCTCTCTATAGCCACTAATCTTCTTCCTTCCCAAGCTCTCTACCTCTCCATATCCAATAACCTTCCCCTTCCATAGCCACTAATCTTCTTCCTCCATATCCACTAATCTTCTTCCTCCCCAAGCTCTCTTTCTCTCTCTACCTCTCCATAGGCACTAATCTTTCCCTTTCATAGCCACTAATCTTCGTCCTACCCAAGGTCTCTCTCTCTTTCTTTCTCTACATATTATTGCCCACACCACTAATCTTCTTCCTCCCCAAGGTCTCTCTCTCTCTGTCTTTCTTTATATATATTGCCACCACTTGCAAATCTCTTTTCGGAGCTCCTAATACTATAACAAACTACCCTCTTACTAATCTCCCTTTCCATAACGCCTAATCTCCCCTTCCATAACTCCTAATCTACCCTTCCATAGTCCTTAATCTCCTCCTCAAGGGTTCACTATATGAAAACCATGTATATCATGTGCATTCAAGACCTATATTTAAAATTCCTTATCTTGTGAATTTTCCATGATTAGAATGCACCCTTTTCCATGATTAGAATGCACCCTTTTCCTATACAAAGTAATGTAACCTTTGTTATTGATAGGCACCCCTTTGTAAATATATTTGTGTAAAAACATGACTAAAAATGTCATGTTGAACACACGTGATAGTTACATTTTTTTCTAACACCTAGTCTCCGCTTATCCCCTCTATCTTTCTTTCTCTACACATTATTCCATCAGATTATGGCTTCATCAAGCACTTTAAAAAGATTGAAGGACTAGATAAAAGAGCTCTTATTACACAACACAAGGGATGAAATGGGGGAATGGGTAGAAAAAAGATTTTGTAAGGATACCTAGGTTTTCATGCAACCAAGTGCATGTGATCCACACCATGTTCGTGAGTGCGAGGGGTTTTAAATCCTCATTGGAAGTTTCTTGGGTTCAAGCAAAATAAGGTTTAGTGGCTATTGTCTAGCATATGTATGGGCTCGCCTCGATATCCATATACGACCCCAGCATATGCTAACCCAATTCTAGGGTTAACAAGAGAGGGTTAACAAGAGCTACCACCAGTATCTTACATCAAGGAGTCATGATAGAAACACCAAAGGGTCATACATTCAAGACATGAAGCAATAGTGTCCAAAGCTACAACTTGGACGGGCGCCCATAATGGTGTGACAGAGTATTTATGGCGATTCTCGCTCTTCAAGAGCGTGTGGTAGCAAGTTGGGATGAAGTCCTAAGTGATGTACTTCATGGATATATTATGAGAGTAGTCATTTTAATAGCATTAGGCCTATTATGAGCCTAAAGTGCCCGACCGGCATAGTTTAAGTGAGTGTGAACACTTATGGCTATGTATATAAGTGAATATCTTTCATAATATAGCATACTCTCCCAATGTTCAATAATTGAGTCTTGCTCTTGCTAATCCTCTTGCTAATATCTCTCCCTAATGCATGCTAGTGAGTGTGTGGTGTGAGTGAAGTGAGGTGAGAGGAGGGACGAGTACTCGTAGTGCAACGCGGCGGTGTGACAACGCTCGTGGCGGGAGGCACGGTGGAATTGCTTCTCAAGGAGTTGTAGAGCTTGGAGACCTCAAGGGTTACGAGCTCGGCCATTGGAAAGATCCTCACGACAGTGAGGATCACTAGGTAATCTCTTTTTGGATGTGTTTTCAAGGAGGGTTAGGGTGAGCCTTAACATTTTTGGCGCCGCTGTCGGGGAGCCATCCCTTGGCTTTTTCCATTGTTTTTCCTCTAATCTACACATTACCCATTTCCCATTATCTTTATTAATGGTTTTCCATAAAGAAGAAGTGGATTTGTTGATGGTGATTTGGTGTAGAATAGCTCTCTTTTTTGATTTTGAAAAGAATGCCTTTTGCTTAATTTTTACCTTAATTGTTGTTTTTGTGGTTTTTCATATTCTTATGGCTTGCACATAGTTTGTATTAGGCTTAGTTTGCATCCATTGCATCAAACAATGTAACAGAATGCAATTTTTAGTGAATGTTAGCTCTCTTTAGTGTTAAACATAGAACTAAGATCATTAATTTTAGCGTAATTATGTGTTTGTTATTAAAATTGGTTGCATTAGAGTGTTAACAAGCATTAGGAGTAGCTTAATCTTTCAAAAAAATTCTTAAAACCATCAAAAAATTCTTCATTGTGTGGTTGTTGTTAAAATTGGTTGCATTAGAGTGTTAACAAGCATTAGGAGTAGCTTAATCTTTCAAAAAAAATTTTAAAACCATCAAAAAATCCTTGAATTTGACTAATTTCTCTTAATGGACTAGTTTTTGTCATTAAGGGTGATTAATCTTGTTCAAGAGGCAAAAAAATTAGAAAATGTATTAATTGGGATCTAAATTGATCATATGAGTAGTTGAAATTGGTGTTTTTGAGTGTTTTGAGAGTATCTAGATATGCATCAAAACACCTAATTACATCAAATTTTTTCATATCAAAATCCCCAGCTTTTGATGATGGATTTAATTGATCTTCTTTCAATCAAGAGAGAGTGGATAATGGACCTCTTTGCACGCACAGGTACTACAATTGTGAGTGCACTTAAAAGAGGCAAAAATGTGGTTCCAATGGAGTGCGACCCTTGTAAGTCAAGTTCATTGAGCAAAGACTCGGCAACGTTTGCTCAACTATTCCTTGCCGTGTTTGAAGGAGGAGACCTGTAGGGCTGTAGAGACTTTTGATGTTGGTTCTTGAAGAATCTCTCAATTTTCTTGGTGTTTCTATATCTTATCTGAGCTCCCAGTCTCAGGGATGTTAAGACACTGTTGTATTTTATCTATTTGGAGCAGACAGTGAGTTTGGGTTGTGTCTATGAAGAATTAATGCTAAGTTTGTTGTTTTGTTGTTTGTTGTGATATATGAGTTGTTTTCATTGAGTCTATGGAGGTTGAACCCCTGAGGATGTCAGTCTGATGATTAGGAAACTATTTCTGACCTTGTACAGTTCTAACAATAGGATCACTCTACAAACCTCCTACAAAAATGTGAAAGAAGTGTTCTTCATGGAAAGATAAGCTCCCAAAAAACCAGCTCACAAATACACAAGCTCTCAGAAAACTAGCTCACAAACACACAACAAACTAATGACAACGAATTCAAAATCTAAACACTAATTCTATACATATTAGAAAAAATTAATATACTCATTTTGTAAAAATAATCATTATTCTGACAAACATAAAAACATTCTTCAATCATTATAAATAGTGTCATAAATAGTTTTCAATAATTATATTATATAATAAATGCTTGCATAACTAACTTCCATTTGAAGATTATTCCATAACTAACTCCCATATAATGATTATTCCATAAATAACTCCCATATAATGATTGCATAACCTTTACATGTCCTCTGTGATCCCAATTTAGACTATAACCTTACTGCCAATCATCATCTAGGACTATTGCAAAGCAAAAGAACATCAGATAGCTCTTGTATTGTTTTATAATTCCATCCATTTTTATTCCAAGTAAAGAGTACATCCTTGTATATTTCTTAAGCCACTAATTTTAACCAACCACAGGTAAGGAGTACATATCCCATACAAAGAACTTACACACACTAGCACTTGTGTTCACACACATTGGAACCGCTTTATTTAAACCCTAAACTTACACATATTAGAGTGCTAGTTCACACAACCTACCTAGCTCTTGTCTATTCCCACATTATTCACTAATAATATTTACCATTGTGAGTCATTCATGTTGAGTTTAGGCATGTGCTTGTTGGAAAGAGTGGGTAGTTATTGCATAGAAAGAGTGGGTAGGAAAAAGTGGGTAGTTTAGGCATATGCTTAGAAAGAGTGGGTAGTTTAGCCATCGCCCCACTAAGGGCGACCATCCCCCTTAGTTGGGGGGTGCCACCCATCACACCCTCACTAAGGGCGATGGTCGCCCTTAGTTGGTGGGGGGTGTCCCACACCCCCCACTAAGGGTGACCATCGCCCTTAGTTCACCAACTATGAACTAAGGGTAACAATTGCCCTTCATCAGTGGGAGGTGTGCCACCCCCCACCCTCACTAAGAACACTGGAGGGCAAACTAGGTAATATTTCGTGAAAACAAGAAACATTTAGCATCTTTCAAAGATTCCATCAAAAAAGGCCAAATTTTTACCTTTTTTGGAAAGTGGTCTATGCATGCGTACAATGCCACCCAAAAATGACACTATTTAGGACACTCTGCGCATTTTTTACAAAAAATGGAAAAAAAAGACATGGTTTTGCTTAGATTACAACTTAAAATCTAACAATAAGTATTAAAAAATATACCAAAATAGAGATCATTTGTCATTGACATCTTCAATCCAGAAAAGTATTTAATACAACTCTAAAAAAGGAGCTGTTTTCTAGACATACAACTCATGGTTAGTTATGGCTCCTCATCACTCCTACTTATACCATCACCAACATCACTCGTTGGTGTGCCTTCCCCTGAGGAGGTAGATGAGGCATCCTCTTTATCACTATCCACACAAAGACATTTTTTTCTTCTATGTGTACACCTGAAGCTAAGACTCCTTGGGTTCGCTGTCATGTTAGCACACCCGAGGATGTGCTACAAAGCTCAGAGTTATTGAAACAAGGGATCTTCTCTTGTAAAATAGAAATGGTTAACTTTCTCAAATAGCTTGTTTTTGTGAGAGAAGTCATACACCAAAATATCTACCTCATCAAGTGGTAGTACATTAGTGCTGGCAGTGTTCTTTCCCCTCTTGTGTTTGCCCTTTCCTTTTGTTGTATTTACCATTTCCAAGCTATAATTTCCCTCAAAATTCATTTGCATGAGTTGTTCTCATGTAGTGCACTGTTAGTGACAATGTATGCTCGCCAATTTCATCTTTGTTGTGATAGCTATTACCTTGCCAATCCAAAACGGATGTTTTAAAGCATCATCCTCAGCTAGGGTAGCAACAAGGGTACCCTCCTTTATCTCTTGTGGATCACCACTCCACATCTCTTGAATTCTTTTTCGCCTTTCTTTCGATCATCTAGCTCCTATGTATATCTCTCTTGCTTCCCCACCACATGAAGAAGTTTATCTATCTCTGTTGATTCCATGAGTTATTGATATTCCTTTCAAGTATTTCTTCTTATTTTTCAAAGAACGTGTCCCACCATTTTACATCTTGCTCTCCTGCATATTGCTTTGCCTTCTCGATTAGCGATCTTGTCTCTGCAATGCACCTTTGAAAGTCCATAGCATGACCTACCTTGCTTGCCTCCTTTGCTTCCTTTAAAATTTCCAAGGGTTCCATTTTTGAAGCTTGCATAACCATGTTTGGAATAAATTTGAGAACTTTAAGGCCACCTGAAGGAAGCCACTCTGCATCAGTAGAGAAAATCTTTCCATACAATAAAGTTTGTCCACTTTCTTCTACAAGTTTAATCAGAAAGGCATGCTGATAACTTAGATCATTCAACTGCTCCAAGCACCTCCTTTTTTCTATCCTTGGCTCATTAACAAAAAACTTGAAATCCATTGTCTTCTTCAAATTCTCTACCATTGGCTTTGGTGTGTAAGCTTTCTCTATAAGTGTCATCATGGTCAGCAAAGTAAATGCATTGTGGCGAGATAATTTTTTTGAAAATGTGCTAAACATCTGATCAATGTGGTCATGAGTGTGACCCACAAGTAGAAAATTCACTTTCACTTTCTTAAACACCCCTAAGGAAACCAACATGGTTAGGTATCCAAGAACTATTTGATTCTTATTCTCTCTTGCAGTGTTATCTAGCTGTAAATATAATATACTTGGCAATGCACCTTCCCAATTAGATATCACATGATGAATGATTGTGACGGGTTAGATTTGGATCATTATGGATATTTGGATATGCGAAAAAAACCCTTGGGTGAACTTGAGCATTGTATACACAAGACAACCAACCAAATGCATTTGCACAAGTGTGCCTTTTGTAATGTCCTTAGACAGCCTAGCAAAGTGAGGCAAGCAAGTTTTTTTCTGGTCCATTCCATCAATAACTAGCCCGAGATACTTTTCTGGAGATGCAAAACACTTCCCTCTATGGTCCATTGCCTTCTTTCATTTTCTTGCACTTCCTCGCTGTGAATTCTCAAAGCATTCTTGACTATCCTTAGCTCACTGGATCACTTGCAATCTTTCTTCTTGTTTTTAGCTTTGCACACATAGTGCACACACCCATTCGAACTTTTCATGGGATAGTCACGTTGGCAAAGAAGGTTTTCCAAAGCCTGGTAAAATAAGAGTAGCTTGTATACTACTCTTGTTTAGTTGTCATAGCATCTCTATACAATGAGAATACCTCTGACCTTGTAAAATTGTCAAATAAGTTAAACCTTCCTATTGTCGGCATACATTCTACATGATACTTAAAATAACAATGAAGCCATGTTAAAGCATTTTTCTCCATTGGACCTATGGATATTAAAGGATCTAACGGCTTTGGTTTGCCCCATTTTTTGTTCCTACACTTCACCCTCTCAAGCCGTACATTTCCAAGACTCAAAGCAACCTTAAAGGCTGTCCTACATACCAAATCAGACCCAAGGCTATATTCGAAATTTCCATGCAAACAAGGCATTAGCAGACCACTAAGAAATGCATCTTGCTCTCCATTGCTCATGTCAAAATAGCGTGTTCGTAATGCCTTTAACTTTTTCAACCGAAACTTTTCTAGACATTCTTGCTTGCAACATTCTGTTTTTTTAACTACATCCCTTACTTTTCTATCTGCACACAAGAATGCTTTTTTCTTCAACCCATGGTAGGTCTTACCTCGATACATTGGAGATAATGTCGTCGACTGCTCAATGGTATCCAAGGCATCATGTTCATCACTACCATCATTTGTTGCTTGGAGATAGTGTCGACTGCTCAATGGTATCCAAGGCATCATGTTCATTCACTACCATCATTTGTTGCTTGTTGTGGTGTGGAGGTTTTACTTGGAGAAGCAAAGTAAAGACTCCTTCTTGTGATCGTAGCTTCATATGATGTAAAAGATAAGCCTGGTGATTGCCCATGGCTTGGAGTGTCCACTTCTCTATCTCTATTTTTAGTTTTTTAACCCTAGTAGACAAGGAATAGGATGAGAATGAGAGACCCTTTGAATGTGATGCAGTGGTGGGGGATGAGCTCCCACCCACTTGTGTAGGGCAAATGACCAACGGAATGTCTCTCCTCATATCTTTCTCCTTGGCTAACAAATGAGAAATGAGAACCTAATAGCCCATGTGGCCATTATATAGAAAGTCGTTAAACTTAATACATAATTAAGGTGGGACTTGATTAAGAAACCCTAGAATTAAAACACTAAATAACTACTATTTTTGGAACTATGAGGCTACATAAGAAGTTGAGAGGCTCGTTTGGTCACCTCGCATTGTGAGAGAGAGAGATATAAAGTAAGAGAGAGAGCACTATTTGGGCACACAAGAAGCAAAGCAACAAGGAGAGCAAATCGTACTTTCAAGTCCACCAACCATGGCTTGGTACACAAAATCTTGATTTTTAAAAATTGTTTGTGTACATAAAGTTAATGCATTGCATCAACTTTGGCATAGAATCTTGATGTTGTGCATCGAGTTGATATACACAAGTTAACTCTATTTGTGTATGCAAAGTTGATGCAATGTATCAACTTAAAAAAAAATTGTTCCTGTATAAAAGTCCTGTATAAAAGTTAATACATTGCATCAGTTGATGTTGTGTATCAAGTTTCTGTATAAACAGTTGATGTTTTGTATTAAGTTCACAACATCAAGGTGGCTTGGCAAAGTTGATGCAATGTATCAACTTTAAGAATATGCATAATATCAAGGTGGCTTTGCAAACTTGATGCAATGTATCAACTTTAAGAATATGCACAGCATTAAGGTGACCTGGTAAAGTTGATGCAATGCATCAATTTTAAGAAGTTTTGTTTATTAATGCAAAGTTAATGCATTTCATCAACTTTGTTAAGAAAACAATGTATGCAAAGTTGATGCATTGTATCAATTTTTCCACACAAACTTGATGTTTTGTATTGAGTTGATACAAAACATTAAGTTTATGTAGCAAAGTTGATGGAGTGTATCAACTTTAAGAAATTTCATTTGTGTGTACAAAGATGTTGCATTCCATCAACTTTGCCACACAAATTTGATTTTGTGCATCAAAGTGATACACAACATCTATTTTGTGTGGCAAAGTGAAGGAACAGGAGACCAAGCTAACTCTAGGTGCAGAAAGGAAAGACGGCAAACATAATGAAATGGAAATGAAAGGAATTGAAAGCAATGAACAAGTACTAACATGTAGACCAAGATAGCTTGACTTGATATAACACTCAAGAAAGTACATCACTCTTATAGAGTGAACACACACACAGTCAAGTACCATATGCTTATGGGATAACTCCTAAAGTGACATGTGGCACTCTCTCACACAAAGACTCACAAATACACACTCTTTGACTATGATTTTCTCAACATCCCCCCTCAAAGCAAAGATGTGAGACCCAACACACAAGGAGTAGACCGATCCCCCCTCCACCGCAATACTGCAAAGAGCAAGTCCAACTATCCAACACCTCCCGTGTGATAGTGAATTTTGAGTCAGCTTGCGATTGGCAGTGAGAACCATCACTGGTCACCCCCCCTTACTTTGAAGTGGGTGTCAATACATCATATCAAAGTAAAACCAATACACATTTTTGGGGACAACCCAAGGCAGAGGACCCTTATTGACCATCACACTGTTTATTTCATCCATTTTATGCATAATGCAAGGGCAGAGCACCCATACACACATAGAAGAAATCATAAACAATAATCTTTGTCATCCTCATCGAGGGTGACATGGGTAGAAAGTACATCTCATCTGGTGGATCAGCAACAAAACAGGTGTGGCAATAAGATTAGCATGGTGTTGTTCTTGTTCTTTCTCCTTCTTCTTGAAGCAATTTGCTTCCATGTGACCCTTTCGCTTACAGTACCTACATATGATGTTCTTACTGGCTTTCCATGTGCTATGGGAGATGAGAGCTTCTTCAGTGCCTCTGCAAAAAAAGTAGAATCTTTGTTTCGGTGATCTTTTTCAAGAAGAAGAACCACCATATCATCAAATGTGGTGGTAGCCAACCAAGTACTTCAAGGGTGTTCTCAAAACGAGAGATCCCTTCCATACTCTTCATAAGGACCACCATTTTATCCTCATTGTTTGGAGGGAATTTTAAGCTTGATAGTTGTTGCACAAGAGATTGGAGTTTTCCTAAATGATCACAAAAGTCATCATTGTCCTCCATTTTTAACTTAAAAAATTGTAGCTTCAAAAAAACTTTGGAGTTTGTAATTTTGTTACCAAATAGGGCCTCCAGGCTCTTCTAGATCTCCTTGGCTGTTGATTTGAAATCCATATGATGAATAAAGGAATCTGCCAAGCAAAGCCCAATGATAGCAATGGCTCGGGAATTGCATTGCATTGCTTCCACACTTTGGGTTGCTGAAGATCATCAGTAGCATCTGCTTCATTGTCGTCAATCATGTCCCATACTCCTTCTTTCATAAGGAGGAGCTGCATCTTGGTTTGCCAGGTGGGAAAGCCTTCCCCCTTAAACTTTTCGACCATAACAGATGTAGAATGGAGTGATGTCATGGCTCCAAGTGGCTGTGAAGTCGGTGAAGAGGAGAAAATCAGATCTGGGTCTCGACCTTCTTGATCAGGTTGGGTAGAAGTCAGCAAAGCCCTCTTCTGATATTCACAGGAAGTGCCTCTACACACAGCTTCTGTTGAACGCAAACAAGAATGATGCCTTCATCTCCTGAGCAGGGCGGCGGGCTCGCCACACATAGCCAGTTGTCAAAGAAAAGCTATGCAGAAGAACAGAACAAGATGTTGCTAACCTGAAAGACAATACGTCGTTATTGCTGTACATTTGCTGCTGTCAGATGGGGGTGACGACTCAAAGAAACAAGCAGCGACCAGAGCTTGGGCTCCTAAACGATGCAAATAGAAGATGAATGTTGTTGATAGTCGCTGGCACCAGATTACCTCGCCACAGGAGTGATGCTCGGGTCTTTCTGATGGTAAGTGCCTGCTCCATTGGTGACGTTATCCTCAGCACATATGCCGGCAATCAGAAGATCACACGATGAGGCTGGTGAGGGGAGCTAAGCAAACCAAGCGATGCTCATGAAGAGGCTTTAGGGAGAGGAGATAGGCTACAAGCGCGATGGTGAGAAAGAGAAGAGAATTTCATGGGAGTGGTCAACCAAAGGAGGAAGACCAACTTCCATTTGTAGGTCGGCCTTCACCCCCAAGGGTTGCCCATGGAGAAGCATGGCTCTGATACCACATGAAGGAACAGGAGGGCAAGCTAACTCTAGGTGCAGAAAGGAAAGATGGCAAACATAATGAAATGGAAATGAAAGGAAATGAAAGCAATGAACAAGTACTTACATGTAGACCAACATAGCTTGACTTGATTGATATAACACTCAAGAAAGTACATCATCACTCTTATAGAGTGAACACAAACACTTAAGTACCATATGCTTATGGGATAACTCCTAACGTGACACATGGCATTCTCTTACACAAAGACTCACAAATACACACTCTTTGACAAAGTTGATGCGATGCATCAATTTTGCATACACAAACA
This sequence comes from Cibotium barometz, assembly GCF_041138505.1. NCBI lineage: Eukaryota > Viridiplantae > Streptophyta > Polypodiopsida > Cyatheales > Cibotiaceae > Cibotium > Cibotium barometz. The sequence continues at coordinate 46,950,716 of NC_141049.1, forward strand.
AAGTTTTTAAAAGTGGATGCATTGTATCAACTTTTCCACATAGACTTGATGCTATGCATTTAGTTGATACACAACATGTTGGTGTGGAAAATTTGATGACATGCATCCACTTTTAAAAACTTTTTTGTGTATACAAAGTTGGTGCATTGCATCAACAACAAAGTTGATGCACCGTATCAACTTTTTCACACGAACTTAATGTTATGCATTGAGTTGATGCACAACATCAAAAGTTAATATAGTGCATCAACTTTAAAAACCATTATGCAAAGTTGTATAAACATTTTTACACAAACTAGATGTTATGCATTGAGTTGATGCACAACATCAAGTTTCTGTGGAGAAGTTGATGCAATGCAAGAACTCTATATTTTTTAGGGAATTCATATGAGATAGTTTTTGATTAAGCTATCACAATGTTAGCTAGGTTACATGTATGTGTGGTAAGTTATTTCTAAACCTAACCATAGAAGAGCTATATCTGGAGGCACTGTCACCTCGCGCAATTAGACCAACAACTTATAGGCACCCGATAAGGTGCATAGCCCAGGGGGTGAAGGGGGGGGGCACACCCCCTTCTTAGGAGGGGGTCTGGGGGGTGGCCCACCCCTCGGACCGAAGGGCCGTTATAGTAAAACCTTATTGGATTTTTCCACTTGTCCGATAGTGTAATTAGTACTCATATAGTGACCGCGAGCCCAAAAAAGCATGCATAGTGGTCGTGTGAGATAATTATTGTTTTAGGACTAAAAAAGTATAGTTTCTTACATAAGTTGATGCACTGCATCAACTTCTCTATGAAAACTTGATGTTATGCATCGAGTTTACCATAAACTCGATGCACGATATCGAGTTTGTGTGGAGAAGTTGATGCGGTGCATCAACTTTGCTTACATAAGCATGCCAAAAATAGTGAGCATGATATAATAATTCAAAAGTCTCTTTTTTTACTAGTAAAATTGCGCTAAAAGCACTTCAGCCCAAAAAAACCATCGCTTTCTCCTTGGGCACTTTATCGGTGCATATCTTCTTTCTATCCCTTTTTCTACACAGTGGGCAATATCTTTGCTTGATTTCATGCTACGCCACTTCTCTACATTTTCTATACCACACTGTGACTATTGAAATTTGTTGACACAAATATGGCGAACAAAAGAGAAGGCGACTTTCATCTAAGGTGAGATCTTCTTCTCCATTTTCAAACTTTTTTAGATTTTCTTTTATTTGATTCCGTTATAATGCATCCAATTTCCCATGAACTCGATGCAGTGTTGATGAAGATGAAGAAGTACAAACTCAAACTCGAGTAGGTTTTGGGACCATTGCCACTTTTCCTCCCCGGGCTACTGCCACCTGAAGCCTTCACCCAAAAGAGATTTATAGCTTCATCACCATCCTCTGTTGATGAAGATGAAGAAGAAAATCAGAAGAAGGATGAACCTATGTCTATTCCAGTGAGAGCTAGGACAAAGACAACAACTTATTATGTACCCCCCAGAAAAACTCATGGTTTTATAAATGCACCAAAAGATAGACGTCAACTCTCAGCAGGTACATCAATTAAAACTCTTGCTTATCTTCAACATGAGTGGAGTCTTTTCGGGTCGATGGTGGTCTTTTTTTCATCATTTCTAGGCACTTTGGCAAGGGTAATCTTCTTAGAGTCAAAAGTCTTGTGGCAAAGTGTTAAAGGTGGATTATACACAGGGGAAGAGAGAGATGATGTTGTTTCTTTTATTGTTGATGATATGAACAACATTAGAGAGTTTCTAGTGAGCTAAAATAATCTTCAAGTGGGTCTTTGTGGTCATGTGCAACTAACTTGTGCATTGGAAAAAAATGACAATTTGTTAGTGAGCTTAGGACCTTTCTTGACTCCGACTACTGCAGACTCTAATGTTGCTACCTTCTTAGAGGTCACCCCTCAAGAGCCTCCAAGGTCCTCTATGACTCTCATGGGAAAGGAGGGAAACAGAGAGAAGTTAAAAGGACTTCTATGTCTACAAGCTCTTGAGATAAGAGGACTTCTCGTAAAAACATCAATTTGTCAAGCGAGGAGGATTTTGTATCTTCAGATGACAACGAGGAGCTTGACATCATCACTCCTGGTGGTGAGCTTGGCACAGGTGCACTCCCAACTCAACAAAATAAAATAAGGGAGATAATTAAACAACAAAAACTTGTGCTCATCAATGGTAGCATTTTAAACTTGCCAATGGAAAAGATACATCGACCACCTGTTGATACACCATCTGGTAGAAGATCAATGGAGATTAGAGAACCTCACACAGTACATGTTTGTCAATAATCTTAAGAAGAAAATGAAGGTAAATCCCCATGCCACAGTGGTTCCATTTATTGTTTTGGTAGACCCCCAAGATTGTCCCAATAAAAATAGCTTTAAAGTGGTAGAATGTCAGAATTATAACTATTATGTCATTGGTTGATGGCATATTACGAAGACAGTGTCTTTTGGAGGTTGGGATTCTTGTGGAGAAAGAGGAGATCTCTTATGGAATCAGAAAGTATGATCCTATATTTCATCTTGCTTTTCATACCAGGATAGATTTGGGACCTTCAACAGAATAGAATCTTTTCAATGTGGGAGAATAAAGCTTTGAAAGGGCAGAAAACCTCTAAAGGGTTAAATGAATCTAGTGGCTTGGCTAAAAGTTGTGGTAAGAAGGTGGACACATCAATTGAAGACCTTGTAGAAGATATGAAGTAATCCATAGCGAGCACTTCAAGGAGTGAAGGATCAGACACTGCTAGTTTCTATCTTATGGCGTGTCATTTCGAAGGAGCTATCACTTGATAAAATGTCTTTGAAGCTACAAAAGTAAGTAAAGTTTTTAGTTATTAATTTTTTTATCTTCTTGATGTAAATGAAGTATTTATATTGTCTTTACATGTGTCTTACAGCCATAAAGTTTATATGAAGATGCAAGAGGTCATGATAAAAAAATTAAACTGCACCACTTGGGAACGACATACGTGCAGAGTATCCCCAATCTAGCTCTCAGGCAATTTTGAAAGATTTTTTCTTGTCCTTCAGAGATTGGGTAATATTCTTTTGTTTTTGTATTAAAGACTCAAATGTGATGGTATTGTTGTTATGTATAAAGAAACCAGCCCCACTAAATATTATATTCTTGTATATTAACTTTCTACTAACAAAACAGAAGCCTCCAACTAAAAAAGGAAAAAAGTCACTCTTTCAAGAAGAATCAGAGTGTCCACAAAACTTTCTTGTGCACCTTGAAAGAGCTCGTCAAGAGAAAGCAAGACACCTTTTACAAAATGCTGCTCCAACTGAAGGAGATGGACTAGAAGAGTTTTTTCTTCCTGGACAGGAAAGTAAATCAGCATTCTATAAAGTGATTTGTGGGGATGTAAATAAACTTTAGAATATCATTCCAAGAAAGATTACAGTGTTGTTATTGCTGATATCCCATATGGTTTTAATATGAGTGGTTCTACGAATGCTCAGAGAGCATATACCTATCAAGAAATTCAAAAGATTACAGTGTTGTTATTGCTGATATCCCATATGGTTTTAATATGAGTGGTTCTACGAATGCTCAGAGAGCATATACCTATCAAGAAATTCAAAAGATGTTACAAAATTTTAAAGTGGTAACTACATTGAATATGTGGAGATTTGTGATCTTTCATAGTACTAGCCAAGCTACATCAGTAACTGCAGCTCTGAGAAAAGAAGCACATGGTCTGGAGTCTCTTGTTTGGTATGGTTTCAAGAAATTATATTTTTAGTTTCTTTTCATTATTATTCACACTTTAAATTTATGTTTCACTAAATTTGATTGTAGGGTCAAAACAAATATAGATCATGTTCCTAGTTTTCGTTTCAAAAGTTCCTTTGAAATTATCACGGTTGGCTATTAGGATGACATTGAGCAAAGACGTGTTAAAGCACATGTCAATGATTCTGGATGCTCCAACGTGATTTCTTTTCCGGTAGTAACTAGAAAACTAAGGCATGTGACTGAGTCCAAAGCCTTATTGGTGAATCCCTACCAAAAGCCTCAATGCTTGATTAATCGTTTGATCGACCTATTTTCTATGCCAGATAATTGGATACTTTACTTGTTTTTTGGAACTAGTATACACGTATTTTTGCTATAAAAAATCATATTTAAATATATAATTTCTTATTATTGATTGTATGTTAGTTCTCATATTCATTTTTTTAAAACTGTAGGTACAACTGTGACATGTGCAGTTAAGAGAAAGAGAAACTGCATTGTAGTTGAAAAGGATGAGATCCAAGAGCAGCCTTTATTCCTATGCGTGTGAAGGGTGCTATGGAACTTCCAAATGAAGATCAAGAGGTGGGAGCAGTCTCCATTAACGCTAATGAGAAGTTCTAGTCAGCATAAAAAGAACCTATGCCTCCCCTCTCTGATTAGCTTGGGGAATTAGCATCTCTAATAGAAAATGAAAATCTTACTTTGATGCTCCCTAGTCCCCAAGGAGAAGAAAATGATCACCAATCCAATAAAGAAGCAGAGGAATATCCAAATCAAGTCCTAGATGTTTGGATTTTTGAGTCTACTACTTTACATAATTTAGTTTATCATGACTCTCCTACTTTACATACTTTAGTTTATTGCTCTAGAAACCTTCAAGAAGTTTCGTCTCATCTTTGTATGAAGAACTTTTATTTCATATTATTTGTATTGGCTTTGCTATTGGGTTTAGAAATACATTCAAGCCTGAATGTAGGGTTTTTTATAAACTATAGAGCTTATGATGTTATCTATTCTAATCTTTTTTTATCACTTGTCAAATAATGTGTATATTTATGTATAGTGGTAAACTTTGTTCCAAGAAAGTTGATTAAAAAAGGTCTATTTAATTCATGAAATTTATTCTATAATTTTTAATTAATTTTTTTTGGTATTTCTTTAAGTTGTGGGGATTTCTTCTATCCCATTTAAAAGTCAAGTTGTTTTTATGTCAAGCATTATTAGTTTATAAATCTATGGAGGTCACCACATGTTCTCTCTTGAAAAAGTGTCAAAATTCATGTAGGTTTTTAATCTACACATGGGATTCTAGATGTGCTTTAAAAAAAGTGTGTTTTTAAGCTATTCTAAAGCTTTCATGTATTTTTGGAGGGAAACTTTTTAGGTAACCCTCATTAGTTACCTATTTTTCCCACAACAATGTTTAAGGGCGATAGTCGCCCTTAGTTAGGGTGAGGGGTGGCACACACCTCCCACTACTAAGGGCGATGGTCACCCTTCGTTGGTGGGGGGGTCACCAACTAAGGGCGACCGTCCCTCCCCCCAACAACTAAGAGCGACCACCATCGCCATTAGTTGGTGGGGGGAAAGGGGGTCACCAACTGAGGGCGACCACCTCCCACTACTAAGGGCGACGGTTGCCCTTCATTGGTGGGGGAGTCGCCAACTAAGGGCGACCATCCCCCCCAAACTAAGGGTGACCATCACCCTTAGTTAGTGGGGGGGTCCCCAACTAAGGGCGACCGTCGCCCTTAGTTGGTGACCCCCCTACCCCCCACCAACTAAGGGTGACAGTCATGCTTAGTTCGTGGGGGAGTGTGCCAACAAAGGGCAATGGTCGCCCTTTGTTGTGGCACACTCCCTCCCCCCAACTGGCAACACGCCTTCCCCCCCATTAAATGCATGAACGCATTTTACCCTCCCCCCCAAATGCGAACGCGGCCCCCCAGCACGACCACTCCCTCCCCTCCCTACATGTGAATGCAGTAGCCCGTTCCCCCCTCTAAACGTGAACACAGCTCTCCCCCTCCCTACACGTAAACGTGGCATCCCCCCTTAAAAACAAAACGCTCATCTCTCCCCCTTTCTAAACCCTAAAACGACAACCCCCTCTCCCTCTCTCTCACTGAATCTCTCCCTCCCTAAACCCTAAAACGAGAGCCCTCTCCCTCCCTCTCTCTCATAGACTGTCTCTCTCTCTCTCTCTCTCTCTCTCTCTCTCTCTCTCTCTCTCTCTATTCCTTTTCCTCTCCTCTCCTTCTCTTTTCTTCGTTGTTTCTTCCCTCTCCTCTTCTCTCTCTCTCTCTCTCTATTCCTTTTCCTCTCCTCTCCTTCTCTTTTCTTCATTGTTTCTTCCCTCTCCTCTCTTCTTCTTTGTTTCTTCTTTCTCTTCTTTCAAAACCCTAAAATTTTTTAATTTAATCTTTTCTCTCTCTATTTATATCTATCCCTCTATTTATATCTATTACGTTTTTTCTCTATTTTTATCTTTTGCTTTATTTAGATCACCTCTTCTCTTTCTTATATCTTTTAGGAATCTTTCTTCCTTGTTCAACCTCCTTCTATTTGATTGTATTTGGTAATCTATTTCTTCTCTCTCTCTCTCTCTCTCGTGCTACGTGTTCGTCCTCATGGCGTCTCCCTAATTCCAAAGCAGGACACAAGTTTCCGTGATGTTCAATAATATCAAGGTAGCTATTGGGACCGTTTTGCAGGACAAGTACCTCTTCCTTTTCCCCTCAAAGATGGTGATATCGACAAGTTCAATCAAACCAAAGGATACATCATTATTGGCTAGCCTTGTATGTGTGGGACAAAAATCATCAAGTTGTGGCATGGATGGAGGAGATTAATAAATGTGAGTCTACTTAAATTACCTACTTTTTGAATGCGGTCTTTTGTTTTATAAAATGGTTTTGGGACTTGCACTATCTAACTGTAGCATTGAATAATGTCATATCAAGAAAGCCTTGTGTTGGCACTATCCTTATTGAATTCAATGAAGATAGCAACGGGGACGTTCTCGTAGTGATAGCTCACTTAAATAAATAAGAGAATACATGTCTTAAGTCTCTTTGAATTTGGAATGTTCAACGTACTATGTTTCAATCTCTCATCAACCTTAAATTTTTTTGCCATAGGATGAATGAAGTGGGCTTCATTAGGGTGCTTGGGTTGGAAAACAAAGAAAAAATTATGAAGCACACTAGAGAGATGGACAAGCATGCCATGCCTCACACAGAAAAAAAAGGGCCGCCCATCTTGGTATAACTATGAGCTTTTAGAACTTTCCCAAATAATATTCCAGGTAAACCTTCAATCTTTTGACGCTTGCAATATATGATTAAGATTTGCATATTATCCACTAATGTTGTAATTTGTGAATAATAGGATGAGTACCTTGCACATGAGTTTGAAGAGAAATGAAGAACTGCATTTTATAAAGATGAAAGAAAGTGGAGGCATGCTACAAGGCGGCTGGCGGTGATTGCAAACCCTCCACAAGGAGAAGGTTTCTTTGAGTAAGAAATCTTACACTCTTTCCTCTTTCTATTTCATAGGCAACAACATTTTATGATTTTAATGTTGTGGTTTAATTTTGGTGTTGTGTTGTAGACGACTAGTGCAAGTTAATTGGGACGAGAAAGTGGATTATTTGACAGAGGATAGACTATACAACTTGGCAGGTAGCTCATTGCCAAATGACCCGCACAAAGCACATATTTTGGATATTTTGATTGATGGAAATTTGCAGAGGCTGAAGGATTCACAAATCCCTAAAAATAAATAATAATTACTTTCCCTATCTTCTTGATATTTACAAAGCACTTTATTTTGTTTGAATAACAATTTCAATGGCAATACAATAAATGCAAGTTTTTTCAGGGATGGCTTCGATTATAGAAGTCATATGGCATGAGATTGGAGCGTAGGGTGTAGCTGTCCGTGCAAAAATATCAGAAAAGTACAAGGTAATTTTCTTAGATACATTCTTGGAGTATCTTAAGAGACTGTATTTTGGGAAGTTATTCGAGGAAATGGTGGGATCCAGAAAAGTACAAGGTAATTTTCCCAAATACATTCCTAGAGAATCTTAAGAGACTTTATTTTTGGAAGCTATTCGAGGAAATGGTGGGATCCCTAAAGAAACAAGGTGTGGTTACTTCAAACCCTGTCATCGTTAAGGCTACCAAGCATGATGTGTTTAGGTCCATAACATTCTATAAAGATTACTTACTACTTAGTTATACTCTTATATTCATAAACTGAACATAAATAATAATGTGTAGATGGATTTGTAAGTGCCATGCACGGAGAGATATATTACAAATGTGCCTGCAATCTTAAAAGATTGGCGCAATCCAAAATATGAGAGCACTATGTATACACAGCAACAACTTTGAGACCTTTGCGATGCAGGGATATACAAGATATTCCCATTTTTCCTTGACTTTCCAAGTGGCAAATTTCCCAAGATCGAGAAGGAGATATATACTCGGGCTTGTAAAGCGAAATCAACCATGATATAAACTATACAATTAGATATTTCACTTTATTTTAAATATGATTTTTTATATCTTTTTGAATCGTGAATTCTATTGTGAAGCCTAGAAGTCTATGTGACAAATCACATGTTTAAGGCAAGGGCAAAGGTCTTATGAAAAATGAAGGGGATGATGAATATGAAGAGGATGATGATGATGAAGGGAAAAAAGTATGCAATGAAGGGAAAGGAAAAGTTGAAGAAGTGGGTCATGCAGCAACATAGGCAGGGCACTCTTTTACTTGTGGTTAATTAGTATTATTGTTACATTGTTTGGATACTAGCATAGATTAAGTTATGGATTCAGATAAGCTTGGCAAGAGGTGAAGCGCCAAGTTCACCATTGTGACATATTAATCCACCTAGCCTGGGTGACTTGACCCCAACCCAAATGAATTTTCCAAGTATGATTTTACTCATTGTTGGTAATGATAATTTGGTAATGATAATGTAATGTATTTTTGTGGTGCATGCACTTACAAAATGTACGGTTTGTAGGAGTGTCTTGTCGTACCATGACATTACTCCTTAGCGTTGAAAGGGAGGATAGAGAGAGTGAGAAAAGAAAAGGACTAAGAGAGAGAGAGAGAGAGAGAGAGAGAGAGAGAGAGAGAGAGAGAGAGAGAGAGAGAGAGCAAAGAAAAGGACTGAAAGAGAGCAAAGAGAAGGATAGAGAGAGAGAGAGAGGGAGAGGATAGAGAGAGTGAGTAAAGAGAATGATAGAGAGAGTGAGACAGGGAGAGGACAGAGAGAGCTATAAAAGAGAGAAGGATAGAGACAGTTAGCAAAGAGTAGGATAGAGAGAGAGAGAGGGATAGAGAGAGAGAGAGAGAGACAAGGAGAGGACAGAGAGAGCTATAAAAGAGAGAAGGATAGAGACAGTTAGCAAAGAGTAGGATAGAGAGAGAGAGAGAGAGGGATAGAGAGAGAGAGAGAGAGAGAGAGAGAGAGAGAGAGAGAGAGGGGGGAGCGGGGAGGGTAGAGAGAGAGTGAGCAAAGAGATGGATAGAGAGAGAGAGAGAGAGAGAGAGAGAGAGGAGGGTGGGAGAGTGAAAGGGAGGGAGGGAGAGGGAACTGAAGGAGAGAGCGAGAGGGGGAGGATAGAGAGAGTAAAGAAAAGGATAGAGAGAGTGAGAGAGGGGGGGTAGAGAGAGTGAGTAAAGAGAAGGATAGACATCGTGAGAGGGGGAGATTGAAAGAGAGGGAGGGAGAGGGAGATGAAGGAGAGTGAGAGAGGGAGGGAAGATGGTGGGAGAATGAGAGAGAGGGAGGGTGGGAGAGTGAAAGGGAGGGAGGGAGAGGAAGGGACGGTGGTAAATGGATAGAGAGAGAAAGGAAGGAACAAAGTTGGTGGTGTGGGCTAGGCTACGCTGGGCAGTGGTGGGAAGAGATGGTGGTGGCAATAGTTAGAGAGAGATTGTTCAAGTAGAGAGAGAGAGGGAAGCCAAGAAAATCTCCCTCCACCAAGCTCTCTTAGTGACCAAAGCTCTCTCGGTGACCATCCCCTTGCAGGGGGTGGGAAATAATATGCAGAGATAGAGAGAGAGATAGAGATAGAGAGAGAGAGAGAGATAGAGAGAGAGAGACCTTGGGGAGGAAGAAGATTAGTGGCTATGGAAGGGGAAGATTAGTGTTTATGGAGCGGTAGAGAGAGAAAGAGAGCATTAGTGGGAGGAATAACATTAGTGGCTATGCAAGAAGAAAATTATGGCTATGGAAGGGGAAGATTAGAGGCTATGGAGAGGTAGAGAGAGTCCAAATGTTAATCAACATGGCCCTTTTAGAGTCCAAATGCCTCATAATGGTTTGGGATCTCCTAGTTAAGCAGGTTTGTGCAAAATCTTGGAAGTAAGGATTGGGAGGCTACCAAGCAAGCATTCTGATACTTACAAAAGGCACTCAGTTCCTTGGCCTATTCTATGCTAAGGGGGGTGATATTAAGCTGCATGCCTTTAGTGATTGAGTTGGATGCTATGGCACACGAGTGCCCCACTAGTGGCTTTTGCTTTCATCTTGATGATTCATGTATATCATGGCTTAGCAAGAAGACAATGTTCACTTCAAGCTATGAAACTGAATATAGGATAGCTTTCACAGTGATTGTGGAGTCTATATGGCTTAGGCATATTTTGGACACTTTTTCATAACTACATTGCTTGAGGATAACAAAAAAAATCAAGTGGTAAACATCTTCATTACATAGTAAAAGAATAGAGACTGGAAAAATTATGTTTACACAACTAGTATTAGTAAATCCAACTAGTTAAAGAGCTCCAGCAAAAGATCTTACAGATGCAGGAAAACATGCAAAAAACAAGCAATAACTTAAGGTTAACGTTGCAAAGAAACAATCTTGACTTTGTAGCACAATGTCTAACATGGCTAGAAGAAGATTATGAAACTTGCCCATGTTGATCCATAAAGGCAAGGTGCATAAACTTATTTAGATGTACAAGCCCTTAAATCTTTCACAGCAAGGTGCTAAATCAACCCACCCTAGCTCTGGTAGTCATATAAAAGGACTCAATAAAATCTTTATTTTAGTTTCTTCTAAAATTTTCCTTTTTTTCCTACAAAAGCTTTCAACAATCTATGTATATAGCGATAAAACTTTTCTTCTACTTTCGTTTTTTCACCTCTCTCTCTCTCTCTCTCTCTCTCTCTCTCTCTCTCTTGTAATAGAAGATATATTCCCAAAATTACTTTACAAATGGCCACATGGCCGCCATGTGATGTACTAGCTTTCCCTCACTAATTACTCCGAACCACATGGCCGCCATGTGATGTACTAGCTTTCCCTCACTAATTACTCCGAACCACAGGTGTAGCCGTGTCATTCTCCACCAAATGAGCTGACCACAAGGAAGAGACTTGCCACAATGGTAGCCCTTTTATACAACCTATGTGAGTTGTAATAGCAACTTTTGCATCAAATATGAAGGCATTCCTAGTTAGCTAGATATGCCACAAGCCTATCCACCTTAAAAAATGAAAGAAAACTAAATGTTCTGGGTTATCCGGTCCATTCAGAATCTTGCCAAAAATCCAGTCTTTAACCTTTACGGGCCTATCTATCAATGGAATCCATACGTGAGAAAGGAAATCCCACACCTTCTTTGCCACCGGACATGAAATGAAAAGATGCGGGCATGTTTCCAAGCATGTAGTAAAAAACACATAATTATCAGAAGTAATCCGTCGCTTTCGCAACTAGTCCCCTAATGGTAGGCCTCCAACTAGCATGTGCCATAAGAACACATTCCCTTGATATGGAATCTTAGGCCACCAACCCTGTAAGATTACTTCCTTCCACCAGGCCCTACTTTTCCTGATGTTCCATACCCTATTAGCCTTCTCAGTGATCCAGCACTTATCTTCCACCATCATATGGTACACTTGATTTGTTGTATATGCTGGACAATATTCTAAGGCTTTCGAAATGCCCAATCTAACCAAGGTTGTTGATCCTCCAACTGAGGAATATCACCAAACGGTATAAGTCCTGCCCTCACTTTCTCCTATAACTATACATATCCATGTGGAATCCACAAATATTGATAGATTTTTTGAAGACAATAAGCGGCCTCTACATGGTAATAAAGCATCCATAATTTTCTCACTAGTCCCAATCAAGCCATTCTATTGAATTTTGGCCGCTCAACAAGTTTGTCAGGCCACTCTAGAACTCTCATGAAGTAGCCAACACCTCACTTGCCATCGAATTCAACAACAGCTGTTGATCTAAAGGCTTCCATTTATTGTGTGCCATCCTTCCATGAGATCATCAAATGAGAAAGGAGAGGTGAAGACACCACTCAAAGTTGTTGGGAACCATTCAGTACATCCCACCATGTACCATCAATCCTAGTATTACCATGCACAAGTGTGACCTCCTCTTTGAGGACCTTAGCCATTTCCACCCATGGCTCTTGAGATACACATATGTCTTGCAATAAAGGCCATCTCCTAGCGACCATATGTAATCTGACATCTAATAGGGCTACCTCTCCACTCCTCTTAGAAGTAGCAACATGTTCCCAAGAAATCTACGTCTGCCCTGGCTTATTTCTTGCTCTTTTCCATACCATAAATCTAATTGGCTGTTGTATACGATGTAAAGCTTTGCTCGTCCATGGCAATAAAGGCAAGAAAAAATATATCATGCTAATCATAATGGATTGTGCCACTTTGAGCTGAACATGCATAGGCTAACCTTGAGATTTTCAATACACAAAATTATCATCTATCCTTGCAGAAATCCATGCCAACAAAGCATATGAATCAACATCAACTCCAATCGAATAACCTGTGATGTATCCCCTTTGTATGACCTATCCATTCCATCCCAAACCAAGCAAATTGCTCTCGGTACAACATATCAGAGTAGATTTCTGCATATTAATGTATAACCCTAAAGCAAGACCAAAAGTATCCCAAACAACCATAACCTTCTGAACATTATCTCTTTGAGACTTAAGGAACATAAAAGAATCATCTGCCAATGCTTGGCCGACCATTTGCTATCTACTTGGAAGAGTAAGCCCTACAACTTCACAGTCCTCCACTAACTTATCCAGTCGAGATAAGATTGGATGTGTAACGATTGCGAACAAGAGAGGGTTAAGTGGGCATCCCTGCCTAACCGATCTCCTCAAATGAATGGGCTCAATCACCCCACCATTAATCATAAACCTAGCCACTACATGTTGGTTATAATAGTATAAATCAAAGAAGACATGAGAGGGCCAAATCCCATAGCCTGCATAAGTTGTGAAAGAAAAGACCAACTAACGTGATCAAAAGTCTTTTTAATATCCAGTTAAATCATAATCACCTCTTGCATCGAAGCCCTTGCATAATCAATTCCAATTTATACATTTAGTATATTCTGTAAAATATTCGGATCTTTAATAAATCCATATTGTCTTGGATGAATCAAAGTAGGAAGAAATCGTTGCAACCTGTTGGCCAACACCTTTGCAAATATCTTATACATGGCCCCTATCAATGTGATTGGTCTCATTGATGCAGATTAACTCGGGATGGAACTTTAGGCAATAAACATACAAGCCCAATCTTCCAACTCGCAGGCATGATACCTGTATTCCACACCTCCTGAAAAATGGAAGCGAGAGGGACCTTCAACTCATCAACATACATAGTGAAAAGATCATGGGGGAGCCTATCCCATCCTAGACTTTTCCCTTTAGGCAAACGCTTCAACAACACATCTTCCACCTCGTACTACACAAAAAAATCTCTTTCCAATTCATTTGCAGAAACATTTGATACCTGGTGAGACGAACCAAGTGAAACAAAGACTCTCTAGCTACAATGACATCATGAGATATGACCTCCTGTAAACCCAACAAATGGAGATAAAAGTCCATACACACATCTAGAACATAAACAGGATCAATAATCAATACTCCTTGCCTATCTTGCATCTTGACAATATTCTCACGTGCATGCTTTTGGTGCAAATAAGCAAAGAACGTATGTGACTGACAATTAGAATCCATTAAGGCATTCATTCGAGCCATAAGCTTATATCTCACATATTGATTCTCGTGCAATGCTGCAACCTAATGGGACAACCAATCAATAGCTATCTCAATGCAGGGCAAGAACCATCCTCTTAAACCACCTGGTTCAAATCAACCAACAATGATTCTAGGTTTCGGAATTCTCTCTCTCTCTCTCTCTCTCTCTCTCTCTCTCTCTCTCTCTCTCTCTCTCTCTCTCTCTCTCTCTCTCTCTCTCTCTCTCTCTCTCTCTCTCTCTCAGGGTAGGGATAATCACATCTTTTGATAGATAAAATAGGTGATAGAGTTCACATAAATTATTTTTTCGTAGCTAATCCAAAAGACTTGTATCATGATGAAAACTTTTTAAACATAATAAACGGTAAACATTTTTTTCTTTTGGAACTTAAAATATGCTTATTATAATTTGATTTTAAAATTATCAACAACCCAATTGATAGCTTAAAGGAACTAAACTCCATTAAAGGTAGTTAAATCAATCTCAAAAAATTACACTAGGAGGTCTTTATCAAATGATCACATTTAAAAAATCAATTCAAAAAGCAACTTTAAAGGGCTCCATTCCATAATAAAGGTTTACGCAGATTTTACTCACTCCACACTTTTGAATCGTCAACAACTCTTTTATCTTCAAGGTATATGAAATCTAGAGCATAATACGTGATCCATATGGTTTATCAATCTTTGATTGATAATATCTTTACGCTTCAAGTTTATTTTTAAGAATGTATCATTGTAGGATAATATATCAACCTGAACTTAGTTAAGATGGTAATTTACTTGTAATACCTAAAAGTAATGATCACATGTGAAAATAAGAGGCATTAGAGAGAATAAGCATTGGGTGCATTGATTTTGAAGGACTTCATATTGAATCCAATTCGAGTTCAAGTACACCTTTGTTACCATTTGCAAGATGATATCATATCTCGCATCGCGATGTGAATGAAGAGCCAAA